>NC_051445.1:11515572-11603951 GCF_001649575.2 Kryptolebias marmoratus | reverse complement strand
GGGGGGGGGTCATAAATGAATAGAACAATCAAAGAGTGCAAAGCCAGTGGCCAGAAGTGTCTTCTGATGGAGCATGGTTGAACGCTGCAGAGAGAGAGATAAAAAGGGACAGAAAAGGTCGAGGGCGACGCCCGCGGCGCCAGAGGTCCCAGCTGAGAGGACGGAGCCGGGGAGAGCTCCGCAGGCCGTACGGGTTACTGTAAAACACTACATGCAGAATGAGTTTCTGACATCAGCTCATCTCCACGGCAAACACAGCTGCTTGGCTTCAATGCAATAGTTTGTAAACCCTTAGTTGGTATCGCGTTTAAAATACTGTTAGTTTCCTGAAGTCGGTTCGCTTTTCTTTAAAGTGTGGGCCCTGTTTTATTAGTTTCGTTGTTGCAAATGTTTAAATTTTAAAAAATGGAGCTTTATTGAACACTGCAAGCACAAACTGGACCAAAGGTTTTTTTTATTTTTTATTTTTTTTATTAGATCACAGTTTATTTTTTTTATTTTTTATTTTGCTACAGGAGCTCAGGCAGACGTGTTTGATTAAAGGGTTATGAGCAGTTAACATCCTACCTGTGGTGGATGCCTCAGTTTGGAGAAAGAGAAGCTATATACTATAAACTTTTTTTTTTTTTTCCTGCCATCAGTTTTGCATCACAGCGTTTTTAAAGTTTATTTAAAAAAGCAGCTGCGTGAATCAAAGAGTTTGAGGTTGTTCTAAGATGGCAGAAGTTCACTTTTGGTTTTTGGTCCTCGGATTAACCGTCAGCTCGGCGATCCTGCCAGAATACACGACAGTTCTTATCATTTCACGGAGACTTTGACCAAAGCTGGTTAAAATCCCTGCAGGTATTTCGGAGCCGTTGGGACGTAATGAGGTGGAAGTGAGCGCCATCACTGTGAACTCTGGTGCTGACGTCCCGGAGCGGTCTTTGCCGAGCTCGTCTTTTTCGGTGTTGGAGCGTTTTGCAGTTCTTTAGGGGTGACCGAATTAAACATTTGACAGTCGTGGTTGTCTGATTTGCAGGTTTATTATGTAAAACTTCTCATTTCAGAACATAACTGGTTGTTCAGCTTTGCAATTTATATATATATATATATATATATATATATATATATATATATATATATATATATATTTTTTTTTTAAAGTGCTCTACACCACATCTCTACCCATCTCTCGAATATCTTCAGACATTACTACCAGTTGTGGTCGAAATCTGTGTGAAATAATACAAAGTAATAATACAAAGTTACAAAGTCCATCCCACGATCCAGTAGTTTATTAAAAAGCACCTTTTGGCAGCAAATTACCTGAAGCGGTCCTTTTCTGTTTGGCTTGTACAGTTTCTCACATGGTTGTGGAGGAAATTTGGCCCACTTTTCTGTACGACCTTGCTTTGCAGACATAAACGGCTCATTTTGGTTTACCAAGTAACGACGTGGTGGAATCTGTTGGAGTTTTTCAAAGGATTGAGGTTAAATCATTTTAGAACCCGGTGAAGACCAAGTCGTTTTTTATTGAGTCCTGAAAACCTCGAGTCGAAAGAGGCTGGCCTTTCTTTTTCCCGTGGCTGCGTTTGGGAAGTGAAACGTTGGACAGAACGCCGGTAAAGCACCGTTGGCTAAAGTGAACCGTAAAACCGAGATGTTTTCTCCTGATAACGTAACATAACTGTACGCTCTCGAGCTGAACGGCTCAAGGTTTTGTTTTTGTTTTTTTTCCGGACCTGATGGCCGCGAACAAAATGACAGGGTTGGAGCTGTTTCAGTTTGTCGCGCTCACGGCGTTGCAGGCTAGGGCAGAGGTTAGAAACCCGGACCGCGCCCAGCCGGAGCTCGCGGCGGAGGCGCCGAAACCCCTCCTGTAAATAAGACGACCTTTTTCCAGATCAGCAGCTTCTTTTCACTGTCCACGCTCAGTCCCGACTCCTCTGATTTACACCAGCTGTGAAACGTAAACTGACGCTGTCCGTCTCTCCGGCCGTTTGTTGCCATGGTTACCACTAACGTAGCATAAGTCGGTGCAGTCCCCGTTCGTCTGTGCTTTTATGGGCTTTTCTATTAAGAAAAAATACAAAAAATTTTTTACTCATGCTACGGCCTACAAGAAGTTCAATATTTTCTGTTTTTTTTGTTTTCTGCCTCGTGGCTTTTGAGTGCTCCTGTCTTTGTTTTGTTTTTTTTATTTTGTGATTAATGCCCCCCTCCACATGCAGGTTGTGTTAAAAAGTTCTCGAAAGCCTCAACATGCTTCCCTCGCGTTGATTTTTTTTGCATCCTGATAGGGGGGAGGGGGGAGGGGGGTCAAGTCAAGTCTCAACCCTTTCACAGGAGGACCAGAAAACTGAAGAACGGAGTCCGTTTGAATTCAGTGGATGATGCAATATATACATGAGCTGTACACAAATACATGAATGCACAGGTGCGCAGTGGGATTTAGAGGCCTGAGTCGTGGTTTTCGGAGCAGCTTTAGAAGATTCTGACGTGCATAATTTATCTTTCCAAAGAGCTGCAGGCGTATTTTAACAAGGAAAAGCTATGCAAGTCTGCATTCGGGTAGTTCAAACAGTTTGATGTAGCTCTGGCGTTTTTACAGCGTTGTTTGAAGACGAAAGGGGGTCAAAATGTGATTTGAAGCATGGAGTTGTGAGGACCACCTGCTTTGGGACATTGTTGCTTTACCCAAGATAATTCCTACATCTCAAAGGGATCGTTCAGACCTTTCTGAAGTGGGTTTCAGTGGAGAGGTTGCGAACATTCAATATCTTACCTGTGGTAGATGACTCTTCGAGCGGCCTCAGTTTCTCCAAACAAACGGGTCGTTCAAAGAGGTGAAATTAATTGTTCATGATTTCCACTTCAGAATACCCGACCCATCACTTAAAGCTGCAAAATAAATTATGCATTTATGAGCTACTGATCTAGCAATTCAGCAATACGGATATGTTTGTTGTATTTGATAAATCGATTCATGTCGACTATTTTATTAAAATCATTAGTTTAATGTTAGATTGTGGCGTTTTGTTTTTTTTTGTTGTGGACTCAGACCTCTGAACCCCACTGTGGAAAAAAAAAAACTGATGCTCTGACTTTAAATGCTGTACATACAGTGTGTCTGTGTGTGTGTGTATTTGTGTATTTTTAATGTATATAGCTTGTAAATCAATTTCTTTTATGATGTTTAAATTTGAATTCTAGTGGAAAAAGAAAAACACTTTTTGACCAATGAAAGTGGAACAAATAAATGAATCTGTTTCCATTTATTTTGCCTCTTCGTTAATCAGCCGGGAGTGAAAACGTGTGACTGGAACAAGTGTTGAATTGGCTTCTTTTTTTTTTTTTTATTCCAGGGATGATGAAACCAGAGTCGGAGCTGCCGCTCTTCGAAACGGGTCTAAATTTGCTTGCAGTGCTTCATTTTCTCTCTTTCATCCATGACAAATCTGTGGATTACATTTGTGCTAAAACGAGGATTTTGTTTTGGCTGAAAGTTTGACTGAGTATAGGATTTAAAACGAAACAAAAAATAATAATAATAATAATAATAATTGAAAACAGGGACTTATCTCAGTTTCTTCTAATCTGCTTTGAAGTTGCTCCATGATGCCCTGAAACAATCCTCCGAAGGATCAGCAGATGGAGGTGTCTGCACACCTAAACCCAGCCGCTTGTGTGCGTTTTACAGGCGAACCACATATCTGCTCCGATGCTCGGGTTATGAGCTGTGAAAAATATGAGATTTTAATCATCTCGTAAATGGAAGTCTGTGTTGAGGGGCAATTTTGAGGCTCGTTGTTGTCACCGTTTCCCGTTTAAAGTCGATGCAAACATTCAGCAGACTTCTTAGGACAGTGAATTAAACGTGCATTAATGTCGGCGTGAACAAAAAGGTGCACAGAAGAAGAGGTCGGCACGTAATCTAATCTAAAAGGGCCTGAAAGCGTACAGAGACCAGAGCGGGTGTGAGGAAACGTCGTGATATCATTTCACTGCAGACCATGAAGCGGCGAAGACGAGAACGATCCAGAGAAAAATGAATATTTGTGCAGAATCATTCTGTTCGATGCTAGTCAAGAGTGTCGTAATTAAAGGCCTTGAATTCTTTACCCGCCACCGTTCAACCGGGAGAGTTAAAATAAGATCAAATTAAATTGAATCACGAGGCCTTGCAGTATCTGTCAGCACTCAAGAGCATGTGTCGAAGGGGTCTCAGCTACTACCACGCAGACGTTTAGCTCCAAATCCCTCAGACTGACGGAGCTGCAGCTGTTTTATTAGCCGCGGTGGCCATCTTGAGCTGGGTTGACGCCGGACGTTATCGAGTTGTGGTTGTCTGTCCGCTGGTTTGGTTACTTTCTGAGAGTTTCGTTAAAATCCGTTCGGCGGTTCGTGAGATATTTTGCTAACACAACATACAAACGAGCACTATGAAAGTTTACATTTTCTGCTAAAGCGCAGCACAAACACTTAGTGCTGAATGACTGATAAATATCGGTTATAAAAGTTAAAGTGAAACAGAAGGTACAATGAGCAAAACAATAGCTAAAAGCTAAAACAATCAAAACTATAGCTCATAGCTAAAATAAGTAAAATTGTTACTAAAAACTAAACCTAGCTAAAAGCTAAGATTAGCACAACAGTAGCTAACAGCTAAAATGAGTAAAATTGTAACAAAAAGCTAAAACCAGCAAGACTAGCTAAAAACTAAAAGTTGCAAAAAACAGTAGCTAAAATGAGCACAATAGTAACAAAAATACATAAAACAAAAATTTAAAAGCTAAAATTAGCGCCAATTAAAATTCCCCGTTCATTTCTATAAAACCCGAACCGTTAAATAAAGGTAAACATTTTTAAAAATATGTAAAAGGTACAAATAACAAAAGTCACAGCACCTATTTCTTGAATGAGCTGAACTTTTTTTTTTAGGTGAATGGTTAAAATAGCTGAAAGTATGTTGAAGTTGGACGCTAAAAAATTACAAAAGAAAGAGCAGAACTACAGTGTGAACACTGAAGCAGTTGTTACATGATCGCCCGCCTCTCAGCAGCAGGCATTAATCCTATTGTCTTTACTGAAAGGAGTTCCGTGAACATTTGAAGAAAACATTTAAGTCTGAAGCAAACCAGGCACAGATATGCTGTCTGATTCTGATTCTGTCCAGTCCAGCTGTATGATTCTCCATTTTTAGCTTTTATTAGCGAGACGTGCAGATAAGAGAAGACCCCACAACTTTATTGTCTCATATCCACACGCTGGGTCTTCATGCACACTAAATTACAGTTACAAGAAAAGAAATGTATATAGATTTTATTTTTTCAAAAAGGCTCCTCAGTTGGGACTTCAATCATGTGCATACATATAGAAATGCATGTTTGTTCTGTTTGGATGATCTGCGCTGCAACGGGAGCCGGTTTCAATCAGCACCTCGACCCATCAAGTTGGACCCGTACTGTCCCCGCAGTCAATTATTCAGAGGGTGAGAGGGCAGGGCTAATGAGGGAGAGGAGCGAAGTACGCCAGCGAGGAGGATGGACGAGGCTGCATGAAGTGAAATATTAGTCCAGACCGAAGGGCTTAAATAAGCCAATCGATGCTCTCCAATGGAAATAAATGAGTGTTGGGGTGAAGGGAATACACACAGGCTGAGAGGCGAGAAGGATGAGGCCGTGACGATCCAAGGTGTGGCAGGATGGAGCATCAGGGCAGAAAGCATCGAACCAGGAAAGAACAGAGAGGACGTGTTATCGCTTTGTCCAACAGACTGCAGCGGCTGCACCAACATGCTGTCATTATTCCCGTCTTGGTAAAAAAAGTGATGTTCTGTAGGGATCAACAAGCTGATAGAGCCTTAAAGTAAATGTTTGTGTTGGTATTTTTAGCAGTAATGCGATTTTCCCTAATTTTAAGTAACATTAAAGACTTATAATGTAATTTTTGTTTCAGATTTGGAAACGTTTCTATTGAAAATGTGAGTACAAGAAAAACCTATAACCAATGTCGGAGTCTTACATGATTGATTGGTTTTTATTTGTAACTTCAGTCATTATTCCTGACATCAAAATCTTTGAAGCCCTTCTTTAGTCTTGTGATGCTTGAAGAAAGTGAGGTTATGTGTGAAAATGAAAGATAACGCCTCTTCAACTTGTGAAATTAAAAGTAAAAGACTTCAACCAGCGAAGAACAAATTCATCCCTTTTCTAACGCTTATCCAACTGGGGCTGTGGAGGGACGCTCTCCATCTCCTCCTGAGGCCTTCCCAGGGCTGAGAGGATATCATCTTTCCAGAAAGTAACTCCCAGTGGGACACGTCTGGGAAAACCTCCAGAGGGAGGCATCTGATACCCCGACCACCTCAGCTGACTGCTTTCGATGAGGAGGAGCAGCTTCTCTTCTCCGAGTTCCCACCAGATGACGGAGCTCTTCATCCCATCTGTAAGGCTGGTCCAAGTCGGTCATGAGCCAAATCTCATGACCGACTTGGACCAGTAATCGAGAGCTTTGGCTTTTGGGTCAGCGCCTTCACTGCTGCAGATGAGGTCCGATTCATCGGTCCACCTACCGCTCCATACCAAACTCCCAGATTAAACACCTCAGGTTGAGGCAAAGACTCGGCTGTGACCCAGAAGGAACATTCCACCTTAAGCGCAGTGATTCTCCAGAACCAGAAAACACGAGAACTGAACAGGTCACGTCCCCTGGTTCACGCTGCTCCTCCTGGATCCAAGGTTTGACGAAGAACAGTTCGAAACTCCGCAAGGAAACGTTACTCCGTATGCAACACGCTTGGTCTGAGTTTTAATTTAGTTTAGCTCAGATTAATGAAACAAACAGACTGTTTATGTATTTATGTAATTAGAGAAGATCTGAAGCCCCGTGTGATCCCAGCTTGCTAATGAAGGCTTTGATCTTTGACAGGTTTGAACCGTTTCATCGGTTTTGTTCCGTTTTTGTGAGACTGATTAGCGTGTAGCAACGCAAACAGTCACTAAGGCCGACTGCGACCCCGAGAATGGTAAATGGACTCGTATTGCACCTTTCTAGCCAACCAGGCTACTACATCTCCACAAAGCTAATCTAAGTCATCCTATAAAGTCTAATCAGGCACATCGGAGGCAGTGAGGGGTTCAGTGTTGCCCACGACACGTGGCACACTGCTGGAATCAAACCTCCAACTCGCTCATTGGAGGACGACCGCTCTAACCACTGAGCCACAGCCAACCCCAGTTCGGCAATTCAAACAGCCGATGTGTGATGGCCACAATATATCAGGGAGTATATTAACTCTTCTTCCGTGTTAGACAGGCAGGAAAGTGGCTTCTGTGGAGCCTAAAGTCAAAAAAGGCAGAGAGATGAGTTTATTAATGAGGAAACTGCTCCATCGCGCGCAGATATATTTTACCGAAGCACATCAGAGCTGGAACTTCACTGCAGAGAAATGTCTTTTTAACTTCAGCAAACTACCAGAGAAAGATTTACTGAATTTAATACATTACGCCGACACAACGTTTTGAAATATTTGCCTCATCTTTAATTCCTTTACTTACAGTGAATTAAAACAATATTATTAAATGTATTGAATCGATTATTCGCCCAAACCTACTGCTTCCGTAATGCAATTTAAAAAATCTCCCTCTGCTTTGGAAACGCAGTAAAAAAAACATCATTTGGTCGTTGCAAAGTGGCTCGCGTCAGACGAAAAGGGATTTTACTGTGCAGTCAATTTTCTGCTGTTGAGAAAGTTTTACAAACTGTCTGGCAAAAACCAGACAATGTGTCTTGACTGAGGGATGGGGCACAGCTGACTCAGGAAGACTGCAGCCATCTCAGAGGCACAAAAAAAAAAAAAAAAACACATCAGAAATGCAGAAACTTTACGATTGTGCTGACGGGTTTGAAATTTCGAATGGAGCATCCGTACGGGCTCTCGTCTCTTTGAGCTGATCTGAGGATGTGAAGCGGGACTCAGACTGCTGGGGTTTTTTTAAATTACTTGTATTACTTTAATTTTTCCTGTTCTGTAACGTGGGTCCTTACTCGACAATCTCAAGTGAATGAAGTCCAGACACACCCGGGTTAAACTGCGGCTCAGCGGAGGTACGTCTGCTTCATCAACACTAACACACACAGAATGAAAAGGTAACTAGTTTTTGAGAAAATCAAATAAAGAAACCCCATATATTAATAAAAAGTAGCAAGTAAAAATTTATTTGTATTTATTTCAGCAACAAGGCATTCAAAGTGTTTTACATCATAAAAACATCAGTAAAATCATTACAATCATCAAAAACATCACACAATACATCATAAAATCATAAAAATCATCGAGCAGATACACTTGATAATCATAGGGAGATGGTCAATATGTAATAAGATATTAGTTTTTATAAGTCAGCTGGCTTCTACAATAATATCTATACAACCAAAAAATATATATAAATATGAAACTTCTCAGAAAGAAATTCAAAAAGGTTGATATTTAAAAAAATAATAAAATAAAATATTTGCTTGTAGATGCTGTGTTTACACTAATGCTCCATTTTAAGCAAGCCAAGTTTCAAAAATGTTTCAAGTATTTTATAAAGGAGAAGGCAGACGATGGTGTTTTTGCCCGTGTGTGTAAACCCCTAAAATAAATTTTAATGAAACTTTTAGAAAGTTTCATCCAACTGACCCCCCCAAAAAAACACAAAAAAAGCTACAACTCTGTCACTTCTACTGATCCTGCCTTAAACTTTGGTGTGGTAGTTGCTGAGAGTCCCTCCCAACACATTTATTGAGTGCTAACAGATACATGACCTCATTTACAAGATTTGACCAAAACATCTTAAACTTTGTCTCCTCTCACAAGAATATCTTCGTTTAAAACTCTGACATGAAAGGCAGCGAGAGACACGCATTCCTTTACGGAAACCTTTAATTTTATTATCCTTATAATCTGCTTTTATCATCTTTTTCATCATTACGTTACTTTTTATGTCCATTTTTACTGATCTGATCTCAAACAGGCCTCAGTTTTATTGAAGGTAGAATAACTCGTTGTTGTTTTCTTCCGCAGTCAGGGAGAACTTCGAGACTTTCTTTTGTCAGGAGGCTTGCGGCCTTGACTCCCTGCCACCTATATGTTTTAAAAGCCATAAAATTGACACTTCCTCTGTGATCTGTGAGGACACCGACGAGGCTGCAAATCTGTCATGTGACCTTGTTCCCTTCATTACAACAACTCACCGGCTGTGCGATCAACAGAGTAGAAGGTGGCCCTTGGTGAAGGTATAAATCATCCATTCACAGGTAGGAATCAGGAGAAAGGTAAGTATAATATAAAATTTAAACCCAGGTTCAGAAAAGTTCACTTTTGTGCAGCTTGAAACAACTACCGAGCAGCCAGAGGTTGGTAAACAAAGTTAGAAAATCAAGATGGTACAGATTTTTTTTTTAAAAACTACAAAAAAAAAGGATCAATCAGAAGTTCAAACGAGCAGACCACAAGCTTAAATGAAATGGACATGAGCTGAAAGCTGAAATGTGCAAAACAGTGACTAAAAGCTAAAATTAGCAGAACAGAAACAAACAAATGAAATCAACAGAACCGTAGCAAAAAACTACAACCATCAACATTGTATCTAAACCACAGCTAACAGCTAAAAATGGCAAAACTAGAACTAAAGAAGTAGTTTGATTGCAAAAAAAAGAAGATTAAAAACTTACATTTAGCTGTAAGTTTTCATTTAAAAATTCCAGGATCAGACCACAATAAAGCCAGGCTCGCTTTGTCCCATCACTTAAAAAAAAACGTCTTTATCTTTAGTTTGTCTGTCTTTAACACACGTCCACACACACTGAGCCTTTAAACTCCTTACACTCTTACGTGTAACTCAGCTTCACAGACTTTCAACGCTGGCCTTCTGCCGATGCATTCCTCTGTCAGCTGCAGCACAGAGCTGCCCACAGTCACGGCTCTCTAAACTGCTGTATATTTAAATTGTAAGCCAAATTACTGTCCAGGAAAACTTACCCACAATACATTTTGCACAGTGTTGTAATTTAGACAGCTGCCCTCGTGCGCACAAAGGACAAGAACTGCATCATCTAGAGTCAAATAATAAAAATTAGCATTCTTTTTCAACAACAGTTGCATACACGTGTCCAGGAAGCTTTTATAAATAGAAAAATATCTGTTTGGACCTTATGTAAGAACTCAGATTTATGACAGCAAGTGTGAGAAGATCAGGATTATTCAAGCCCCACATTGGGTGCCAATAATGAAGAAGCTTTTCTTGATTAAAACGGTTAACAAAGAGAGGATTCAGATGACAACAAATCGAGATTTTACTGATACAAATACACCCTGGACAGTCCAGTGAGAAATCTGTATTGGGGTAAAATCAGGCTGCATTTATAAACTTCATTAGGACGTGTAGTTCAAATCACAGTTTCCTGGAACACCAACAGGACATCGCTCTTTCAGGAACCATTTCTCAACCTTTATGTGGACGCAGCAGTTTCCATCTAGATAAACCTTTGCCTCACAACTAAGCATGCTTTTTCTTTAGTGCAGAAAAGAAAAAATATATATATCTAACTAGGAAATAAATGTGAGGATCTGGAGTTTTCCAGGTGGCGCCTCTAACCTCCCTTCCTCCCAGCTGTTGGCGATTCCGGTTGATGAGCAGTACCGGCATTTAAGCCTCCGGCTGGGTTCAGATCTTCACTGGAGCATCTCACCTCCTGGTTAGAATCTCAGCCACCAAGTTCTAACATCATGTTCTACATTACGTTAACCTTGGTTTTTTGTGTGTTCCCTTGCTTCAGGTTATTGTTGCTCGACTTCCTTGGTTCTGCGACTGACCTGTACTTACCTTTTGCACGGCTTGGATGAACTTACCTGTTTTTGACTTCCTGGACCTCTCATCTCTTGGGCTGCTCTTGGACACGGACTGGATCCACCTCCTCGCCACGATCCCTCCACGAACCTGTAAGAAACAAACAGTTATTCACCATTCCTCGCAAAAACAACGAACCAACAAACCTAGTACCCGAGACTCGCCTTGCTCCTCCTTGCCTTTCAGATCCTCCTGGTCATCATCACTGTATATCCAAACACCTGTAAATAAAACCTCTTACCTTTTACTCTGTGTACGTGTCTGGTTTCGGTTCCGCTCGTACGACTAAAATCCTGGTTTATGTCAATAAAAGTGTAAATGCTGACTCAGCATTCACACAGTAAATACACAACCATCCTTGTGAGTTTGGCCATCTTCTCTCTCTGTCTCGCTGCTGTTAAATATCAACTAAAAGCACATTAAACACATTAGGTACAGAATCTAGTGATGTTGAGTAAAACTAAATAGGTGTTATTCAGTCTGGTGTAGCCGCAGAAGAAGTAGTCCACTGACGATGGAGATGAGTTTTAAAGTGCTTCCACTTGTCCTGCTGAAGAGACCATAAGAGATGTAAAAATGACCACAAACCGCACACCGTTTAGTGTCTCCAACACGTTTTACTGAAGTCCATCCTTAAATGGACATTCTCGGTCCTGAGCTCAGCAGTTTCCTGTCTTTTGCATCTGATTTATGTCAAATTGCATTTCTTGTGTCACTTTAGTTACTTTTTCCATTTGCCGCTGTTTTGTGTCTCATTTGGGACACATTTTATCTCTGTCATGAAAAGAGGGCAACCATGTAATTGTCTGTGTCTGTAGCAAATTATCTCATAAACCACTGGACAGGTCTGAAAATTTCAGAAAGTTATCATTCAATCTACATCTAATTCACCTTAGTAAGCGCAAACGTGGCTATAAATCTGTGTATTTTGCAGACATTGAGCTAATATTTGCTGTGGTAGTAGCTCAGTCATCCCCAACACATACTCTGAGTGCTAACTGATTACATGAGATCTTTGTTTAAAACTTTGGCTTTTAAGAACTTCCTTTAAGGAGTGCTAACTGCATTTGTTTTGTGGCTTATTTTTTTTAATATTTTTAAAATATGTAATTTTCTTTAGAATTTTTCCTATTTTTTTTTCTAACTTTCATTTAATGTGTATTCTTTAGACTTTTGAAATTTTCGCCTGTTTTTTGTTTGTTTTTGCATCTTTCTGCAGTCACATCGTGCCTTTTTGTGATCATTCTGTTTCTCTTTTGTTTTTTTTTTGTCACATTTTAGCATATTTATTTATGGTCAGCAATTAAACTATGACTATAATGATAATAAGGATTTTAAGATGTTTCAGACTTTGTTAAAAGTCTAAAACGTTGTGCGGCAGCAGTAAAACTCATTCAAACCCAGAAGCATCGAGTCAGACCCTGAAAGCCAAGTGCTGGATTCCTTTAAAAGAGACCAGAAGTCGTTGCTTTGACAAAGAGATCATGATTCAAGTGGTTGTTCTCGAGCAGCCTTGTCATCAGGGATTCCGGTGTGATTGGGAATAAGATTTCCATCTTTTTTTTTTTTTATTATTTCCATCTCAAAAATCAAAGCTAATCATTGACAAACTTCTCATCTCGGCTGTGATAACCTCCAGCCTGACTAGACCATAAAACCAGCCATTTATCACCAGAGAGAGAACACTTTTTTTTTTTTTTTTTCCCTGTGTGTTAAAGTGTCAGGAACAGTCTGTATGAGAGGAAATCCAACAGTGTCACAAGTCTGCTGACTCGTGTTTATTTTCAGCCAGCAGACAGCTGACACAAACACCAGTCCATCAGCCGAACCGCAGCACACACTTTGCTGTGGTGCTGACTCCGTGCAGCTGCACTTTTCCTCTCAGCTATTCAAACTTCGGACATTAGAGACATGACAGCTGCACACACTTGCGAGCAGCACGTTTAAGCAAACAACTGCTCACTCGGGGACGACGCTGCGCCCTGAAATATCAGATCATATCTTAAAGGGACAGTTTGGGTTTTTATTTTTTAAAGCAGAAGGGCTACGAGGAGTTAATACCTTATCTGCTGCAGGCAGCTCTTTGAACAACCTCAGTTTTGTAGAAACTACCTGTCAAGTTTACTGAGTTGTAGCCATTTTTGTTTTGGCTAATATCGATTAGCTGTGGCCGCCATCTTGAATGGGTTGACTCCAAAGGACAAGCAGTTATACATGATTATCCTCTGAGAGTTTCACTACGATCCTTTCGATGGTTCATGACATATTTTGCTAACACTACAGACAAATGAACACACACACACGGGCAAGACATTATCACCTTTTGCCTTCGGCATTGAGTAAATATAACTCCTGCAATCACAGAAATGTCAAAGCTGTTTATGCGTACGCTACTTTATATACAGTTTTGCGTTACACAGTTAATTCAGTTCACTTTTGTGGTTATTTGCAGGTGCAAATAATAGCGGCAGCAGCTAGCTGCAGCACTTCTGGTGCAACCTTGGGCACCGGGAGTATCAACGTTGTTCTTGGTCCCGCTCAGCCAAGCCATTAGCTCATCAGTCTATTCAGATTTCTCCAAACTGAGGTTGTTCGAAGAGCTATCTACAGCAGGTAAGATATCAACCGTTCCACAGAACCCCCTTATTTGAACTATTGCTTTGAAACCCCTGATGCTGGGATCATTTCTTCTAGAGTCTGATATAACCCCTGGCCAACACGGAGTCTAATGAAACAATGCGAAAACAACGTGAAAACACAGTGAGCGCACGGGTTTGCAAGCTTGTCGGGCTTTTCATTAAAAGGGCACAGTTGTTTGGAGGGGAGACATTCTGCACTGATTGCTCACCGCTTAAATGGGAGAACAGACGCATTACCCGCAGCTTTCTGCGAACTCCACCATTTACTCCCCACTTATTTCTCCTCCTCCCTTGTACCTTTCACCCCCTGTAGTTCGCTGCTCTCCGGATTTGATTAGTCCCTCTCAGGCAGAAGGAGTGCTGCTCGCCGCGCAGAAATCCATCTGCATGTGCAGCAGTGGGTTTCAGACGGCGGTTTCGACTGTAGCTTTCTGGCCTCTTGTGCAGTCTGAGCCATTAGGACACAATAGAGGGCAACAATTAGGGCATGTCTGATAGAGTAAGGCCAGCCCAGTGGTCTATTAGGAAGAACCATGCAGCTTAACAATGCACTTACTCATCACTTTTCTGACATTTTTCATAAACGCAGTCACTTAATGGTAATTGTCTCGGGCGTAAAAGAAAAATGTGCCTCTGCGTTTCCTGTTCTTTATAGCATTGCCTCGTGCAACCGCCATGTAACATTTCCGGTGTTCGGTCTCTGTTTTGTTCCCCTCCTCATAAAGATGTTGAACGTATTGAACAAATTGCTTTACAAAACTTGTGCCTCCATAATGGTGTAACAATCTCAGTCCACTTTGGAAGAACAAGCGGTGGGGTAGTTTGGTTGTTGAGCTGTGTTGGCAAAGTATCTCGGATTTCACTGCGAAACGAAACTTTCGCCCTTGAGAAAGAGCCGTAAATTATTTGATAAAAGTGAGGCAATGCTACTTTACTGGAAGCTAAGACGCAGCTGGATCAGAAAAACTGCAATCATCCTATCAAACTTGAATAAACTTTGGGATAAAAACTAAATTCCCCAAGGTGACAGTTGATTATGATTTCATTTAGATTATTTTAGCTAATATTTTGACTGTCTTAGCTCAGGCTTAGATATGTCTGTTTTCGTGATTTTATTTAGATTATACATGATTTATGTGTTTTTTTTTCTGTATTTGATTCTGTTTTGTTTCTGTTGTGAAGCGCTTTGGATCGCCTTGTTGCCGAAAAGTGCTGTATAAATAAATCTCACTTCACTTGTATTGCATCTTCTCATACTTTACCATGTCACATTATAACATTTTGTATTGTATCTGTCAAGATTTGAGTTTTTGTGTTATTTTTCTGTATCTATTTTGATTTTTGGCATCCTTGTGTCTTCATGTCGGTGTATATTGTTTAGTTTTGCTCCTTGGTTCTTTGTCCTGTGTCACCCTTCACCTGCCCTCCTCTTAGTAATCCTCCGCTCTGCCGGCCACGCCCACCTCACCTCTTCCTCGTCAGGTCCCAGCTGTAACCCATTTCCCACTCACCCTCCGTTCCCTTAAAACCTGGCCTCGTCTGGTTCAGTCATTCTGCATTAGCCTTGTCCGTCTTGTGTTTTCACTCCTCATCCTCTCTGCAAGTTGTTGTTATTTAGTTTTGCTGCCATGTCAGCCTTCTGTTTCCTGTTTTTTTTCTCTTTTTATTAATAAATTAGTTATTTAAAAATTCAAAAATGAGTCTGCATGTTGGGTTTGCTCAGCGCAGACATCACAATATCATACTTCACCATTAGTGTATTGCATAATGTCTAATATCATATTGTTTTGCATTGTAAAATTGGCTCATACTTTACTGTATCATATTATAACATATTGTTTTGTATCAGATTGTATCAAACTGTACCGTCTGGATGGGCATCCGGCGTAATACAATCTGCAAATCTTTCATGCGAGTTTGCTCGCTGTGACGACCCCTGAAGAAGGAATCAGCTGAAAGAACCTTCATTACGTTTGTATTTTTTCATTATTACTACTGGATTTTTAAAAAAAAATGTATTCTCTCACATTTCACATGTATTTGATTTTAAATGTCTACTTCAAACTTGAACAGACACTGATACTTTTTGCCTAAAAACAAGATTTGATGATATATATTCTAGGATTAAGTAATACCCCTCCAAACTTAAAGAAATATGAACCAACGCTGAACGTTATGCTGCTGTTAGACTAAGAAGATACTACTAATTGGCCTCTCTTGCTCAGCTCATTAAAATGGTTCACATTGATGCATCTGGAAGAATTCAGCCATTAAGATGTAATTATAAGGAGACTTTCCATGTTCCACTTGTGTTTTTTTTTTAATAATTACATTAAATATGCTGGTTTGCTTCTGCAGTCTTACCCAAAGCAAATGTCCATGCAGGAACGTAATTTGAAATGAAGTACTTTTAGCAGAGTCTTATATTTAGAGGAAAGCCTATTTCGGTTTCCTCTCACCTCTGAAAACTGTTGTTTCTGTGTTTCCTGTCATGCACAGGTCCGCCCACATGTCCTCAGCTCTCCGTCTGTTACCTGGCTGCCACGTTGGCCACACCTGTTCTCGATTCAGCTCCTGTGAATTTTACGCCATTGTTCCCTGCCAGATTCTCTGAGACGCGTACGAGTTGTTTGAGCTTTGGGTTCCTGTTTACTGAAGACCCTCTTTTCTTTTCTAGGCATCCTAAACTCTCTCTCCTCGATCAAGTCAGCGGTTTTGCTTCTTCTGTCAGTGCTCAGATTTGGTTTAAAAACATCACGTCATATCGACACTGATTTTGATGTTTCATCCCTCATCTTTAGGATCCGTGTACGTTACCGGATGCTCACTTCGTCCCGTCCAGACGAGCTGGGAAGAACATAAAAATCCTTACAGGGAAAAAAATAATGAGGTTGCTGAGAGAAAACGGTCAGTTCAGTCAGTTCGTTGCCGCCGTAAATCTTGTGACAGCTGCACAAACTTGATACTCAGGAGGTTGCATCTGACTCCCAACACTATCCAATAATAACATCAGAAGGTCAAAACAAAGGGGAATTTGTTTTATTGATTTCATATTCTGGGTACACTAATTTCTTCACTAATTTGTTTAAGGTCCAGATTGACTAGCGCAGAACAGAGTTATCACCAAAGGACACATCAGCCCGCAGACTAATAACGCAGATAATCCATTCTGCGTCTGAATAAATGGCTCTCGTGGTAAGGTTGATGTGCTCCATGAATACATGGTATAATCTGACTTCAGAGCTCTTAGTGGTGGAGTAAAGCTGCCTGCAGCTCAACAGGTTTCATTTTAAAAAAAAGAGTTACTGAGAGTTTTAAATTAAACATTGACAGTTATTTTAATTTGAAGCACCAACTATTTACGGGCCTATTTTCGCTCCTGAGAAGAGGGCACTGGTTCAACATTGTGCAGTGGTTAAAAAAAAACAACATTTAATCAGCGTTTAAATGTGGCCGCCTTTTAAGATGACGATGGAGTTATACATTATCTGTCAATCTTACACGTTTTCACTGATGATCAAGTGCTTTTTAATTTGCTTGTCAAGCTTTCTTCTATCAAAAGCGAGTTGTTTTCCTGCGGTTTGGTATGAGCAGAAATTGATCTTTACGCTAGCTATTCCATTAAAGTAAATGCTGCTTGTGCTGTTAAAGGGGAATCATAAAAAGCTGGATGCTGAAAACTCTTTTAGATTGAAGATATGGTGCGTTAAATGGTGATAGGTTTGTAAAAAAAACAAAAAAACAACCCTAGTTAGGGTGGTTTTATTGTGTACTCTAATCAGCCTCATTCTCTTGACCCTCGTTGACTAAATTCCCACATTTCCTCTACAACTTGTTCTTCTTTCTCTAATGCTCATTACTCTTCCCTTCATTTCCTCTCCCACCCACCTGCCTATCGCGTCACGAGGTTTCATGAGATTTATACAATGTCATTTCCTGCGGTTAGGCTTTGATGTGGCTTTAAAGTCGGAGAGGAGATCAGAAAGGCAGATAGATCAGCTGGAATGAGAGCTCATCTGTACACCACAGCGTCGGCATAGCAACTGGCAGCCCTCTTTGTTATTCCTCTTTATGTTCTGCATTATTCACTTTCTCCTTCACATATTTATTTTTTTTTTCCCATTCACATTTCTCCCGGCGCACGCATGCTTCGGGGCAACACTGTTTACCAACTATTTCATCCGGAGTGCTGAGCATTTCTCCTCACTGCCGCTTTCTGCCTCCTCCTGCTGACCACTAACCTTGACAATATTAAGACTTGTGGAAAAATATACAGTGTGCCCTGACACCATTTCTATTTTCTGTCAGTTCTAATCCCCCCAGGGCTCCCGGCTCACCTTTTTTTTTTTTTTTCTTTCTCCATTTACTCCACTTCATTGTGTTGTCAAACTGTGTGTCTTTTGCTTTTTCTTGCCTGTATTCTAACTGAAAGCTTGAGGAAAATATTGCTGCCTGCTGAGATTGTTATTCTTCTGCACAGCTTATTTTAGATTATTGATCCTAACATATTAGGCAAATACATCAGATGTGGCGTTGAGTTCAAAACTCCTGTATTTGTTTGAGAAAAATCAGCTGCGTTTAAACCTTTTTTCCTTCTGAGTGTGTAACTAACTATCCTATTCATCTATTAAAGTGCCTTAAAATACAAGGCTTATTTGTTTGATTTTCCTTTTTTACATATAGATTTATAAATCTATTTAAAATAGGAGTTGTCTTATTGGCAGCTTGTGCTTTTATTGTGTAAAACTGTCTGTTTATTGCTCTTTTGTGACGACAGCTTTTGGAACAGTACTGACTTCTAAACCAATTTCGTCAAGAGAACATTTAACTATATTATACTATAACTCATACTGCATTGTAATGTGTCATTGAGTACTATATCATATTGTATCAGATTGTATTATATCACTGCAGGTCAAAAATATAGAAAAATATATGCGCATAACTAAGTTGACTGACCCCTCCTAACATTTCTTCTGCATATCCCCCCCCCCCCACACACACACTGTTTTTTTTTTAACTTTGTTTATTTAATGAAGCCTAAATAAATGAGTAACTTTGAGTTGTGGGGGTGCATTCGTGACCTCTGACCTTTCCCGAGGTCTTAGTACGAGGAATTTCCAGCTTGTTGAACCAGCCTCTCCCCGCCACTGACCCATCATAAATCGGCCGAGGGCAGAAGCAGCACATTACTGTGTTTATTTCAAGTCATGAGGAAAAAACAGATGAAACAATTCAACTTCAGACTTAGAAAGATGAATGAAGAGCATTTGAAGAACAAGACAAAAAAAATAAATAAAATGCTAATGAATACTAACAGCTGGTTAAAACATTTGAGCTCAGCAATGTTTCCACCAGTTCTGCCTCTTTTACTCCTGAGCTATGAAAGCTGACATTGACACATGGCTTCAATATGCAGCTTTGACTCCACATGATGTGATTTTCTTTACTGTTGCCTGTCAGGTTCAGGTTGCATAACACCGGGATGGGTTCACCTGTAATAGGAAAACGGTCTAATCCGCTGCCACGCAGCTCGATGTCTGCTCTCATCCGATTACGGTGCACAAAGCACATGGAAAGCCATAGAATAAAACAGATTGGGCCAAGTAAAACAGGATTACTGTACAGACCAGAGGTTATCTAACTTTTCAGCTTCTAACACACAGAATAACACAGGCAGAGACTTGCCACCCCTACTACTGAAATCTGGGTTGTAACATAGCCTACAAGTTAAATATACAAGAACAATAAATAGATTCAACCATCTTTGAACACCACTCATCTCAACCTCACTTGGTAAACACGTGGTAATATTTGGCAATGGGTTTATAACTCAAATGGAACCAAATCAACAGTTTAATGAGATAAATTAGGATTTTCAGTGAACTGACATTGACTCAGATTGATTGAAATCATAAACTGAAAGAAACGTAATCGGTGGAGCTAATGAGACACAGTTTCGTCCCCTTTACATGTCTTTCTTTAATAATATTTATCAAATATTCCAATAAATTCTGCAGTTATCCAATACTGGCTAAACACCTAATTGGATGCAAACTCAAAGGTGCATATGTCTAAAGCGTCCAAAGAGCTGGTCAAAATATTTTAATTTTTTATATTTTAAGTAGAATTTAAATTCTATTCCAAGTTTTGTCGTTTATGTTGTTGTTAAGTTGATTTTTTTGTTTGTTTGTTTGGATTACCATAGTATATGTCACACAGATGTGTCCCCATTTAGGATAATATGCAGAATATTTAAAGATAGGATTAAAAAATGACTTGATTATGGTGCGTAAAGGTCTGATCCGGAGAAGAAGCTGTGTTGATGTAATCCTGTGCAGGTTGCTTCATGCTCGTTGGAAATGTCTGTGCCTAAAATCTGTTGAAGGAAACTCAGTTTTAAACATTTTATTACTCTTACACTAAGATTAGTGTCGAGTGACTCAAACATGAAGGTGATCAAGCTTTTTTCCAAGGCTGCTTTAAAGCTGTGGAATAAATAGTCTTTATATTTGGATTGTTGAGGCTTAAATCTCTGCTTAAGACTCATCTTTTTCTTCTTGGCTGTCAACTATTTTACTTTTATTTGTTCGGCTAATGCCTCTTTTATTTCATAGTATTTCACTGTTGTATTTTTCTATTTTGTATCACTAAATTGTAAAGCACTTTGGTCAAATTTAGCTGTTTTTAACTTTCTACATAAAATAAATCTGACACTAAGTGTCAACCAAAACAGCTTAGGTCAGCGGTGTCCAGTCCTGGTCCTGGATGGCCACCATCCTGCATGTTTTAGTTGTTTCTCTGCTCTTCAGGTTCTGCAGAAGCTAGTTAATCACTCGTTAATTCAGTTCAGGTGAGTTAAAGCACAGAAACACATAAAACATGCAGGACAGCGGCCCTCCAGGACCAGGTTAGTGTGTCTAACGAATTATTGCAGTTCCAGTTTCCTGAATGCAACGAGTTATGAGAAGACCCTTAAGCCATGTGTGGTAAGATGTCCACCATGTTTGCACACCCCCTGTCATTTGCTGCCAACCCCTCATCCAAATCAAAGCTGAAAGCTTAAAACAAAAAACAAAAAAAGAGTCAATAAATAAATTGGAATGCATCAGAATATATTTGAAGGTGAAAAACTCATTTAAAACTAGAAAAAAAGCACTTTTGATTTAAAAAATACATATTTGAATCTAAAGTTTAAACTAAAAACTGAAAAAAATAAAATTCCAAATACAAAAAAAACCTTATAAAAGTGAATCTTAAAAGAAATTGTTTTAAAAATTAATTACATCCACATATAAACAGAGGGAAAACCCCTTCAAAGTTCAAAAGAAAACAAAACAACTTTCCATGTTGTTTATTTATTTATTTTTTACCAAACCATCCAAATTTATGGCACCGATTTAGCTCCATAGAACTATTTCAACAGGTGCTCTTAAAGACCGAATGGGCGGTTCTGCCTTCATCGCTGAGGCAGCAGCGAAGTAAAGCCGCGAGGATCAGGTTTTTTTATTTATTTATTTTATTTTATTTTTATTTTTTCCCGAGGCCACAGTAAGAATAATAACCCCGAAATAAACCCGGGGTAGAAGAAAAACCCCCAAGCTTCCTCTCGGTGCCACCTGTTCTCTGCGCTCCTCGCTGATGCCGGCCAATCGGAGCGGTGGAGGCGGAGAAGTTGGAGGAAGGAGTGAGAGACGGAGAGCTGGAGACAGAGTGTTACAGTCACATATTTAATCACAGACTTCTGCTGCTCATCCTCAGACTGTTCATTCACACCCAGACTCGTGTGTCTGTGTGTGTGTTGCTGTTGTTGTTTTTTAATCCGCTCCTGCGCATTTTTTTTTTTTTTTTTTTTTTTTGACGCGCGGCCACAGGTTGGCCGCTTTAATCCGCTCGCTATGGATTATTCCTCTTCATCCCGCGCCGATTGTCTCTGAGCCGGACTGGATCGGAAATGGGGCTCCGTCGATACATCAGCGACGACTGAGAGGGGAGGAGGAGGAGGAAGAGGAGGAGGAAGGTGGTGGTGAGGGGAAACAAACTGAACATTTCTGAGCGCGCGCAGACGGACGCAAACATCTGTGGCGAGAGACGCGCGGACCTGTGGAGGACCTGAAACGGAGCCCGCAGGGGGTGTGGGTGGATAAAATAAAAAAAATAAACATAAGAAATACGGGAAGATGATGGGATGGCTGTGACAACATGAAAAAGAAAAAGTGCGGCGGTCTGTTTTTTACCCAGCCAGTGATTCTGCACTCATAACCTGGAGGACAGGGACCGAGAGACAAGAGGTCGGAGGTAGGAACAGACGGGGAGAAGATGGGGAGGAGAAGGAGGAGGAGGAGGAGGGGGGTTGAAGGTGTCTGGTTATATCATACTGAAAAAAGTAGGTTATTCCCTTGGATCAATCGGTGGCAGCAGCCAACTTATGGTCAACAAGAGGCTGGGAGATAGTCCCACTCCTCCAGAGATGACAATTGACAGATGTGAAATTATTATCCTGGAGTCTCTCGGCTTGATCTCATTTCCATGGCGTAAAGCCAGAGGATTTTCACTCTCTGGGGGAAAAACAAAACAAAACAAAACAAAAAAAAAATGTATCACAGATGACATTTTATGGAAGCGATTGCTGTGGGATGTGAGAGAACAAGAAGACACTGGGAAACAGAGAGACAGAGAGGGAGAGAAGCTGGCTGATGGCTGACTCAAATGTGACTCAAGGAATAACATTATCCTCCAAATGATGCAGCTTCTCTGCACTCAGTTGCCCCTCTTTGTCACTCATCCTCAAGGCTTTGGAGTTTAGGCTTTTCCCTCATTTGTTAATCCATAAAAAGTGTTCTTTCACTTCTCAGCTCAGCCCCTTTGTTACTGTTATGTTCAGGAAAGTGTTTGCTTTCTTTCGTTTTTGTGTCACTACTGACCTGTTGTCTTGTTTTTTCTGTGTGTTAACTGTAGACAGGTGCGTGGCCACAGCTCTGACCATGGAGCCTCCCCCGTCTCTGAGCTTGGCTTTGCTCGGAGGGAGCGAGGATGAGGACCAGCGCTTCCTTCTCCCCCTAGGCGGCATATCCCATTCTTCCACCGCTGGCAACCAGCCAGGATCAAACCACTCCAACCACACGGGAGGTTCGACCCTCGACCGTCTAAATGGCAGCACCCCGTCGCCATCCTCTGCCACACCCAACTTGCCTCCAGCATCGATCCCCAAGTTGCCTCTGTCGTCCTCCGGAGCCCAGCCTCTTCCCCCGCCCATCCCCAACGCCCTGCATCCCACCAGCACCCCGCTCTCGTCCTGCCTGGGCTCACAGCACAGCCTGAGCGGGGACAACTCCCCGGTCTACAACGCCCTCTTTTACTCCTCCCACTCCCCGTCCATGGACCGGGAGAGGGACAGGGAGCGCGAGCGGGAGAGGGAGCGGGAGCGGGGCAGCAAGCACAGGCAGGCCAGCCCCCTGGTCCATCGCAGGGACAGTAACCCCTTCACCGAAATCGCCATGAGCTCCTGTAAGTACACAGGCGGGGTCATGAAGCCCCTGAGCCGCCTCAGCGCCTCCCGGAGAAACCTCATCGAGTCCGACAGCAGCAGCGAAACCAAAGAAGGCGCCGTTTTGGCTGTCGCTGGGGTAACAGCCGCTGGCGGCCACGACAGGCCGCGAGACGCCCCACCGACCTGCTCGATGACCCAGTCCTCCTCTCATCAACCCCCAATTCAAAGCCCCCCAGAGATTGTGATTTCCTCCAAAGAAGACTCACCGTACCCCAGACGAGGGTACGACATCACTGACTCAACATCCAACCAAATGTCTATCTACCATCAGAACCACGCACTAGTGGAAAGCAGGCGGACACAGACGGACCGGGGCAGCAGGCAGGGTGGGGTTGGGACGGTGGGCACCGGGGCCAGGGGCAGCACTTCCAAAGCTCTGAAACGAAAGAACCAAAACATTGGCTATAAGCTGGGGCATCGCAGGGCGCTGTTCGAGAAGAGGAAGAGGCTGAGCGACTACGCCCTCATCTTTGGAATGTTTGGCATCGTCGTCATGGTGATTGAGACGGAGCTGTCGTGGGGCGTCTACTCCAAGGTGAGGAGACGGACCTTGGAAAGTTAGCCAAATATGGATGTTTGCTTATTTATGGTGTCAGGATGTTCCGTTCGAGTCTTAGCGATGAACCCTGATGGTGACTGTGGCGAAGTCAACCATTGGCTTGGGAATTTAGACGAGGGAGCATGAGTCACAAACTGGGAGAGCGGGGAAAATACTGGGAATTCAGCAGGCAGTAGGGATGTGATGGGGGGGAAAACACAAACAAGCTGGGTGCTACGTCCACAGAATGGCGGACTAATTTACCTCACTGTTACGCAGGCTTCCAAAAAGTATTACCAAAGGTAACTGAGAAGGGAAGATTAGGTGATTTCTGCTTATGGATTTAAAAAAAATACATCAAAATGTTAAAGTTCTCACTAATTTGAATGGTCTGCCATTACTATCACAAAGTAGATCTTGGCCTAAGAACTGTACATTCAGCTTCTTTGCAGCTGATAATCTGATATTTTCCCCCAACATGATCTCCCAGTTTAATTTGATTCTAACTTTTGTTGCTTTCAGACTGCAGCTCTGCATCTTAGACAGAACATATGAGAAGTCATCTTTGCAGCTTTGATTGGTTGAATTCGTTATTTGTTTAGCAAAGAAAAAGAATAGTGCACTTATACATTAGCTCTTAATGTCAACTTGTTCATTTGCAGTTATAGTGTTTGGAAAGACATTTTATCTTTAAAAAAAAATGAGATTAACCCGAGGCATAAATGTCAGAATATTCCACCTTCTGTTGCCTTGATTTGTAAGAGTCTGTTGTCTTTTTTTATGACTCACATATGCCCTCCAGCTGTTTTAAAAAAACATAATAGTAAACTTTTAAAATGCTTCTTTAATGTAACATTCAAAGCAACAATTTTCTTGAGAGATTGTGGAAAAAGTTGATGATGTCGTGTGCTGGTGTCTCCTATGGCCGCGAGAAGCGACGGGAAAAGTTAGGAGGTCTTGTAACGACGGTCCACCGGCCCGGTCTTTGGGCTCATGTGGATGAAGCAGTGGTCATATTTCCCACTTAGTTAGTATCTGCTTTTGTTCGGTCGGAGCGGCATGGTGCACACGTCGCTGTGTACTGTAATGACCGAGCCTGACAGTCGCTGCTTCTGGGTGATGTAATGCAACGATGCAGCAGACATGCGGGGCAGATTATCAGTAGGAGGCCAGGATCTCATTTGTCTGTGTAATGGGCAGTGTAATAAGCTGAACTGGCCCCTGGCTGCTATTGTGTGTTTATTTTGGGTGTGTGTGTGTGTGTGTGTGTTTGTTGGGGATCCTCGGAGCATCTCACCTCCCCCAATGTGGAGACTCTCCTGTGCTCGTCCCATCCGTCTTCTCAGTGTGACACGTCAGAGAGGCTGGGTTTTCTTTATCTAATGAGCTGGAAACATTACTTCCACTCGTGCAGGCTTGTCACAGATGGATCATTGATCACGTGACGGGAGATGGTGGGATTTACAGGTAGCCTCTAAAGGCTGGGTGTGTCGACCATTTTTCCAGTTCTGTTTCAGTGTGTGGTCGCCAGTTCATCACACTCAGTCACTGCTGGAAGAGTCCGCCGGTTCTGTGCCGCCCGCTCCGTCTCCCACTCATTACTTTACGGAAAACCACTGTTTCGAAGCGGCTTCTTTTTATTAATGAAAATGCATGCGTCTGAATTTCTCTTTCAGGCCCTCTCCATCCCTTTTCCTCGCCTCTGTCGGCCCTTTCTCCTTCTCGAAGGAGACGGCCGACACTTTTATGTTCTTTTCCTCCATCTGTCCACCCCCCCACCCCTTCAAATCCACGCCTGTCTCTTCATCCTGCTTCTTTTATTTCCCATCTTTCTTTCATTATCCTCTCCCTCTCCTTACTTTCTCACTCCCTCTGGTTCTGTGCGCTTGCAGTGGGCGTCAAACTGGGGGAGTGTGATCGGAAGAGAGAAGCGGCTGGGCGAGAATGAAAGTCTGTGGAAGGATAGAAGAAAGGAAAGGCGATAATGAAAAGCCTGATTTAAGTTCTTAGGTTACAATCAATGCTAGCCTCGTGTCTAAATGGCAATATTGTCTGTCAAAAACAAATTAATGAAGGTTTGTCTGATTGGGGTTATCACTATGTCAGCTATCTCACGATATCCATTTAATTTATCATCATTAAAGTGGAGGAGCTGAATTTAATTCTGACCGGTTTGATAAGCTAACAGCCAGAAACAATCCAACCTCAGAAAATTCAGAGATTGATATGAGCGCTGTTTTAAAAACCTTTCAGTTACCATCAGTTTGGCATTACATGAATATTCCAGAAGAAATATTATGATATTCCAAAGGCTCCGACACAATTTCCATTTAAAAGTACAGTTTCAAATTTCCGACAATCTTTGAACCATTTTTTTATGCCTTAAGTGCTAACATTTCCTGGTGATTTGAGGAGAACAACATTTCTGAGGGGAAATCGTCCTAATCACATAATTCAAGTATTCTTCATTAAAATATTACGTTTATTCTGTAAATTAAACAAAATCAATCTTTTGAGTGACAATATGCACCGAGCAGTGGTTTCCAAATTTCAGGTTCTGACACGTAAAACACCATAAAAGACTTGAGACCTCAGCTGTTGCTGTTTAAAGCGAACAAATGTTGCTAAACGTTGCTGTTTTTATATTTTATAACAATTACGGCAAAAATGTGGCGTTTAGCGGGATGTGGAACAGCAGTAGGGCCCTGACCCCAACTTTAGGAGCCACAGGCATAAAGTGTACTTTAATGATAAATTATACACTAATTTTTTTCAACATAGCTAGGTTTGTAAAGTGTTTTAAAGGGTGTTTCCTATTCACGCTTGGCTGCCATGCAAGGTTCTGCCACTGAGAGTAACTTGGGCTTTTCGTCTTACAAGGAAGCATTGTGTATGTTTGAGACATTTGTTTCCAGAAACTAAAATTTTTGTTTACCGTCACTGTTGGGTCTCATCTCTCCCATTTTTCTTCATTTTGATGTTTTTTGCATAATTCATCTCTGTTGGTCACCCCTCACATCTTTTTATGGACAGATAACCAATGAAATGTGTCCAAAGGAGCTTGTGGATTTGTGACCACACTTTATTTCTTTATTGGAAAAAAAAAGACTTTGTTTCCACTTCCTAAAAAGTTGCTTTTTTGAAGATACAAGGAATTTGCCTCAGTTACTTTATTATAAAATGGAATGAGGGGGGGGGAAGTCTGGAAACACAAATGCTAAAAGCAAATTTATTGTTTTCTGTTCGTTTCAAAATTACGTAAGAACTCTGTATTCCTGCAGGCTGCTCCTGCTAATAACCAGAAATCTGCTTACATTACTGTTTAACGCAAAAATGATTGCAGTGTAAAGGTTTATTAAAGCGTGTTTGCATGAACCGCTACCAGTTTTTTGAGATTTGAGTTGTTCAAAGACAACAGAAACCCACTTTGCTCTTGCGACGCAGGTTAGTGATTAGCTCTTCAATGCGGTCAGAAGTAAAGTCTATTTTTCTTTTCAAACTAAAGTCATTTAAAGAGCTATCTACAACAAGTAAAATATTATCTATTAATAACCTCTCCACAGAACCCCACTTCAAAAACGTTGAATTACCACTTCAAGGTATCTCATTATGAGCAGGATTTGAGGAAGATCGACAGGAAAAATATCTAAAAAGGAAAAAAAAAAAATCGAACCTCAATGTCTCCACTTTTTTTTTTTTTTTTAAAGAGGGAATTCAGCAATTATCTTAAACGTAGGCTGGATTTGGTCAGAGCCCAACAAAAACTGGAGGGCCACCAAACGACTCAAACACTCACTTACGGGAGATAATTGAGGCCACTGGTTGTTGTTTTTCAAAAATGGAAAGAGGTCACAAAGAAAAAAAATAAAAGAAATTGGTAAGAAATGTGAATGGAAACAAAGCTCAGAGGAAGAGGGAGAGATTCAAGCATTGGTTTGAACTCGTCTAAATGTAGAAGCTTTGAATGATTTCTCATATTGATTACTGATAATCACTCAGACACACATACACAGGCTGGTTACACTCACAATGAAAACGGCTGCTGATTTATTTACTTTTTTTTCCATTTGGGCTTCACGCTGTGTGCTGTTTACGTATTGACAACCATTCTTGAGACGGTGTGAGTGTTTGTGGCAAAATCTAATCAGTAAATACCGTTTTTTATTTTCATGGGCAAAAAATGCATACGGACTCAATAAGACGCTTTGTTTTTTTATTATTAATAGCTGCAAACGGCGCTGCGGATGTGTGCATATCAGCCATAGGTTCTTTCAGGAAGTCCAGCTGCTCGTTCCCAAAAATAGAGATGAAGAATAAGAATGGAATAAACAGAATGGGTTGGAGTCAGCGGAGCGAGTGTGTTGCTCTGTGTGTGTTGCTCTGTGTGTGTGTGTGTGTGTGTTTGGTTGGATAAAAGGAAGAGAGGTTGACATTGGAGGGCATGGTGTTTATGACTGAATGTTGTGAGTAAGCGCGTCTTTGTACGCACTCAGCAAACTTTAAGGCCCACAAGCTTGTTCTGAATCATTTACTGCTTCGTGGACTCTGTCATTCGTGACCATTCTGACCATTTGAGTTGAGTTTGAAACCAAACCCTGACATCTCAGATCTGTTCACAGCGGGCAGGTGTGAGACTCAAACAGTAAAATAACAGAAATGCATTGTATGTTACTGCTGTTGCTTACAGATCACATTTTACAACGATGATGAATAAATTATAGCAGCAATAGTAACCATCCATCCATTTCCTGCGACTTATCCGTGATGTTGTGGAGGCAAAAGGTTTAGGAGGGAAACCCAGACCTCCCCTCTCCCCCAGCGACCCTCTCCAGCTCCTCCTGGGGAATCCCAAGGCTTTTCCAGGCCAGGGAAAGTACACGATCTTTGCAGTGAGTTCTGGGTGCGCCCCCGGGTCTCCTCCCGGTGGGACATGCCTGGAAAACCAGAGAAGCGCCCAGGAGGCATCCTAATGAGATGCCTGAAGCACCTCAGCTGACTCCGTTCAGTGTGGAGGAGCAGCAGCTCTACTCCGAGCTCACCTTACGTCTGAGGCTGAGCCCGGCCGCCCTAAGGGGGAAGATAATTTCACTCACTTGGATCCAGGATCTCATTCTTTCAGCCGTAACCTGTACCTCATACCCATTCAAAAAGCACTATGATATTTGTCACCCCATTAAAAGGAACTTAAACCGCAGGAACAGTATAATGAGGAACTTTAATGATTTTGACATTGTGACTTTTTAAAATGTGGTATGCCTTAATACCAGCTCATGCCTAATAGTGGAGCTGCTGCAGTGAGCCAATGTGCTGTAAATATCTTGTCAAAGAGATAAATTATGCAGTAAGGTTATTGCATGATAAAATAATTAAAGGCAATATTTGAATTTGCTCTCGGGCAGAACGGTGACTTTTACAGCTATAGAAAATTGTACTTTTAGCGGACATGCAGAGTGAACGACAGCTGAAATTTACAGAGGAAGCTAAAACTGAGTTATACCTAAAATGAGCAGAACACGAGCTAAAATGAACAAACTAAAAGCAAAACTGTAAAAGCAGCAGAGCAGCTAAGATTAGCAAAACAGTGCTGACTCAGCATTCACAATATAAAACATCCTGAATGAATAAAGACACAATATAGATCTTTTTGTAGTCCTGCTGTAACTCATCTTCATTACTGTACATCTTCGAACAGTTTTAGGTTCAGCACTTCCTTGTACAAAGCATCTATTATTGATTTGATCAGGAACGGGGCGCTCTGTCAGGAGTGTGTCTCTTTCTGAGAATAACCAAGGATCTCGGACTCTCAGGACCTTAGCATGTGGCCTGTCAGCGTCAGATGAGCGGATCATTTCACAAAGGCCCACATGGGTCCCCGGGGCCGCGCTCCACGGCACATTTCAGGGCGGCGATGCAACACGGCTGTTCCGAGAGGACGCGCAGCTGTTGTCAAACTCACCTGTCACGCTGTTGGCACACCAACTCGACACGTGTGGCACAGAGGGACGGGTTGTATCGAGCATTTAGTGCGCCCACCGTTTCTTTAACACGCGCATCGGAAATCCTCTTTTATCCATAGGTTTTTTATTCACAATGAGTTTTGGAGAAGGTGCTTCGAAACTGCTACCAAAAAAATGCTGAATCTGTGAACAAACTGAAAGTGCTTTTATGTTTTTATTTTAAAAAAAGAGATAAAAACAAAAAACACAACAGCTGTTTTGATATGACATACTTTGTTACTCAAATGACTGCTCGGCTATTTCTGCGTCTTAAAAAGAAACCGATATCTCCGGGCGTGAATGAATTACTGCAACACACCCCAACCCGAAAACATTCTTTCTTCTATACAAACAAGCCAAAATTAACAGCAAAGCACTGTTTGCCTCAAAGACAAAAAAAGCAGAAGCGTATTGAACAATGACATCTCCACCAGCAGCAACATATTTTCCATTAAAATATGTTTTTAATTGTTGCTTAGCGACCTGTTGCCACATGTTAGTAATTATTTTAACGACTGCAGGGGTCATGCTCTAGTTTTAATTATGAAAAGCCAATTTTATACACAATAACGTCACAAAATATCTGTTTGGGAAAGAAAAAAATTCCTAAATGATATAGATGGGGGAAAAAAATTGGGGGTTTAATAAACAAATTAGACTTTTACCAAACGGAAATTAAATTTAGGATTCAATTAAAAAACAAAAATCGTTTCACTTTAGATGTAAAAATGGTGACTAATTGTAATTGACAAAAGCAGACTATCATGTCTGTCTGTTAGCAAAATATCCCATGAACCACTGATTGATTTTAGTAAAACTTGCAGAAAGTAATCATAAGATATACAACTGATTATGTTTTGGAGTCAACCCAAATCTGCCAAAGCTAACTGACTTTAAAACACACAAAAATGGCTGCAACTCTGTCAGATTTACAGATTCTGGTATAAAATTTGTTGTGGTAGTAGCTGAGAGTCATGCCCAACGCATACTCTGAGCGTCACATCCTGCGACGTCGCATGAGATCACGCTTAACATTATTTCAAAAACGGCTACAACCTCTTCTTCTGACGTGAAAGGCGGCAGGTGATATGCATTCCTTCAGGGAGGTTCTGAATAAAATGGTTTAAACGATACTGCGTTGTAATATGTTCATAAATACACACAGATCTGTTAAAAGGAGAAGCATGTACAAACGACGCAGAAACGGCTCCGATATATATTATATTAACCAACATCATCTCTTGGTTCTGTCTTGTGTTTTCTACTTTCTCCTAATCATGTTTATTGCAGCTTTTTTGTTTCCAGCCAACAAAACTAAACAAAGTAGTTGACAGAAACATTAATAATTAGCTTTTTTTTATGCTTTAATTGCACAAACAAACTAGTTGTTTCACTGATCAACAGCAGAGTTCTCTTCCAGTCTCCTTTCCTGTCCTTATTTGTCTCACTTAAAGGCAGCGTTTAGCTTCCTCCCCCCTGGTATTTCTTAAATATCTCCCCATTTTCCCAGGGGGGGTCATTGCCATCTGAGCTGGCTTACAACAACTTCTTCATCCTCCCTACACTTATGCCGTCTCTCCCTCCTCATCCTCGCCTTTCTATCTGTGACATTTCTCACAGGCATTTATTGGTAGACCTCTCTTGACCTCTCTCTCTGCTTGACCACTCTCGGAGGCTGCGTGCTGCTTTTCAGACGGTTCGCGATGATGACGATGATGATTGGGGGGGGTTAAACTGCCAATGTTTTCTTTAAAGGAGCTATCACCCATCTTTGCACTTCTGCGCCGCTTCCTCCGCTTCTCTTTTCCTCCCATCCACACCCCCTTCATGACAAGCTTCTAAGGGACTCTCCATCCCTCAGGTCTTGCGACTAACAGGCATAAATATGCCCATTTCTCCAGCGTAACAAGGCTACCTCTATCTGTATGTGTGACTGTGTTGGTACACTTGCATCATCCCGCAGTAAACAGTCGTGTCACAGTGTGTTCGTCGTCCCCTGTGTGTGCGCGCACCTATGGAATCTGTGTCTTTGTGCCATTTTGCATTTTGCATGGGTTTTTACATCTGTCAAAGTAAAAACCCATGGATGCACCTGCTAATGTGTGAGTGTTCACATCTCTCTTTGTCTGGGTTTAATTGAGTGTGTGTGGCTGTAATAGCTTGTGCCCAAGTGAAGTCAAGTTTGTGTGTGTGTGTACGTTTATCCTGGTAAGGTGAAATCGTTTTTCTGCCTACTGCCTGTTTCCCTGGAGACTGATTGCAAGAAGGCATTACTCTGACAGGAGAGAATCCCAAGGCTAAATCATTACAACACACACACACACACACGCACACACACACACACGTTCACTGATATTCATTATGAACATATGGTGTGAGCGGCTTATCACTGCGAGACCAATGTGTCGTAATCGACACGTATTTGCCTTTACATTTGCGTCGGTGATGTGGGAAGATTTGGGGAAAGCCCTGAAGATACTACCTGTGTGTGAACGTGTGATTGTATCTGTGTAGGTGGCTGAGTGGCTGCCTTCCAACTAAACTAAAGAAGCTGTAAAAGCTCATTATCTCAGCGGGCTGTCCACCAAGTCTCTGATCAATGCACATTAATGTGCAGCTGGACCGAAGGGAGAAGAAAAACATACATGTGTATAAAACGAACACAAGTTAAAGCAAATTCTAAATAAAGGCCCAGTATTCCTTGAAGGGATGCATATCGCCTGCTGCCCTTTAAGTCAGAGCGTAAAAGATCATCTTATGAAAAGAAGGGGCGACGGAGCTGCTTTGGTAAAGATTTGTAAATGGCTCGTGCAATCTCGTGCAGCATTGTGGGACCTGTTAGTGCTCGCCGTACGTGTTGAGAATGACTCTCAGCGACATCAAACACTCGCTCGATATCTGTAAAGTTCACAGAGTTCTAGCCGTTTTGTGTCGGCTAAGGTCGCTCAGCCGTGGCGGCGGTCTTAAATTGGGTTGATGTAGATGCACAACTAATGATTACTTTCTGAGAATTTTATTAGAATCCATTCGGGTGGTCATGAGATATTTTGCTAACGCTGCTCAGACAAACACACGTGCACCCAGGCAGTGGCGAAAACATCATCGCCCTTTCGTGATAGTCTCTGAAAGCTGTGATTGTGTCTAAAAGAACACAAGAATAAACTACATTCTGCATTTCTGAAATACATTTTTTAGTTTTCTCTTTTCAAACCTGATGCAAGTCCAGTTTTGTAGAAAACTGTGGTTAAAGAGATAAACATTTTTACAATAATCTACTACAGCGGCTTTACAAAATATTGAGTTTATTGTCATTGCAACATCATTTTGTATTGTTAGTACTGCAAATTCTGCCATAACTGCAATCATAGGCTATTATATCTAAACATACAGAGTGCTGGAAGTGTTGACAAAACAGAAAGAGAGGAATGGGGAAAATGTGGGTTTATTGCAGCTGATATTTCATTTGCAATAATACAATAATATTGCCAATGCATGTTATTCTAATGTCCCGAAGCCTTGTTTATAACCTATTGTAGTCATCAGCAACAGAAAGTTGAGGATCTGCAGAAATCTCTGCACACAAAGAGCTGCTGAAATCCTTCGCCGAACAGCTCCAACTTCAAGCACAGCACTACATAAAAGAAATTAACACATTTGTCAGTAGAAATCACTGCAGAAACCCAAGAGAACCTCTGGAAACAGTAAACACCGTTTGTTGCTGCAGGAGCAAATGCCAAGTAAGAGCAGAACAGGCAAGAAATCCAGACATCACACCACCTCCTCCTCTCTTGGCACGAGCTTGTTTAAGATTGACTGGAGTGGAAAAAATGCTGGACTGATAAATGAAAACGTTAAACTTCTTTTTTGTGATTCAGCTAAGTTTTGGGGTAATAACACAACGCTGGGAAGTCGGCGTCGTTGTCCCGGGGTGTCGCGTTAAAACTCACGGGGGCTCGGGAGCAAAAACGTTTGACTAAATTTGGCTTTCGGCATCGTTTTAAACCCTCTTTTTTCAGTGTAATATCGAAATGGAATCTGAAACTTTGACTGAATGTTGGGATTTTTGCACTTATTGCACCCATTAGGGTGACCGCATCTGCAAACATTAAGAGTCTGTGTTTTTCAGCTTGTACCTCCTGACACCACGTTGTCTCACCAACACTACAATTGCTAACTAACGCGCGCTCCTTTGCCTTATCTGTATACAACCAGAAAGAATAGGGCCACAGTTTGCAAGAGGGAGTTTTCAGTCATTATCGCCCTTATCTTGACGAACAACAGCTCGTTGGGTCTGATGGTGTTAATTCACCACAAACACTCAAGCTTGTGCTACTAATCACATTACCAGAGATTTCTCTGTGTTGTGATTGTGAGCCTGCAGCAGCAGGACCCTGAAGCTGAAACATCCAAGTCAAAAATCAGGGACTTTTCTTTATTTTTTATTTTTTTATGAATAAATGCACTTATCTATGGACTCTCCTGGTTGCCTGGCAACCGAACTGAAACAGAAATCCAGCTCATTTTGTTCAACGGGAGATTTCACAAATGTATGTTTCTGTCCACGCACGGTGTTTGTCAGAAACGTCTCTGCCAGAGATAGCTTTTAGTCTGTAAGAGATAAAAGCACACGTTTGTATTTCAGCTTTATTTTTCTCTGAGCAAAAGGGTGAAATAATTGTTGACCACTTCAACTTAATATGAGCTAACTAGGATTGCCATCAGACCCTTAAAGTAATGAATCGTCCCGTATTTAAACCTAAAAAGGCATTACGTATTAATTTAAAGAACACACTTTGTTCCTCGTTTTAGGTGCCATTGCAAATCTTTTTGTAGATGAATAAAACTATTAGATGATTTGAAGGAGCCCCAGTTGCTCTTCCTCAAGCTGTCACATTAATCCAAAGAATCCATCTCTTATTAGTCAAAAGTCACGAGTTACGACCAATTAGATATGTTTGTAAGATACTCACAATGACTCCGCAGGATTTTATTTTATTTATTTAAAAACTGGCTCTCATGAGCATAATTAACTCGAAAAACCAGGGAAAAACTTCAAATAAGGAGGCTGGGATAAGTGAAGCAGAATGTCTACGAGGCACACCGCTCGGTCTGACACCGAGACTTTACGGAGGAGTTTGTAACATCAAACGACGCGCAGCGGAAAGGAAAAAAAAAAAAGAAGCAATCCTTGAAAGACAGGCGCGGCGGCAGAGGACACATGGAGCAGGAGGACAGCTGTCAGCAGGACGGCAGGACGGTGATTTGTCTAATCAGCTCTGAGGAAACCTTTTTTTAACGGAGAAAAAAGGAGAATAATAGATTATGTAGTTTTGTTACCTGCTGCTTATAACTACTTTGTTTAAGCTGATTTTATGTACAGAGTATTTACAGTTTATTACAAATTTTTGAGAATATAACAAATATTAGGTCCCTTCTAAAATCTGATGTAAACGCCTCTCTGGGTATTTGCTGACAAACCGCAACATTTACCATGAATAAGTGATTAATACTTGTTTTTGTTTTGTGTCATATTGTATGCTGAAACACAGGGGAGGCTTTTTCTGTAACATTTTAAAGGCAATGAGCTGCAACTCTTGGTAGACATGAATTTTTTTCGTTGTGGTCTCACAGAACTCTTTGTGTGTTTGCAACCAAGTGACCAACAAGCAGGTTCTGAAAATCACGGCCTAATTTTGCCTGGATGGCTCTTGGCCGTGCACATTATTTTCTTGCCCACCTTTGCAGCCATTCCCAGCATTTATTATTTAATCTGCATGAGTACATTTTAGGAATAAAGACAAACAGATCTGGACCAGTTTTTTAAATAATTATTATTATTTATCATCTGTGTGGTTTGTAGACCTGGACATTTGCCTGGGATGTTTCCTGTCAGAGAAGAGGTTCAGTGCAGGTGTCAAAATACAGCTCCAGTGCTCCTGAGACGCCCACAACACAACTGAGTTGGGTTTAGGACAGGTTGGAGACGCCCACAACAGAACTGAGTTGGGTTTAGGACAGGTTAGAGACACACACGACACAACTGAGTTGGGTTTAGGACAGGTTGGAGACGCCCACAACAGAACTGAGTTGGGTTTAGGACAGGTTGGAGACACCCACAACACAATTCAAATGGATTTGAGACGAGTTAGAGACACCAATGACACAATTTAGATGGGTTTAGGACAGGTTGGAGACGCCCACAACACAACTGTGCAATTCTTATCAAAGCAGACATGACTCCTGTTAGGCTAACATGAAGATTTTGTTCATGTTAAAGCTCGCTATCTGTTTCATTAAGTTCACTTTAACATCGCAAGAGAGTGGTGGCTGCTACAAAACCTTACCTAAATAAACCTTTTTTTTTAACAAAGGTCATTACTCATTCAGTTTTTGTATCAGTATGTTTAGTTTAATGTGAGCTCAATTTAAAAAGTGGAGCAAACTAGTAAGCTAAGAATATTTTATATATTGTTAACCTAATATCTGGAAAGCCACCTTGGTTTAGGTTTTTTGTGTGTTTTTAAGACATCTGTATAACAGGTCTATTAAGACAATATGCAAAAATGGTAAGTTTATGCAATATTGCTGTTTAAGAGTGAGAAAATGCAGGTTTTCAGGGAAGAAGACACTTAATTGTAGGTTCTGTGATAACACTGCAGCTGAGCTCTTGTTTTTTATCTGTTAAACTATCAAAAAGAATTGTGGTTCCTTCCCAAGGGGACAAAGCCTACCTGGCTGAAATAAGCGTTATTTGGTTGATACAGAGGTGGCATTGTGATGCAGCGGTTGCCACTGGTGCCTCACAGCATAAAGGCGCTCGCTCCGCCAGCCAGCTGGGGCCTCTCTGCGTTTCTGTGTGGCGCCTGCATGTTGTCCTCTGAGCCTGCGTGGGTTTTCTCTAGGAGCACAAGTTACCTCCCACGGTCCAGAGACATTCATGTTAGATTTATTGGCGATTGTAAATTGCCTGTAGGTGTGAGCGTGCACGGTTTTCTGTTTAGTCATGGGATGGACCGGCCTATTTAAAGTGCATCTCGCCCCTCACCAATTATCACAGAAACCACTGCTCTGCAATTTGCCTGATTACTAGGTTTTTACAATGAGAGCACGCTAATATGAGCTAACATTTGCATTGTGGCCATACAATCAATTTAAAGCCGCGCATAAGGAAAATAATGTTTTATACGATTTTTGATTGGTTAAAGAAAAGATATTTTGACAACCTCCAAGACGATGATGGTATAAATTATTTAGATTTGTTCTTATTTACATGGTATGTTGTTGAAAGGATGACTAAAGAATGTCATAGCATGTTGCCTAGAAAATGTTATTTTTCATATTCTACCTGTAAAACCACAATCTGACATTAATTAGTAGATTTTAGAGCAACTGCTAGTTTTTTTTTTTGTTTTTTTTTACTTTTCACACAGCAGTACAGCTGGTCCCACGCTTTATCCTTACCTAATCTCCTTTTCTCTCAGAAAGCCGCCAAATAAATGAATTATAGAAATTGTAAAGCCTTTTGGTTTGGGGAAAGTGAACCAGCAGGTGCATGTGGCGATTGAACAAATTTGGAACACACAAAAGCATATTGTGGTGTTCATAAAAGACAGTATGTCCACTTGCAAGTCTGCAGCTGTCTGTAAGTACTATCCAGAGTTTAATATCTGTATACTCATTTAGAACAGCTTGACCATTGAATCAAATATGTCTGCTGATGGAAACTAATGAACCATTGGCAGCCCATTAGAATGGAGATTTGATGTTGTCGTGGTGTAAAAAAAAAAAAAAATAGAAACAAGACATCGGTAGCAGTGTAATGGGCTTATTTGTGGAACAAACAAAAGAATGACAGACGGAATGACAAGCAGCCAGCAGGGGGGACGGTGGGGAGGGGGTTGAAAAATGAGACGGGAGAGAAAGATGACATGAACTCCAGGAAAGTCACATTTCAACTCACCGGTGGGATTGCGTTTACACAGATACGCTGCTGAGAGCCAAAGCTGAAACCTGCATTTTTCTCATTAGCACCACAGCGTTGGCTTCCTTCGCACCTAGCTCGCCTCTGAGGGTACAGATGAGATTTTAGCAGAGGAGTGGGGGGGAGAGAGGTTAAAACAGGACAAGCTTGCACGAGCAAATACAAACCAAAAATCCAAATAAAAGTTTGGATAAACGGGAGTGTCTAGATGATTTTGTGCATTTTAGTGTCACATAAACGGTGAATACGGTGCACAGTTTTTTAAAAATAAATACTCAACACAAAATCATTACAGTGAGGATTACCAAAATGGACTTTGTGTGTATTTAATTGCTTGTTTGATGTTGAATTAATACCATCAGGCCTAAGAAGCATCTATAGAGACCACAAACAAACACAATAACACTCTGTTTCCCACACAGCTGACTTTCTTTTTCCAAGTATCCAAAATGCTCTGTGTCACGGAGGAGAGGCTGAGTAATATGTGCCTAAACTCCGAATGCAAACTCAGATTAGGGCGGCGATCGATGACGAATGCTGCTGAAGCGCACGGGCATATCTGATCTGAAATGTAGTCATCTTAAAGTGGCTCGGCGCTTCTCTCGTCAGCGAGCTTGGCTTGCGCCCGCGTGACCTTCCTAAGCATAATGATGAATGTACTCTGAAGGATTTTTTGTCTGTTTTTTGTGTGTAATGCATTCTGCGATTCAGAAGATCGTCCTTGAGCTGATGTGGACAAATGAATCGGTTTAGAAAGTGTGGGATGTAGAAACCAGAGCACTGACGGCTGCAAGCTTTAAAAATGAGTTAAAGTGAACCATTTCTTTTCCGATTTGCAATGAAAAGTCTGTAAGACGACACCATTTAACACCAATTAATGCTGTTTTTCATTTATAAAGGAATAGATAGTGACACTTTTTTATCTCAGGTTTGTGCTGTTTTATTAGTAACTATAATATAACTGTGCTGCGTTTTTTTAAATTGATGACAAATCTATTAAAAAAACAAAACAAAAGATGAATCTTGAGAAGCCAAATCCGTTTTATTAGTGTTTAAGTAATGTGAGCTAAATGACCTTTTGTCTCAGTGAAGCACTAACATTCATGACACTCATTAAAACCAGTTTCCTGGGATGCCTTTTAAAATTTACCTCTGCTCCTGAGCACCTGCACGTCAGAATTATTGACTTTAGTCTTTTCATTAAAATCAAATAAATCCTTTGATATTTATGTCCCAGCTAACACCTGCTGAGGTTTGACACCTGAGCTCAGGATTTTTTGTATTTATTTGTTATGATCGTGCTTCATGTTACAGTTAATTAAATACTAACCGAGAGGACTAACACCAGAGCAACTAATTCTAACTAACCATAATTATATAATAAAAGGAAATTTGAGGTTTTTTTACACATCATAGTGAAAGCACGGACTAAAACCAAATCCGAGAGGAATTAGGATTGCTCTAACTCATTTTCAGCAGGAGTTTGTACATAAACTGTCTGCATTAGACGAAATGAAGGATGAAGCCAAGCAGAATTTGTATTTTACAATAAATCTGAAGATTACGGGTTCAGTCCTCAGTCCTGCAGCGTGACACAAAAAGCACGAACCCCTCATTGCCCCCAATCTGCTTATCTGTAGATAATATAAATGAGACTAAAAGATGGAATGAATGAAACCATGAATGGAAATCACCCTATCTGTGTGTGATGAGGTAAATGAGGTAAACTAGAGTCCAGATTAAATTAAAAATGGTGTTATACATGTGTGGACTCTTTAGTGTCGTCCACTTTTTAGGTAAATCACACATGAGATCTCATTATATTGTTATTCTCAAGATTTAACTAAGATTTTGACAATAACATTAATAAATCAAAGTCTGATCTTAGTTAAAACTCAGCTAGGGCTTTTATATTTATCATCTATAATAATCAAGTGATTGGTTGGAACTTTTTAAAGTGCATTAAATATGAACTTTTCATAACTAATGGACAGAAAACTGGCTTTACAGTTTAGGAGTTTCTCTGGTGATTTAGATTTCTTTCCTTTCCTCAGACCAGTTCCCCAAAGTCCATCTGTGTTGGAGATGGTATTTGGCAATAAAAAACAAAGAATAAAACCATAAAGACTCTCCTCTTTTACTGCACTAACGCCACATTTAATCCCCACGCCCTCCCAAAAAAAACACCCTCTAAGTATTAAAACCGCCTGTAAAATCAATTACATCACTTTAGATTTAAACCGAGGGAGGAATAAATCAAATTGATAGGTAATTTAATTGGAAAAAATAGTCAAGCAGAACTTCTAAAATGCATTCAGGTTGCAGAACAGGTGATAAAAAATAAATTAATCTGTCAGATAAAGATTAAACACATTTTGTAGGAGTAGGAAAAACAAAAAGACACTGATTTGTTTATGGCAATCAATGAATATGGTTGGGGTTAACAGGTTTGTTTGCTTTTTTTACTTTTTTATTTAGCACCATAAATATCTGCATCAAATTCCAAAGAAGTCCCATTCAATATTTTTGACATATTTTAGTTAGAATGGGGGGTGGTAACTTTTAAAGGTGCAAAAGGTGCAAAAGGTTTAGTTTAGCAAACTCATTTTGATCAGTCCGGTGAAAAACGAATATATTTCAGTTTGGTTCCAGATCATTAAGTAGAAGTGAAGATGTTCCTCTTCGTGAGGAAAAACTTGAACAGGTAGGTGGCCTAGATTTAAAAAAAGCAGAAATATCATCTCAAAAATATCCATTTTGATGTAAAATTTCATAGCAAACCAGTGGGAAGCTTGCATTTCCACTCTAGTTGAATGGATCCAGCTAGCGGACAGACAAATTGACAGACTGGATTGCTCTCAGAATGAAACGCTCCGAGCATGTCTCGAGACTTTCTGGTGCATGACGAAAAATGGATGAGGAGAGCAAAGAGTAACCGAGGTGAAGTGGAGTGACATGACATCTCCACCGAATTCCCGTTTCCCGTTCAGATGCCAGAATAAATCAGTTGTGGGGGGAATCAAACAAGTTGTATTTGAAGATTTAGCACATTTATGGAGAGTTTAATGTCTTTCCCAGACGAGAGTTGCTTATATTTGCCATTGTTACCTTAAGTCAGTGGTCTCCAATACTGGTCCTGGAGGGCCACCATCCTGCATGTTTTACTTGTTCCTCTGCTCCAGCACACCTGATTTGAATCAATGGGTGATTAACAGGCTTCTGCAGAACATGAAGAGGTGATTTAACCACTGAATCAGGTGTGTTGGAGCAGAGGAAACAAGGAAAACCTGCAGGATGGTGGATCCAGGACCAGGATTGGAGACCCCTGCCTTAAGTGATAGCTCAGGTCTTTGGAGGCGGGGTTCAATGGAAAAGTTATGAACGATTGTTATCTTACCTGTTGTAGGTAGATCTTTGAACAGCCTCAGTTTGAAGCAAAAACGTTTAATTCTGACTGGTCTAATAGGCTAATCTGAGAAATAAAAGCACTCACATCAACTGCTATAAAAAAAATTTGAGACAGGATTTGATGCTTTAGTCTTGGTTGCACAGAGACTAGCCATTACCTCGTCGATTTGATCAAACTTTAGCTCTATTTCTCCAAACCGAAGTCAAAGAACTATCTACAGCAAATCAGATGTTAACTTTTTATCACCTTTCAACAAAAGAGCTGAATTATTGCTGTAGAGTTCACAGATTGTAGACATAAACTGCACACATCTGAATTTGTTTAATGGGCTTGAGGAGTGAAATGATCCCATAATTTCACTGTCACATGGTTGAAATACTCTTTTTGCTCTTTACATCCATCCATTCAGTCATTACCTAACTAAATCTATTTAAATATGAAATGCATAAAACATATAAATTCTATAAAATATATTCTGAAACCTATGCTCATCAGAGAACAGCTTACAAGTAAATCCTATCATGTTTTATCTTTTCTTTTTCTAAATCTTGTGTGTGCATTCTTTTGCACAAACGTGTGTGTGTGTGTGTGCATTTGTTTGATATTGCAAGTAGGTTTTCCTTTGCTGTAAAGCGAGGGGTGAGCGGGTTAAAAGAAGCCACTGAAGTGCTGTGAGCTGCATTGATTGGAAGTTCCCCGGTGGATTGATTATAAACCCTATGGAAGTAGGCAAGAAGAGGATTTAAAGCTTGACTCCAGACAGATATTGATGGGTCAAATACTACAGTTCCGCTTCTGCTCAGCTTTGATTTTGTAAATGTTATTTGGATTTTTCCTATTTTATTTTTTTTCTTCTTTGGGGACGTTGGACATCAGACAGGAGAAACCAGGCTAATTGTTAAATCTGATTAATTAGGACATTTAAAGGATTCTGTGACACCGTAACCCAGCCACCACAACAAATTTTTTCTGAAATGTGTCATTTGTTTTGCTCCTGCTGTTGTGTATCTCTAATAACGAGGGTCTTTGTTGTCTCTCTGCAGAGCTCCATGTACTCTCTGGCGCTGAAGTGCCTGATCAGCCTGTCCACAGTCATCCTGCTGGGACTCATCATAGCTTACCATGCACGAGAGGTTCAGGTAACTCACGTGCGCACGCATCTGCTAACACGCAGTGTACAAAATCAGAGGTATTCATTCAAATGGGCCAGGTTGGCATGTGATTACAAAGCATGATTAAATGTGTCTGACGCATATGTGAAACCAAAGCAATCTACCAAAAAGCAGCTCAAAGTACTGCAGAGTCCAAAACTGGCTGATTTGGATTCAGTTCAGTTTAGTTTATTTAAATAGCAAAACAACAACAGTCATCTCAGGGTACTGAAAAGAAAAAGTCAACGGGATTAATTTCAATTTCAATCCATCCATCTTCTTTACTCAGTTTTTTCTGTTCAGGGTTGCAGGGTGCTGATGTCTATCTTTGGTAGAAAAGTAGGGTACACCCTCGCTCTCTCGCCACATAGAGACAAGAGAGACAGGCAACACACACACACACACACACACACACACCTAAATGTAGCATCTCACTGAGCTGCAACTGTTGGCAACCAGTTGGTGAACGGGATTCACGAGGGAGTCTCCAAAATGTTTCAAAATGTTTGCAGGAGTTCTCGCAATGTTGCTGCTTGAATTTTGAACACAAAACGCAGTAATCTTTCAAACAATAAGCAGTTATTTTTCAAAAACTGATCTAACGAAACCCTGCCGTGGGGCTACTGGTCACTTGGTAGCAAACACTCAGAATTCAGTGAGACTGCAATGGAAACTTTGGTCATTCTCTCGCAATTTTGAGTCGCCACCTCGTCTCTCCAACAGCTGCAGAACGGAGGGTTTGTTTTTGTTTTTTTTTTGCCACCGAGTTGAACATGCGGCGAAAGTGATGCATACGTGCATATTAAGCTGAGCAAACAATAATAAGTCATGAGGGCTCTCAGCTCTTACAGACGCTCGCTCAACCTGTGTCACGCGGGCGTTCAACTCCGATGTTTGTTCGCTCAGGTTGGCACAAAGTATGGCAGGCTGTTTTACCATATAATCAAACCACACTCCAATCTATATTTACTGTTTTAGGTTTTAACAATAGCATTTCACCTGGTTGCAATAATATTCTTATTTAGATACATCAGTCTCACCATTTGCCCAGTAAGATATTATTTAAAGGGCATTTTAGAGTAGTGGGACTGCGGGAGACAACCAGAGTCCCTGGAGAAAACCCATGCAAATTGTAGAACGTGTGACGTCCTTGCTGTGAGGAAACGGCGCTAACCAAGTGTTCCACTGCGCAGCCCAGTCCAATTTGGTTTATTCTGGTTTAATACTGACTAGTTTAATCCAGCTCATTTCAACCCAGCTGCATTTATTTTTAGATTCTGTTCCACAGTCATTTCAATGCAGTAGAGTCCAGCTAAAGAGCACTTATCGGCACATCTAAACCTGCAGCAGCATAAACTTTAGAGTAAAGCTCCTCAGATTATTTGAGTTTATCGTCAGACGACATGACAGGAATTTCCAGCGCTATCAAGATAACACTCAGCCGTTGTAGCCAAACAAACCAATTAACGAAAAACACATCAGGTTCTGAAGTTGTTTTCAAAGCTGCCATATTTAATGGTATATCAGTGGTAATAATAAGAAGGATTCTGTTAGTTTTCTCTCTAATTAAAGCAGCTATTTTGTAAAGAAGTGTTTGACAGAGCTATCACTCTTTGCCAGCCTGGCCACAGTACTACTAAAAAAAATTCTGTGGTTGTTTTAATAACGAATAATAAGCAGTTCTAGCTTTGAGAAGGGACTTTGCAGATTAAGTGACAATCTTCTAAATGAGTGAAGTGCCTTTTCTTTCTCTTTTTTCTTTGTTTTTGTTTTGACGTTTGCGTAAACCGCTCCAAATTAAACCTGCTCTAAATTAAACCAAGGAGCCCAGACGTGCTGTATGCATTAAAGCTGCAGCAATGTCAACATAATTATCAATTTGTGAGGGAGTAACGTTTAAGTAGCTACCCTCTGTTGCATTAGCGAGGGGCACTGAAGGAAGCAGTCATGGAATTGATTCTGGGTATCTGTAAAAAAAAAAGCAGCTAAACCAGAAAACCTGCCTGGGGAGGGGTTTGGTGGACTCCTCTGCTTTTAGGGAAACCACAGAAGAAGAATCCAAGCCCCAGAAAATTAGGATAAACAGATTAAAGAAGGAAAACGTAAACATTGGAGGGTTGGAGAAAAACGTGGGCGCAGAGGGTGTTGTTGAAGGCGTTCCTGTTTTTTTATCTGTCTCTCCTTGTTTCCTCTGTAAAGCACTTCTGTAACAGAGTTTAGAAAAGTGCTAAATCATCTGTATTATTATAATCATCCTTATCGGAACTGATGGATTGTCTGAGATTTCTTTCCCCCGCAGTAAATTAGGAGTAATGTAACTTGGCGGTATAGAAGTTCTGATAACATCTTCCTGTACCGCTGCAATAACATCACCACGCAGAAACATGCTCGTCTCTCTCCTCCACGCTCTCTTTGCCTTCTTCCTCGCAGCATCCCAGCCGCAACAAGAGCAAGATTTAACACGTTTGGGGGTTTTTTCCCCGCTGTAAATAGCATGTGTTTCATTTAAATACAGATTTTAGGCTTTAGAAGGAAACTCCTATAAATACATTTGCAACAAAGCCAGGCACACAAAAAAAAAAAAAAAAAAAGTGTCCACGCCTTACAGGCTCTAACTTTGGGTGTAGCTGAAAGACACGTAGTACAGTTAGGATTTGTGGCATTAAATTTGGCAACATGACTCGTTGGCTTATATTAATAAATTGCACAAAAAGGCAATTAATGACTGGATTTAGGCAACCATCTGTTTTGCTTAAGTCCCGGTCTTTAAGAGCTTGAATTGATTTAAGCATCAAAAATAATTTGTTAGTTTTTGTAAAACTTCCTGATTCCCTCTGATTTACACCCTGGGACGACGTTAGCCGCATGTTAAACGCCACATTTTTCCCTATATTTTATGTTTTAGTTTTACTTTATGTTGTTGTTTCACGTTCGTTGCTGATTTAGTTACATTTGATTTTATATTTTGCACAGCAGTCTGTACATAAACTCAACTTCTGCATCAAGCCTTACATTCACTGTGTGGCACAAAGGGCTTCTGAGCAGGCGTAATTTACAGAAATTAAATTCAGATTTAGTTGGGCAAACAGTTCCAACGTGCATCTAGTTTTTAACATGAAGCAAAACCTAACAACAAACAGTGGTTCTTATATAACACTTAAAATATGTTTATTTAGCCGTTTTTGCTTCAGAGTAATTAATTTTAAAAATAAAGGCTTAGCTTTCCTCGAAGAGGTGCACATCGCCCACTGCCTGCGTCCAGTTGTTCATGAGATATTTTGCTAACAGACAAACAGTCAATGCTAGTTTTAGACAGAGATCTTGCACAATGAGTAGCACTTTGAGAGTGCGTTTTGAATCCCTCTCAGCACAATATCTGTAAAACTGACTAAATGATTTCTGTTTTCTTTAGCTCCAAAAGTTAATCAGTTGTAGACTTCAAACAGTTAGCGGCGAATTTGTTCTCACAAATCTTTTAGCTCTGTGTTGGGGATCAATCTCAGCTTCCGCAGCACCACGTTAGATGTTGTTTTTTTAAGGTCAGATTTGAATCAAGTTGACTCTAAAAGTTAAATAATTGTAGATGAACTGCTTTCTGCATGTTCCATCTGTACGGTGCACATTATGCTGCTTTCCCTCAGGTTCCTGATCTAGATCCGGGGACTCAGGTGTGTGTCGGCTCCAGCCAATTAATGGCAATAATGAGGGTCTTAGTGGGATCGACGAAGCCGTCCGCATGGCTTGGCAGCTAATAGATACACAATGAATGCTAAATACGCGATGAGCCAATAATAAAACTGTCACTCAATAGATCTGCCGAGGAAACTATTTAACACACACATAAACCTGTAAACACACACATCACACATGGCCTCCGCCTCTTGTAAGGCTGAAAGAATCAATCAGAGTGGCTTTCATGCTTCATTATATCTATTTTGCTGTTTGTCATTTCTCTAATACAATGGTACCACAGCCATTTAGCAGAGGTTCTCATCTGAAACCATTTGCAATTGATGCACATTGACTATTTGCGTTCCATTATGGGAGCTTTGTAAACTCAATGATTGGCCCAGCAGTAGCTATTACTCCCATCAGGTAAACCACGATGCTCATCTTAATAGTTCAATGCCCCATTTCCCCCTTTCGATTCATCACTGCAGCTTGGATGTTGCTGGAAATGTTTATTAAAGAACCAGCGTCTCTGCGATGGAGATTCTGATACATTGTGTTATAAGGTCTGAGCTCTATCCACAGATCAATATTTATGGTGATTTCTTCTTCACTGTCAGACTCCAAGACTGAAAAGCTGATAATCAGTCCGTAGGAGGCTGCTGCTGAGTATCAAGAGTCAGAATAATAACTGTGTGTGGACATGGATATATATGAGCGCACGGTTATGCATTCGTTGATATAAGAGCTTTTGTTTCCGCTCCTGAAGTTTGATGTCACTTTCACGCTGTCATCCGCCCACGCCGCACGCTGCGGCTGCCGCACGTGACCGACACACTAATACCGAGAGGAGATTGGGAGGATCCTGAGCCGACACCGGGATATAAAATGGTCTTTTGTTAATCCAGCTGAGAAAGAATTCCTTTTGATTAAAAAAAAAAAAAAAAAAAAGGTAGGAGTTTGGGGAGGACGCTGCCAATGCAGAGGTGGGAATCCCAGCAGGCTGGGGTAGGTGATGCTAGGATTTAACACAAAATCACTTTTGATAATAGCCCGAGTGAGGAAAGTGATAATATGTGATCGTTTTTACACAACAGCAGATGACAGCTGGACTGGATAATTCTTGTTTACAGCTTCAGCTTGAGTCGTTTTACTTAAAACTGAGATTTAAGAGAAACGGTGGCATTTCGGTTGCACAGACAGACATGCTTTAATTCATACGGTAACAGCTTAAGGTAATAATACAGACAATACAAAAACTTTAAGGTGCAAACCAAAAGTGAGCATGTCTGAAATAGTAGCAATTATTTCAAACTGCAGGGGATAAAAATAAGCTGTTTACCATTTCTCTTCATACATTCGGACCCATAACTTGTCAGTCTATGAGTAGACCACAATGAGACTAATCATAGACACTTATACTTAATTTAGCAACACAATCATCGTGTTTTTCTCAAAAGGTTGACTTCAACTTTATCCGCCTGCTTGTTTTAAAATGATTTGAGTTTTGATATTTAAAGTTAATGCCTGCTGACATGAGAGGGGAGCAATAATGTAATTCCCTGCATGTGTGGATGGATTTTAATGAAACGCTCCAAGTAATCACTGGATGAACATTTATAGCTGATTTTTTTGGAGTCAACCTGATTCAAAAGGGCCGCTAACAGCTAATCAGCTTCAGTAAACACAAAAATGACTACAATTCAGCCAGTTTTTACAGATGCTGAGTTAAAATTTGGTGCGGTAGTAGCTGAGAGTCATCCGCAACACATCGAGCACCAACAGATCTTTAACTTTGGCGTTAACAGCAAGAGTCAAAGGATATTTCAGTGTCTGCTCTGTTGTTAGTTTTTATTGTTTCATTGTTTTTTGTTGTTTGAGTTGTTGTCTGTCTACTGCATTTGGACTTCCTGTGAACACACAACTAAAGGTTTTTGGTGAGAATAACTGAGATTTTTTAAAACTCCTTGTTTGTAGACAGGAGATACAGAGCTATCCAGAAACAATGATGCACCGGTCCTTTTTGCACACAGTTATTTAACTTTTGGAGTCAACTTGATTCAAAATGGCTGCCGCAGCAATCTTGCTTTACCCTGATCCTGCTGAAGTGGTTATTAACCGAGAGGAAATTGTAAACAGTATCAAAGAAAAAAGAAAAGTTTTGAGCGAATCTTTAGCGAAGTTAATCAGGTTCTTTCTCTGTATTTTGATACGTTGTTAATGTGGACATTCTCGCCATCTAGTGGCCCAACATGGGTATTACAGTGTTTTTGTTTAAAAATGTTGACAAGAAGAGAAAATAAATGAACTAAGAAAAAAACTTAAAGAAACATCCAGAGTAGTGTAGAAAGCCTAAAAATATATCTGGAGTGGTGCAGCCAAGGCCTTTAATGGTGTAGCAAGTTTAACTGTGGCAGGACACTGCTGTTCAAAATGGCACTAAATAAGAATTTTAACGCTAAATAACTTCATTGTTTCTCTATAACACTTTCATAATGACAACCCTTAAACAGTTAGGTTACTGCAGCTGGTTCTTTGTATCCTGTAGATTTATTTCATCGCACTTTGAGTTTTAAAACTATTTTTGACTCGAAAGTAAAGACTTCGCCAATCAAACAGTTCTTTTCATGCGATCTCCCTTTATCATTCCTTGCCCGCCTGCTGCCACCACACCTGTTTTTCTTCCGTCCACGAACAGCAGAAATGTACATGTTGGTGGCTGGCTGTCGTCGTTGGATGGCTCGAACACAAAAGCGCCCACATTATTGGAATCAGTGCTGTGCAAAATGAAAGACATTGTTCAGTAACGATCTCATCTCAGATTCGACTTTTCCTGTCAGAGCATTTTGACCGGTGTGTAACAGGATATTACTCACTAACCACATGCATGTGTTCGTGGAGTACATTTGGGCAGCAGATCCTCTTGAGATCAGAATGATGTTATCAGGTTTTGCTGCCATCTTTGCCACCTCCTTCTCTCACTCTTTCACCCATTGCTTTCCTGCCTTTTCTTCCTCGCATCTTTTATCCGGCGGCACGTTTTTTTGTTTACCACATAAATATGCTTCTCTGGCTTTCTTTCCTTTCTTTTGCCTCCTGCTTCTCTGACTTTATCAGATTAGATTTGTCTCCCTTTTCCCTCCTCTGGGCTTCAATTCAATTTTGTTGTTGAGTTTCACATCCTTTCTTCCAGACTTCTCTACTCCCTGGTTACACAGCATTCAACTTCTCACCTTTCTCCCGTTGTACTTTAACATTCATTCGCATTTCTGTTCAAAAGGCTTTTTGCCCTCTTATTTTAACCTTTTATCTTTGCCCCTTTTTCACACTGAGCCTCCCTGCTCTAGGCACCTTGCATCTTTTCCCTTGCATTACCTTCCTCTTAGACTGCTTCTCTCTGCTTCCTCCTTTGTGCCTTCAAGTTAAAGCCGCTGTCTAATATGTCAGGGCACAATCCACACTTATTGTGCTGAGCATGAGAAAAAATAGATAATGCATTTAGTTTAAAATGCTCAATTTAGAGCTTATCAAGTTCAATTATTCTGATTTTCCTGCAACTATCCAAAAGATGAGTTTGAATCAGTGAGCATTTTTGAGTTGAAAAGATGTTATAAACCTTCATACGCTATCAGTTTGACATTACACACTTATTTTCATAGAAATCTGGGGTTCTTTGTGAGGACAAACAGCTGCAACAGCTCCTCCGTAATTAAATTTTTCAATTTTGAGCATTTTAAGACTGCAGCGATCCACTTTGATCTCGGCCTCACTCAGACTAGCTGTTAGCTCATAAATCCAATCAGAATTAAACCTTATTAATCCAAACTGAATTGTTGAAAGAGCTATCTACAACAGGTGAGATATTACCAAAACCACACTTCAAATGACCTGAATTATCTCTTTAAGATCCCCATCTTTGTCTCACTTTTTACAACCTACTCAGCTAAACACACAATCTAATGTGACCAAAATACAAGTTAAGACATTCTGTCCTTAATCCATGCCAAATAATTTGTGCATTATGCTGATGATTGCCATATTTTTTAAATATACATATACATACTTTTTTTTTGTTTGTTTTACAATTCTCTGGAGGCATTTTGTCATCAGGATAAAGCCAGTACGGATATATTTTCCTGACACAATAAAACAAATTAGCTCTTGTTTTATGTTTTCATGTGCCACTAAAATATATTTGGATTTCTGCATGTTCACCTCTTTTTTTTTTTTTTTTTTTCTCCCGGTAAACTGAACGAAACGATTACGTTTTTGGATGTTCTGATGTTGTGTAAGAGATTGAAAATCGGATCATGGACGTTCAAACTGAGAATAAGCGTTTAAATCCTTGCTTTTTGCTCTTTGGCATTTTTTCAGGATTTAAAGTCTTTGGTTCAGTGTGTCCTACATATTTTCATGTGTTTGTGTGCGATATAGATTAGCATATGAGGGCATGCCTGAACTTATTGCAGTTTAAATTTAGATGGCGATATTAGGGGCTGTAACTAGACACAATAAAATAACATCTATTGCTCCCTCAGTTTATAGGTACTGACACTTTGTAGAAAATAGTAGCACAGAAGGAAATTCTGGAAAGTAGTCATTTTTTCTGAAAGTAATTCCAGTGAGCTGTCAATCAACATGCAATTGATTCGGCTTTTGAGGGATGGTTGGTGTCTACAATGAAGCAGACATAAATAGATTTAAACCCTATATTTCTACTGTGGCTTTACTAGATGTAAATATAGCAAGAACATGAAGCAAAAGTGTGTTTCAAAGGGTTTTGTTACTCTAGTGGTGCAACGGTGGAACGTGGCAGAGATAAGTGACAAGGAGCTGATATGAGAAGTGCCTGAAGTGTGAACTTTGCAGTTTTCTGCTCCATCAGCTGAGCCTCTAACATGCCAGAAGTTTGTTTTAATAATTTTTAAATCCGCTCAGCAGAACATCAGAATTCGCATCGTGAAAAAACTAATTTTACCTTTGACAAAAAGTTCCTCTGCGTTTCGATTCTCAGCACTTTCCTGCATGTTTTATTCAAGACGGATGGGCAAAGCGCGAAAGCAGTTCTGTGTTTTAGTAAGTTATTGTTTCAGTAGACAGACAGAGCAATATCTGACACAAAACAAGAAACGCTGTTCTAAAAATTGAAGCACAGTATTGAATATAGACAGTGATTTATCCCCATATTTGTTCGTTTTCTCCTTGTTGTTTTTTGTCTCTGTCCAGATAATGTCCTTTTTGCAAAAAGCATGCAGTTCCCAAGTGCTTGTTCAGGTGGTTATTTGTGGGTCCAGACTGGTATTGCCAGCCCCACAGTGTAATTTGCATAAAAGCACAAGATTGAGCCGTAAGTGGCCATCAGACCCTGCCAGCTCTGCCCGTTTGAAAAAGTTCATCTGCAAAACATCTACAAACGCACCAAGAGCATCAGTGTTGTGCTGCGTCATTCATCAAACTAATTAGATCATAGTTTGTCTTACTTCCTGTGTATTTCCTGTTTTCTCCTGTTGACATGTCTTATTGTGACGCTGTTGATGCTAAGAGGATAAAATCATGCAGTAGTTGTTTCTCCAACATGCTTGGAAAGGTGACATTTGGTTCATGATGGTGTCTGAAGTTTTAATCGTATACCCTGTCTGTTTATTTCTATATTTTAACGTAATATGCACACAAACAAACATGAAGGGTCACTGCTGTTGTGATCACAGATGAATTACCTCGAACGGTTACCATGGCAGCCGAACCATGTGATCAATCTTTAACTGTTGTGTCTGCCTGAGGTAAGAGAAACTGAGCGTGTTAACATAATTTTGGAGAAGACATATTTCTGGCTGCCGTCTGAGACGCTGAGCTTCGGTCCGATCGCTGAACTGAGCTCTGAAAGGGAAGTCGAATGACTCAGGCTCCGTCTCATCAATTAATGCTGGTTTCATTAATGGCCTCGACATGGGTTTTCTTTAAATCATTTCTGGTTTACGCCAACAATTTTTAGGATTTTTTTTTTCTTTGCATGTTGTTTTGCAGCTTAGTTTGGGAAAAGTGTTAGCGTATACAGATTTGTAAACATATATAAAACTCGAAAAACCAGTTTCTGAGGTCCTTTGCTAAATAGCGTAGAAGGTAAATCATTAAAGGGATAGTTTAGGTCTTTTGAAGTCAGGCTCTGTTTAAACTTCTTTACAGCTATTCGTGCACCACCTCATGCTTAGATATGTCTGGTTTCGTGATTTTATTTGGATTATCCTATATTTCATTTAGATTATACATGATTCATTTAAAATACATGATTGTTGTGTTTTTCTTTTTCGTGTTTCATTCTGTATTGGATTCTGTTTTTGTTTCTGTTGTAAAGCGCTTTGGATCGCCTTGTTGCTAAAAAGTGCTATATAAATAAATCTCACTTCACTTCACCATTGTGCAGGTTCTGTTAAGGATAACGACCTAAATATTATTTCCGTAGTGGTCATAAGACTGCTCCAACTGGAGCAAATAATTTTCACATTTTAAAATAGTCGCACTTGAATTAGTGTGTTGAGGTCACTTACTTTGCGTGAACAGGAATCAGATTTAACTAGAAGCACTTGGAGATTACAAACCTCCACCAAGGTCATAGCGTCATTAAAAAAAATAGTTACCAAATTTGAATCAATTGTTTCTTGTGACAACCCCAACTTTTTCTGAAGATTTCATCAAAAATATGTTTTTAAATTAAGTTGAGAACCGACAAACAAACCAACCATCTGAAACAGTTAAGTTTAATTTCATGAGATTTATGTACACTGAGTAACGTTAATTGAAACTTGTGCCTTTAATGTTGGGTAGAAAGTCTTTTAGGTTTATATTTTAATTCACCTGGTGGCTTTTAAACTCCACATTAACAAATAAATCCACATGAGCTGTAAGATCACACATATGGGCTTTCTTTATGAAGTGTTTTTTGCATTACAGTATTTTTTTAAGTTGAGTATTCACCCTACAACAACAAGATCTTCGGTTCCAATCTCAGCTGTTCTCCCTGTCTATGAATAAACCCCGTGCTGCTTACCTCAGAGAATCATGTGACCTATGTTTATCTCTCATGTTGTACGACAAGCTTCCTACATTAGGTTATTGTGATGTTGAATGTTACAAGTGGGAAAAAAATTTCCCCCTAAAATCATCAAAACAGTTGTTTCGTGCTTGGCTGAACATGTTGTCAGGGGGACTTTCCACTATTTAAACAAGAAGCAAAACAAAAACCGACCCACTGGTACGCTGCTGCTACTGACTGAGGAGTTTGGTGAGGTCAAAGGTTGGCTCTGCCTGGGCCCTGGTGGAGCTTTAAGGCGACAAATAAACTTTCTAGAGAAATTATAAGTAGAAAGACGGCTTCCAACATGGTCTCAGGTCCCCGACCACCTGTCTTCCTGTCAGTTGCATAAACAACGAAACCGCTATGGACAACATTGGCCCCTGTGTTGTTGCTGTTTTTTAAACATATGGGGATTCTCCTGAGACTTCAGGAAGAGAGGCGCAGTGGAAGAAATGCTCTGGATGCCGCGATTGTTGCGCAGAGTAGGACAGCTGTTATCCGCCGGAGATTTCAGGCTTTACAGCGCCTTCAGCTGGGGGACAGACGGCATAAACGTTGCAGGGTAAGCTAACGCTGTTTAGATTCTTACGTTCGCTCTTTATGCTTGCATCTGGTCACACCCACGACCAATGAGTGAAAAGGAGCTAAGCTTGCGCCGCCCACGAAGCAGGGCCAACCCGACTGGCCCTACTCTAAAGCAGGGACCATAGAAGCAGAAACCGACCGCAAAAAAATGCAGATGTAAACGAGCGCAAAGGAAGCCGAGTAGAGTGGAGCCGGAACCGTTAGGGTCTGTGTGAAAGGGGCACATGTGTCCCTGACTGCCTCCTGGGATGAAGCAGGTCCCGGTGTCGGCAACCAGCCGATGGTCTCTCTCTAATCTTTACCAGAAAATATTATCTACCCAACCAACTGTATGTACTAACTAATCTTTAATCTACCTTCCATCATGGCAAAATAAACAATCTTGAGGAAGTCACTGCATGAGCTCTATATCTTTTCTCCAAGTATTTCCTCCTAAAGACCAAAAATGTGCATGTTGGGGTCGTTGGCAATTCTGATTTGACTTGAGGAGTAAGTGTGAATGTGCGTGGTGGTTTTTACCCTGATGACTGTTGGATAAAGTGCATATAAAGAGTGGAAGGCCGAATGAATGAATGAGGGTTGCCATTATTTTGGGGTAGCCTAAAATGGCACAAAATCCTCCCAGTTTTGTAGAAATCGTTGTCAAAAGCAGTGCTTCACAGACAGTAAAACTCTTCATTTCTCCAGGCATCTTGTATGGTGGCACTTACATATTGTAAGCATTAATATTGCTTTCAGTTATTAATTGGAATTTGAGCTCCAATGGTTACAACCAACATGAACTCATTTTACGTGTTGTAATTGACTGTCCTATCTGTGCAACCACTTTCCATTAGACAGAGTTAACAATGAAGCCAGTCGACTCCGGAAGATCAAGACACCAGTTATCATGAATCAGATAAAAGAGATAAATCCAAGAGCCAAGATCTCGATTCAGAGATTTGAAAAATCGTTAAAAAAATAAAACATTAAGAACTCACATCTTGTCTTTCATGTGTTTCATCCAGTGACTTCCACCCATTTGAAGTTTTGCTTTTTTCTGTGAATCGCTTATCTCATATCTGCCAGCTCACCAATAGTCTCCACTTCTTTTCTTCAACAAGAAACAAACTTCTCTGAAGGAAAAAAAAACAAAAAACATTAATTTTAGCTCATATGCTTAAAAGAAGTCTGCACTTGAAAAGCAAAAATTGAATTGTTGTGGAAATAAATCAAGTAGAGAAACTCCAAGAGAGCGTGTGAGAAAAGGGATGTTTCTCCAGTCCATTAGAGCACTTTAAGCATTAGTGACCTGAGTTATTCAGTTACTTTTGGAGAGTTTTAGAAGCATTCCATTGATCAAGAAGACACCAGCTTGGCACTCTAAGCCTCTCAAAGAAAGGCAAGATGGCATTAGGAAAACAAAGTGAGCGGTATTCTTCTAAGAGGGATGTCTTCTCTCATTAAACTAATGCTCGGGCAGTCATACTCTGCAGATATGATGTCATGCTCTGCAGATTCTGCATAATGTTGGCTACATCGTTCCTAAGAATGATATTGAATGGGGAAATAAGAAAGAAGTACCCAGCCAAATCTGTTTTGGACTCTTGAGCGCAGGAAGGGGCATTTTGACCTCTTATTTTCCGAGGAATCTTCATTTATCAGATGCCATTTGTGTCTCTGCAGCCTCCGGCCATTTTTAGCAACACAGAGTATCTTTTATATCTCACTGAATGGAGGAAATTCCCCGTCTCCAGACACCACTGGTGGAAACCTCCCTTCGCTCGCTCCCAGTTACTGTTTTTAGACTTCTAGTCTGAAAACGAGGCTGAATAACACGCGCACACACCCAACTTGTGAACCTCTCCTCATCTGTCACACTTTCCAACACTTCCTTTACACTCGGCTTCCCTTTTCCTGTACTGCTTGTGCAGAAACAGCCACAGGGGTGTTCCCTCGGAGCTGCGATTACAGTGAAGGGAAGCGTGTTATCCTCTCTGAATATTCATATATGTCACGGTGTGCGAGTCTGTGCTTGTGTGTCGAGTGTGGGGTTTTTTTTATCCTGCAGGATCTAGAGATTCCCCTACAGTTGTGACTTGGTGAAATGTTGAATGCTGTTCATGTTTAGTCTCTTTCATTGTTTAGAACTATCACTTTTACCAAATTAGACACAAGTTGTTGTTGTTGTTTTTTGCCCAGTATCCGTTTCTTCCCGCGAGTGCTGACTGCCTGCAGACATATAAACAGACATTTATATAAAATTGTCTCTCGTGCAGAGTCGAGTCAGCACCGGGTCTGGTTTTATGATATGAAACATCTGGAATTAGAGCCCTAACATGATTACAAAAGCACAATGACCGCCGAGGAACCGTAACAGGTTGATTAATGGTTGTTTGGATTATCGAGACAGAAAGATTGATGGGTCACAAACCCCTCCGGTAGGCAGCAGCAGGTACGCCGGAGGTGGAGGGCGTCCTGTCAGAGTTCACACCTTCACCTATGGAGACACCTCAGCCTACTTTTCAAGCCTATCATTTTCACACATTCCTCCTTTTCTGTTTAGTCTCCTCCTCTGCCGCTGCTCTCTCTTTCCCTTATTTTGTCCTCCTTCTGTCCTTTCTACTTTTCATTTCGTGTCCGTGTCCCCAGCCCGCTGCCCTGTGATGCCACAGTTTGTTAAAATTAAGAAAGCGACAACAGAAGACACATTGATCTCTTTCATCTTCCCCTTCGGGTTTGTTCTTTGCGTCAAAGTGTATTTAACTGCTAACCGACCTTCGCTCTCCATCTCTGGAAAGGCCTGATAAACACAAAGACAACGTCTGACGTTTTCACAGCCCATCTCCTTTGAAAGACGTTTATACATTTATAAGCCTGCAATTGGAATTTCTAAAAGATTATTTAGAACTTTAAATTTACCTATAGAGCATCTTGTCATCAATTAAAACGCAACATTTTTAACCACACTTGTAGAAATATGTCCAAAAGCTTTTAAATACAAACCGATTGTTCAAATAAACTGGCACCGATAAAGATGTCGTCCCAGGACAGCTCAGTTGGTCGTGTTCTGAAGGTTTTTATTTTGTTTTGTTTCCTCAAGGTTATCATACAGTCAGAGTTTCATAACGGTCTGTGCCCAGCTGTAGTGCAAAAACTTGTTTGCTAAAAAAAATTTTTCATCAGTTTTTATTCTCTCTATCATTTTAGGACTCTTCAGTTATGTCTGGAAGTCATCGAATTGCTCCACCTGATGTATAAAAGTTTTATGTACAGTTAATATTTGTGAGCTAACAGCCCTGAAGCTGAACCCTGCAGAAAGCTGGTCAAGAGTACACTGATCTCCTAATAAGTAGCTTTGAGTTTCGGCTTTCACAGCCTGGAACCGACTAAAGCTGCTTGCTTTAGATGTAGCTGTTTGTTCGATCCACTGAGTCAATATTTCATAGCTGTCATTTTCAAAACCAGTGTCTCTAGATAAATTGAACATGTCTATAATCTTATTATGGAGCATGCACATCTTGCTGCTTCAACTCATTACAAATTATGAGCCATAACTTTTTTATCTTTTCTTTTTTTTTGCCTGCGGTTGCTGTTTATTGGCAGAAGAACAAGTCCAACAAATCCTGTTCAAACCACGTGTTTACATTTATAAGCTGCTGGACAGCTTTTTTTTTTATGTTTTGAAAAATGTTTTTTTGTTTTTTTTTCCTCTGAAAATAAACATGAATCCACCAGGACCTCGGTTTTAGTTCTTATTTTATTGCTGCATGGTTTTGTGGGGATATGTGCGGAGCTCTGACAAAACCTCCACAATAAAATACGACCATCTGGCATTTAACAACTTGTGCAGAAAGAATACTGGTTTTCAAAAACAGAATGATCCAAATTATGAGCCTTTAGTTTAAAGAAATCTCCGTAAAATTTAATTATTCATAAAAGTTATGTGCAGTCGGTTGTTTAGAGATGTTACACCTGAAAGGACACTTATTTTTCTCTTCAGATGATGTCGGCTAATCCACATTTGCAACCATTTTGAGGCTTAATTTCTCTGCTCCATCCTCTGTCATCCCCTGTTCATGTAGGGGCAGTGGCACTCACTCCCACTGACAGATTACTCTCCTAATGGAATTTAATTATTTATCCCTTCCTCGTGGCGATTTTGCCAGGAAAAGACCAACAGGACGGGTGTGCAGGGGGGGGACAGCGCAAGAAGGGAGGACATGGATGGCAGGGCGGGGGGAGGAGGAAAGGGAAGGAAGAAGCGCTCATTTCCTCCAGCGGGTCTGGAAGGTTGATCACTTCAGTTTTGATTTGGACAAATGTCATTTTGTCAGAGGAGGAACCGGAGCGAGGGGTGAGGAAAGGAGGAAAAACAGAGAGGAAGAGTGTGTAAATGAATATGTGTGAATCTGCTGCATAATAAACCCTTACACGGAAACCTGTTTTTGTCACAGTACAGTGGAATGGTTTACTAATAACCCTTTTAGATTTGTGACCTCTTAGCTCTCGATGCAAAGTTTCAAGGGGGTGGCCGTTAAAACATTTCCCGTCAAAATAAGACACGCTTTCAAGAAGTTGCAACATAATCAGTTCCCACTAATTCCTATTATATGAAGAGACATAACAGGGTTTTTTTCCACAGTTAAGTGCTTTTATTGTTGTAAAAGGCACAAAGAGATATCAAAGAAGAGGAATTTGGAAGAGCTGCTACTTCTCTGTATTAGTCCCACATAGGTGTTCTTATGATGCTTCAAAAAATAATAGCTTTCTGCGGTGTTGAAAGAGGCTTTTTGCTTTGATTAAAATAAGGAGTTATAATCAAATAAAAAGCAAAAGTCAGCCAATGGAAGGGCACTTTCTGTGCAGCTCTGGTGCAGATCCCAGGCCTGGATAAAGGTAAGGGTTGCATCAGGAACAACATGCGGCATAGAATATGAGCCAAAACAAACATGCGGATCCACGACTGCCCTACTGGATCAGTGAAGGTCTGTGTTAACAATGACATCCTCCGCGGCTGCTAACCAGCAGGGTGCCGGTGGAAATTGGACTTGGAGGCAGACGATTGGCTATGGAGACCCCCGGTAAGGGAGCAGCCGAAAGACAACAGATTTATAGAAAAGGCAAGTAGCCAATAGGAAAAAAATTAAAACTACAAAACTTAGAAATGCCTTTATTTTGCCTGGCAACAAGAGCAAAACAACTGACCAATACGTTGGGTTATTGTATATATATTGTTATAGTCCTGTTTATGTTGTTCTAATAAGCAGATCACCAATAAGTGATACCATTGGTTTTCAAACTTACACTGAATATGCCATCAATTGCTAAGTTGGAAAGAATTAAAATATATTGCCTGCCACCTTGCATACAAAAGTGTTAAATCAAGTCTGATCTGATGAAGCTCATATTATGTGACTGGGATGACTATCAGCTGCTAACACATCAATTTTTACCTCAATATCTGTACAATTGACTGAGTTATGCCTATTTTGGGGTTCACTAAGGTTGATTAGCAGCCATCTAGAATTGTGGTTGACTCCAAACGTTAATCAGATGCTGACATACATCAAACAAAGTTTGATTAAAATATGTCCAGATACCAACAGACAGACAAGGTTGACTTCACGCGAAAAGTCAATTCCAACTTTTGAAACAAAGATCTTGCGCAACTTGTTTAGGCTCGGAGAAAGATGATAAATCTCAGCTGAGGCATGAGGGAGTTTTTATTCGGGGTGGAGTTTTCTGTCACCTTTTGCTCATTGACTGCTGGAGATAGGCACCAGATCCCTACAACCCTGGATGGATGGATGGATGGATGTGCTTCTGAAAAATCTCCTGTTCTAGAGTTGCAAACCTCTGTCGATAATCAGAAGACCCAGTCCTAATAACCAAAAATGGAGTTTGAGGCTAAGTGGTAGGGCATGGACTGAAATCAGTTGGACCTTGGCCTAAACCTAACTAACTGTACAAAGTTAACTCTATTCATGACCCTTTCCTGAACCCCACAAGAAGGTTTTTGTTATAAAAGTTGTGGTAACCCACTTCTTTGTCGCCAATTGTGACGGTATGAATAGATTCCTCTCACCAAAGTATGAGCACTCACACTCGTGTAAACCTTTTCAAACCTCCAACATGAGTGTTGGACGACCTGTCCGTTGAGTCCTCTCTGTACCTCTTCACTCACAGCCCCACACCTCGGCGTTTGTTCCCTTCGTCCTCGTTCTCTCCTCTTTCCGCGGCTCTCCTCGCGCTTCCCTCTTTTTGACTCCCTCTCTCACTGGGGATCCTAATTAAGCTTGGCTGCTCTTTGATGTTGTCGCCTTGGCAACAGTCACCATGACGAGGCTGGGTCTGCACACTCTCTCTCTCTCTCAGGCAAACGCACACCGAGTACAGTCCGCACACATGCATTCTCGCTGAAATCATTAAAGAATTCTGCCAGCGTTTGACCCTCGGTTCAAATGGTAGCTTACACAATGACTCCCCTGTGTGTGTGTGCGTGTGTGTGTGTGTGTGTGGGCTACATGTGTGCGCACACATGTAGCAACAGCGGAACAAGGAAAACACACACCGTCCCGCTGTGCTGGATGTAGATAATGATGATTAGTGCAGCGTCCGTGTCCACAGGTGGTTGAGGAAGCGGCGGCGCTTCAGCCTCGGCCCCATCCCGACACCGATCAGCCGTGGAGCCTGCTTGCGCCGACGCTTGACCTGTTGTTGTGCTCGTTTTGTTTTTCCCAGATAAATGTTTGTGCGGTTTAAAAGCCCTCGAGATGAATCATGTGGTAAAAGAGCAATTGTCGGAGCGCTGGCGGTTTCCCCCGGCTGTACAGCATCTGGTACATTCAGCTGATCTACAGCAGGGGAGTTCCTCGTCCCCCTCCGCCCATGCACCGACCTTTCTGTTTGCTCTCTCCTTTCTGCCGCTCTGACTCCCTCTTTAACCTTTTCTGTCCACAGTAATAATCTCCCTTAAAGATCATTTCGGTTTAAAATTGAGTCGTATAACGGCCGTGTTTAATTTAAAAACATGTCTAAATGTCATTGCAAAGCAACGTTCCAAATTATTTCCACAGCAGAGCAGCACGCCTCGGTAATATTTCACAAATCTTGTTGCCATTTCGGTGATTAATTTCCTTCTGAGTGCAGAACAGACCAAAATGTCTCCGTTTTTTTCCCTCCCTCCCTGATATTCCCTTGTCCCTATCTTTATCTCCTCATTTCCTCTGCACTTCATTCATCTATTTCCACCGCTCTCTCCTCATCAGCCCCTCCACCTCCTCCTCCTCCTCCCCCGGCTCCTGTCAGCTCCGTCTGGAGGAGGGCCCCCGCACTGAAACCTGCTCTTACCACTTCCTTGTAACAGCAGCTTTGGTGACAATATCGAGGGTAACCACAGCAATTACGAACACGAAATATCCACAAACATGGAAGGGAGAACCGCAATTACAGAAACAGTGGTGGTAAGGGCGGATGTTTAATTTGACTCTAGAGGGGAATAATAAACAGATTTTTTTTTAAAGCATTTCCTGCAGGAAACACCAAAAGTACTGTTGCAATAAGTGTGAGTAAGCAAATTGATGCTGGAAATGGAAAAAACTATAAACTTGAATGCAAATTAAGGCTGCACCAGTCTTTTGGTGTTAGTAATTATAGTTACACGTAAATGTGGGTCATTTTTAGGAGTTACAACAGACTTATCTCCCGCACTGAACTAAAATGCATATCTGTGGGTTTAGCTTTTCATAAACAGCATATCATAATTTCTTTTTACCTCCAAATCAAGCAACTTGGGAATTCTCCAAAGTGATATTCCGGCGTTAGTTTATATTTTGGTTTTTTTTTTTAACTTTTCTCCTGTGTGATAAACAGAAAGCTGCTCCTGAACAGTTTGAAATCCCATCGCTTTGACTCCAGGCTCTCCTTCGTTTACTTGGTAACATCATAATGAAACACATTTTCATAATGGCCGCCCTGTGGCTAGTTTCAAACAATAGCCGGCGTTGTCTCACCTCGGTTGCGCCTGATCAACAAAACAAGACGTCCTTGTGAACCCGACTCTCTTCCTTTTTAGTTGCTCAACGCCACATCAGCGTGTGTTTATGTTGGACATGTGCAGGTTAACCAGATCTGGACCAAATCCAAATGATCTGACAACCGATATTGGCCACTCGAGAAAAAAATATTTTAATCTATCTTTTCAAAGTTTTAAATCTAATTTATTCCCATTACTGTTATTTTTATAACAGTGCAAATAATATAGTGAGTATAATAGTGAGACTATTGTTTCTTTACAGCAGCACAGCCACAGCTGGTCCATAAAAAAAATCCTCCGCCTCACAAAGTAGTTCCTCCTAATAAGCAATGTGAATTACTTAATTACTTAGCTTGCTGTGTATTGTTTTGTTCTGTGTGTTTTTCAACTATTTTGACAATTATAGGTGAAAACCTAACTCTCCTGTGGCCTTCAGGTCAAATTGACTCAAAGTTACGAAGGCCTACCCCTAACCTCACTGTTTCTCTCTCTCTTTTGAGGGCTTCAGGAGGATTAAAACATTTTTTCCAGGATACATTCTCAGTTTTTGACTTATTTGCAGCTATAGGGCGGTACAGGTCACCGACCGTTTACGTCAGTAGATTTAACATGTCGCCTGTCGGCAGTGATCGGAAGCTCCGAGAGAGTCATATTTCCACAGGTGGATCTTATTTATCTAATTCTGTGGCTTCATACAGCCTGTGTCTACTGTAGCTCAGTGGTTCTGCTGTTTAGTAAACTCGAGGCTGCAGGTTTAAGCCCAGGTGGGGGCTTCTATCAAAGGATTTAATATCTAGATATCACTTCTTTGGTTTTATCTTTTTTAGATTTACTTCACAGAAGTTGTCCCACCATTTACCTTTGATAATCCCAAGTATGATTGCAGAGACATTGCTTCAAATAAAATGAGAAATCCAATCCAGAAAGCTGTCTGTCTGTTTAATTTTACCCAGTTAAAATTAAAAATACTCCTGTTTCTCTGATTTAATTATCTGTTTTCTAAAGAAAAAAAAGACGACAACTTTGTGCATGGAAAAAAAAAAAAACACTAAGCAACATATGTCCTCTTTTTTCCACAAAAAAGGAAACACAAATTGTAACATTCGTGTGGTTGTTGATTCAGGAAATTAATATCCGCCCCACTAATATTTATGCTCAGGAGCCGCCGCCGCCGCAGCAGCATGTGAATTTTGAGACTTTACATCGCTCCTATTTGTAGGCAGTTATTTGTGAAGGACAAAGATAGTTTTATTTAATATGGCTCTTAGCCTCATACATAATGTAATTGTGACACAAGGCCCGTTTGTAAAAGGTCACGTTTTATTAGCTCATTACTTGACTTGTTAAACTGCGTTGTGTCATTCCTTTGTTTCATCATATTGTTTTGCATCTGGTTGCATTGGGTTTAATCAAAACTCACTTTGAATCCCATAACACTGTGTTAAAGAGGTGAATAATATCCAGTTTTGCTGCTAATGTTGTCTTCATTGTATCATATCATTGGCAGTGTGTCGAGATGCTGTATGTGTCGTATCGACACCAGAGATGTGCAACATTAGAACTCGTCGTTTTGCCCCCACTTTAAGCATTTTTCAACAACACGGCTAACTTTTTCACTGCAGCAGGAAATCTTAAAAGGATTCCGACTTTTAGACCTTAAAGGAGGCTGCCGTTGCTTTAAGTATCCGAAGCCTTCAGGGTCACTGGCCTGAACTTGCTCCTCTCATCCAACAGCTTTCTAAAGACTCCTGGCTGCATTTCTTCACGTCTCCTCAGATGCGTTTAACACATTTGTCAACTAGAAGAGCTCGGGGGCATGCGTTGACAGGAATGAAGACTGCAGCTAGGCCGTGTGTCTATTATTTCCTTCTTATCACATCTGAGTAGAGTCAGATAGTAAATGAGCTCCAATAAGAGGAAGTCCTTGAGACATCAGGTAGCGTGTTGAATTTGTGGTGCTGCAACCAGTGAGATGCTCTTGTCCTGCCTCCATTAGCCTATAAATGTGTTTATGATTTGAAACACCCCCAATCATTAACTCTAAATGAATGTCATTAATCCTCATAGAATTTTTGCTCATATTCGCTAGTTGAACCTAACATTGTGCTCCCTATAATTTTAACTTGATCCTAAAGGTTTTACCATATATTTATGTCTGGCATATAACAAATCATGAAATTTGAAGACGAAATTTGGCTCCAAACTTGGCAAGTTAGGATCGTTTTAATTCGAGTATCTGTCCCTCTTTGTATGTCTACATTCTGTACATGATGTGCGAGTTTGTCTGTGCTGACAACATTCAGTCACGAGGTAAATGAAGCAAACAGAATACATCAGGCACATGCTTTATTTAATATTTTCACTGTAGCTGTTTGCTGGAAACCGACTGACAGACTTTCTTTGGTTTTGGGGGATTGGAGGCAGCGGATCAAAGCACTCCGAGGCATATGAGTGAGAAACGGTCTTTTCAATAATTCAAAACGTATTGTTTTGCATTTATGGTAATCACAAGTTTATTCGTATTGTTGTTTCGTGCCAAATAGCTACAGTATGTTTTCAGTTTTATTCTGAAAGGGAGATCTGTCAGTTTTCCTCTGGAAGGCTTCACTCAAATCCTTTGACTCTCCTTCACTTTAATTTCCACTCGTAACTCTTGGACTTTTATTCCCCTGACAAGCGAGAAGTAACAATGTAATGATCCCTTTTCAATATCAAAGTTAAATATTGTGATATTAATAATTAGAAACCTGTTTTGCATAAATGCCGGGGCTCCAAATGACTCAGCGTCTCCGGTTTAATTTTAGTAAGACAAGCCTCGCAGGTTACGTGAAAATGAGCCAAAGAACTGCGAGGGGACCGAACTGCTGATTAAATGGATTTTGTTTTACATCGCAGGAAAGACATTTACTCTGATTTGCTGCTGGTTTCTATAATCATCACGCGCCGTACTGATGAAAGCCCTGTGCCAGCAGATGATGAAGTTATTCACAGCGAGGTTTTAAACGATGTGTCAGTACTTTTTCTTCCCTGACTCCCGTGTCCTTTTTGTCCCCCCCGCAGCTGTTTGTCATAGACAACGGCGCGGACGACTGGCGCATCGCCATGACGATGGAGCGGGTCCTGCTGATCGCGCTGGAGCTGCTGGTGTCTGCGGTGCATCCGGTGCCTGGGGACTTTAAATTTCAGTGGCGGGCGCGGCTGGCCTTCTCGTACGCGCCTTCGCAGGCCGAGGCTGACCTGGACATGGTGCTGAGCGTGCCCATGTTCCTGCGCCTCTACCTCATCGCCAGAGTCATGCTTCTGCACAGCAAACTCTTCACTGATGCCTCCTCCAGGAGTATAGGTGCCCTAAATAAGGTCAGAAATCTCTTGTGCTTGTACAGTGTTGTGAAAAGGAATTTGGCCCCTTACAGATTTCTTCTGTTTTTGCTCTTTTGTCACCCTTAAATGTTTCAGATCAGCAAACAAATTTTAATGTCAAACAAAGATAATCTGAGTAAATCTAAAATACAGGGTTTAAATCAGGGGTGGCCAATCCTGGTCCTGGAGGGCCACCATCCTGCATGTTTTCCTTGTTTCTCTGCTCCAACACACCTGATTCAGTGGTTAAATCACCTCTTCATGTTCTGCAGAAGCCTGTTAATCACCCATTGATTTAAATCAGCTGTGTTGGAGCAGAGAAACAAGTAAAACATGCAGGATGGTGGCCCTCGAGGACCAGGGTTGGATGATTACACTTATTAAGGGTTAGACCATTTGAACCAAAGGTCAAATTATTGTTAAATCATGAATTAACTATGATTTTTCTTTGGAAAGTTTAGCTCACTTTCAGTCGCCACAACCAGACCTGATTACTGCCAGACCTGTAGAATCAAGAAAATTCCTTAAATAAATAAATAACTAGAGAAATAACAAATAGAGAAAACATGGAACAATGGTGAACCTTCCCAGGAGTGGCCGGCTGACCGGAATTACTTCAAGAGTCCCAGATGAACCCAGAACAACATCTAAAGCCCTGCAGGCCTCAGTTAAGGTCAGAGTTAACAATAAGAAAGAGAAGAAGAGCAAAAAAAACCCTACATTTTGATGATCCTTGAGATTTTTGGGAAAATATTCTGTGGACTCAAGAGACAAAAGTGGAACTATTGGAAGATCCGTCATAAAACTTAAACTGCATTTCAGGAAAACAACTCCAAACACACAGTCAGACACGGTGGTGGTAGTGTGATGGTCTGGGGGCTGCTTTGCTGCTTCCGGACCTGGATGACTTGCTGAAAATTCACCAGGGAATCCTGAAGGTGACCGCTCGGCTGTCAGTTTGGGACCTTCGGCTCAAGCACACTTGGGTTGTGCAGCAGAACGATGATCCGAAACACAGCAGCAACATTCCTCCACAGGGATGTGAAAGACTCGTTGACAGCTATTAACTGCAGTTGTTGCCACCAAGGGTGGCACAACCAGTTATTAGGTTTAGGGGCTGATTACTTCTTCACATAGTGCCGGGCTGGTTTGGATATCTTTTTTCCCTTAATTAAAAAAAATCATCATTTTAAAAACTGAATGTTGAATTTGTCTGATATTAACATTTGTTTGACGACCTGAAATGTGTAGTTGTGACACAAAAACAAGAAATCTGTAACTTTTTCACAGCGTTGTGTGTGTCTGTGTGTGTGCAGCATGTACTCAAGAGTTTTGTTATCAGAAGATTAGCTGCAATGATGTGAGGAAGTTGTTTTTTTTATAGAATAGGGTCAAAAGCTTATCTTCTAAATTCGAAAAGTTCTTCTGCTTCTTAATAACTTGCTTCTTCTCATCGTCGGATCTCTTACTCTCCTTTTTTTGTGATGTTGTTCTTGGAGATTTAGATGTAAGCGATGGTGGATCGTTCGTGATACAATAGGAGATGGGAGCATGAAAATGGGAAGGAGAAATTGCATACGGCTCAAATGGGCCATGAAAAGACGGGAGCAAAATTGGAATATGAGTGCGGGAAAATAAATGCGTTCAAGCCACCCAGTAAATGATTGGTGCCGTGTTTTTAATGGCGTTCAGCACTAAGCATTGTTGTAAGATCGGGACGTCGGGATGTCTTGGAAAACGTGCCAACTCGGTGGAAGAGAGGAGAACAGCAGTGGAGATGGAGGAGACTGTGGATGAGTGATTTAGCAGTTTGCTGGTGTATTTATGTGGCATTTCTCGGGTCCTCGGGCTCGCAGTGACAGGGAGAGGAGGTGAAGCTGCCATCCAAGTGCTGCTCCAAAATGACAACTCATTTATCAGCTGGTTTACCCTTCCAGGGCCCAACCATCAAATGATCCGTCTGCCAGAAGTTGACGGACTGCCTCTTATTGACAAATGAGTCACTTATCACAACTACTCTGAAACAGGCCAATTACTCAGAGACACTGTATAGCTTGACCCGAGCCAGAGGTCAAGACCTGATCTGGACTCCAATTACAGCGACTCCAATCTGAGTGCTGCTGTTATCAAAGCTATTTTGAAGACTAATTAATAAACCTTCAGGTCTGAGTGGAAAACAGTTCCTGTTGAGGATCTTTGCAGTGTCACTTATCCCCCCCTTTGTGTGTGTTTCAGGTCCATTTTAACACACGGTTTGTAATGAAAACCCTTATGACCATCTGTCCCGGGACGGTGCTGCTGGTCTTCAGCATCTCTCTGTGGATCATCGCTGCGTGGACCGTACGAGTGTGTGAGAGGTCAGTGCAGACGCTACACACATCTGAGTGTCTTTTCTGCTCATTTTGCCACAGCGTCTAAGGGTTTAATTAGGAATTCAAGGATGCAATTACATTAGGCAAAAAATAATAATAATCAAAAATGATTACTTCATACAATAAAGAATTAATATTAAAATGACAGCGCCTTGGAAAATAAGTACACTCTAATTTGTCATTTCTATCCAGTAAAGTAAAAATGTTGAGGTTTTTTTTACAGTATGATAATATTTTTACTACATGCAGATTTTATTTGGTCTTGTTCAACTTTTTTCCTATGATGCGTTAGTTTTTGTGTGTGTGGGGGAGGTGAGTTGGCCCAAAAAAGGGGGCGGCTGTGGCGCTCAGGAGGTAGGGGTTTGTCCTGTGACCATAGGGTTGCCAGTTCGAGCCCCCACTCCGTCGGTCTCAGGCATTGTGTCCTTGGGCAAGACACTTCACCCGCCTTGGCTACTGATGGTGGTCAGAGGGCTCGATGGCGCCGGTGTAATGGCCGCCTCACTTCTGTCAGCCCGCCCCAGGGCAGCTGCAGCTTACCACCATCAGTGTATGAATGGGTGGATGATTGTAGTGTAAAGCACTTTGGGGTTCTTGGACTAGATAAAGCGCTATACAAGTGCAAGCCATTTACCAAAAAAGAAACAGGACGCCACCTCTAAGTGGGCCCACCACCTTTGAGTAGGACCGTAGAGGGTTCCTGGTCAGGTTGATTCCTGCCAACATAAACCAGCTCTAGGGACAAGGAATGTCACCTCACTGGCAGGTAAGGAGCCAGAGCTTGTGTGTGAAGTTAAATGATACTAACTAGATACAGTTGGGCTCACCTCTACGCACAGCTTGCGCTCCTTGAGAAGGAGCTGGACTCTTTCCTACTCTGGAGCTGCCCGGGGAAGAGAGTCGTCGGGCAGGTGTGGGGAGATTCTCACAAGCTGAGTGCCTCGGTGTTGGAGTTTTCCCCGGTGAACAAAAACAAAACAGTAATCTCATAGTTCTGTCACATTTACGGGCTGATGTAATTTCATGAGTTGCACAATGTTATTGACGCACCGTCAAGTGGACGACAAAAAACCGACTCGCTCTTCTGATGAATTTCGGTGCTTTTTGGAGATAATCTTGGGGATAAAAGAAAATGTCAGCTGGTTAATAAGCTTGATTAAATACATCATTAACAGGCTGCTAGGAGGGCTGGCTCTAAATTCAACTTTAGTTGGCATTTCCTTTTCAAATCGAATGTAATTAAATAAAAAAAATAACACTAATAATAAATTAAAATTTTACTGAAAGATCTTTGAAACAAGGTGGAGCTGAGTCACTTTGTGCAGGAGCACAGAGTGTAAATATGCAGCATTTCTGTGTTTAACTGCAAACTTTCAAGGCTAACGTTTTGATATTTTCTGGTGAATAGATCTTTTTTTTTTTTCTTTATTTGAAAGACATACTTTGTTTCCTATCCGTGCTGAGTTTGGTTTCTATGGTAACAGTGTTGTGCGTAGGGCAGGAATGATGGAGGGAAGCATCGCAGTCGTGTTCGGATCAGGCAGGAACGTAGAACACGTGTTTTAGTTTTTGACTCCCACATCTGCAGACAAAACTAGTGGGCCCCTTGTGTTTTCTATTATTATTTGTATGTTTTTTTGTTTTGTTTTTTTACTATTGACTGACTTTATTTTCTCTATACTGGGTGGGATTTTTTTTTGTTTAGGTATCATGATGCTCAAGACGTGACCAGTAACTTCCTGGGAGCCATGTGGCTTATCTCCATCACTTTCCTTTCCATCGGCTACGGAGACATGGTTCCTCACACCTACTGTGGCAAAGGAGTGTGTCTGCTCACAGGCATCATGGTCAGTACATTTTGTTTCTGTGTCCCTGACGCGCTCCCCGAGGCGCTGTCCTCGCCCTGTTCAAAGGTCAGCAGATTAGAGAGCATGCTGTCGTTTTCGAGACACATCCTGCCTCGTGTAATTTGGGCAATCCTCTCTGAATTAGCTGCATCTGTGTCCCTGTGTGTTTTGGCCGTGTAGGCGCGCAAACAGGAGCATGTTAGTGGTTTGTGCGTGTTATTCCCTTATCTGTTCTTATTGCATAATGAAGGTCCTTACCTTTTCAGTGTGCCATGTCCTCCCACTCTGTTTCTCACTGTCTCCATCAGTCTTTAATATTCTTCCTTTATCACTGCTTCTCGTTTTTTTGATCATACTCTTTCTGTTTTTCTGTCTGTTTCCTCTTTCTGTCTGTCTCTCCTACCCTGAAACCACGTGTTTATTTTTATCTATCACCCATCTGCTAGTATTAGTGTTTAAGCTGCTCACTTCTTCACTATTTACTTCACCGGTAATCTCCCCCTTCTCCAACTTCTGTCATTCTTGTTTCCCTGTTTGCTTTTCAGCCCTTGTCATATTTGCTGTCCCTTTTGTTCAACTGTCATGTTTAAATCCGTTCTTCTGGCTTCTTCTGTTTTTAGAATGCAAGAAAAATAGATTTTAATCGACGTACAGCCAGTTCAATTTGATTACGATTGTAAAAGTCTTCCACTTATTTTCTTAAATTAAAACAAGTATAACATCTTATCCAGGAAAACTTTCTACGTGGCTGAGCGTTTCCAAAAAGAAGAGAGTGTTTAAAGAATGTGTAGAGATAAAACTAAAAGCTAAAACAAAACTTGAAAAAATTGGCAACAAGAAAACTTTTATTTCACTTTATTGTTGAAACTGGGTTTTAGTTCACAAAGTGCAGTGTCCCCACCAGAAAAGTTCTATGAAATGTGCATGTTTTTCCACAGATAATCACATATGGGGAAAAAAAGTATATATATACATATAAAAATGTGGAATTATTATGGAAATCAACTCCAAAACAGAACTCAAATGCTACTAAAAGATAAAAAATTAAGCCCAGATGAACACCAAAGCTGCTCCTGTTTCATTTGTTTCTGGTTTCTTCTTATTAAAGTTATCAGATTTTTACCTTAATGTTTTTTTACAGCATAGTTCTGACTTTACACAGATAACAAGCAGTAGCAACAGTGAAAAGAAGGGCCAACAGATGATTTGTTACTTAAATGGATATTTCAGATCATCAGTGTAGATTCTCAGCCATCCAGGACACGGCAAACCGTGAGAGTTTTAAAACAAAGCGACTGGACTTCTTTACCTGTTAGTTGAAGATGTTTTCCTTCTCATTGAAGGAAATTTCTCAGCTCAAACAGAAAAATTCAAAGTTACACTTTTTATCCAGTTTCTTTGTTTTAAAACTCCTAGGATCGCTCAAATCCTTTAAAGTGGGGTTCTACGTAAAGGTTGTGATTAGATAATATCTTACCTGTTGCAGGCACCCCTTCGAACGACCTCAGCTGGAAGAATTAGAGATTTGTTCTTCCTGTACTGATGAGCTAATAACTACCGTTCTCTGAGCAGGGACAACACTTTTATGGACTGCTGTTGTTTTTAAATAACTCCTCCTTTTTTCTGACAGTTTTGCATTGTAGAGTTATTCTGGCAGAATAATTATATTCCTGTGTAAAGTGCCCCAGGCAGCACTGAAAGTACAATAGCTAGCTGCTGCTGTCACTATTGAAAAAAAAATCATAGAATTCTATATAAGTGACGATGCATTGTGACACTGATACTATCTTTATTCTGTTACCAAAGATTTTTCTTAGTTCGCTCTAAATTGACACATTGTTCACACTAGTACACAAAGTAAATAAGTCAATAAAAAGGGCTTATATATATTTTATCGCAAACTTTACCAAGCTCATCGACAGAATCCGTGAGATTAGTTCCTGTGATAAGGCTATCCTTTCTCCATGTCTCTGTAATTGCCATCACTAATCCCCCTGTGGGTTTGTGTCTAAGGTCACCAAGCTGCTACACTTCTGCTGACTTTTAGAGTCTTCTTTAAAAAAAAATAAAAGAAAAAAGTCCTTTTGGTGCCTCCATCAATGATGTAATGAGAGCGGTGACAAGGTGGATGGCAGCACAGCGATGGGACTACACCAACCAGTAAATTAAAGAAACATGTTCTATTTTCAAGCTTAAATACACCTAAAAGTGTTGCGTTCATCAAAAAATCAGCCAATAAATCCTGTATAAAAGCCAGTTTAATTAAAAAAAAAGAATGTTTGCGGGGGGAAACAAATGCCCCTGTCAAACTTTAAAACTGTGTAAATTTTAAAACCGCTTATCTGGATCCAAATAGATGATTCAGGTGCGTCCTCGCGGCTCCAAAAACACTGCTTGCTTCCAGCCTTCCTCTGTGTTTGCCAACTCACCTACTTTCCTCTCTTTGTGGTCCATTAAATGTGTGAGCAAACACACACTTACACAGAGATACACAGACCCCATTTGGTGGGTGAATCATCATCCAATAGATGTTTGAGATCGAGTAAAACTCTTACAGTAACACAGATACACACACAAAAGACAGACATAAAACAGGAGGGTGGATACAGTTAGTCCCAAGCCCACTTCTACAGACTGCACCCCCCCCCCTACACACACACACACAAAACGCTGACACAGAACTTGACATAGACTCTGTAAGCCCACACACAAACTCTCCTCTACTGTCAAACGCACAAACACACTCTCCTCAGAGTGTTTTATTTTGGTTGAGCGTCAGAGGGGGGATGCTGGTAGATGGAAAAAGAAGTAATTTATGCAGCAAGTTGTGAAAAAAAAAACGCCGAGCACAGAGAGAACTGAGCGCTGAGATGACAGGTCGCAACAGAAAACAGGATATGTTTATTTTATTTTTTCTTGTTTGAGAATTAATGTGATGAGGTTTTGTGAGAAATCCTCACTGATGTTACTATGACAACAGATGAAGGAATATACCACTCTCCCGATGCTACCTGGGGGTGGTACAGGTGTTAGAGTGTGTGCACGTGGGCGGTCGTGGTTCGTCAGCGGGCGGATGGTGGTAGGATAAAATGCTATAAAATGCTGTGAAGACAGTGAGCTATTTCTTTTATATTTAGACACAACAAAGGGTGAGAATCTAAACTGAGTTATATTGGATAATGCATTTCTCGTGCACTCGTTTGTCAACAACATACATGCAGCACATGAAAGCAGCACGTTGTATTAACGCTTTATTGAATTAAAGGCCTAACATTTCTTAGGAGTGCATATCGCCCGCCACCTTTCATGACAGATTTTAGACAAAAATCGTCTTGTGTTGAGAAAGAACCACATTGTAGCCGTTTTGGTCAAACCTTAAATATAACATTACTCAAGATTCACTCTCAGGCGGTAAATTTAAGGTTGGGGTCATCGCCCCCCCAGGCCCCGCTCATGGTGGCACTCCTGCCCGTTCCGAGCTATGAGGCGTAACTTTAAACAGAGTTGACTCCTACAGTTAATGCCAAAGTTATAAGCAAATATCCCACCAGATGTGTAGAGCTTAGACCATGTGATGGGGATGACTCTCGGCTACTACCGTACCAAATTCTAGCTAAAAGTCTGAAAAATTGTCCGAATTATAGCAATTTATGTGTCTTCGAAGGTCACTTCGCTGTGGTGGCCATCTTAAATTAGGTAATCAGTTATAGGTGTGCATCAAATTATCACTTTCTGAGCATTTAATAAAAATTTACCCAGTGGTTTATGAGTTATTCTGGTTACAGACAGAGTTGACTCCAACAATCAATGGCAAAGTTTTAGGCAAAGAGGTTAGATGATCTGTTTGCACTTGGAGTATGTGTTAAGGATGACTCTCAGCTACTACCCCATGAAAATTTAAGTAATGTTGTAAAAAATTGGCAGAGTTATAGTTATTTTTGTGTGTGCTAAGTTCTGTTAGCTGTGTGGCCGTCTTGAATCAGGTCAACTCCTAAAGTTAATCTGTTGTAGGTGCACGTCCAGTGATTACTTATTAAAAGTTTCAATAAAATCAATCAATCATGAGATATTTTGCTAACAGACAGACAGACAAACTCGACAGATTGTAATCGAACTCTCAGAAAGTAATCATTAGACGTACATCTATAATAGAGTGACATTTAGAGACAATCCAATTCATTACATCCACCAAAGCTACTGACCTTAGCAAACACAAAAATGACTACAACTCACTTAGTTTTACAGATATTGAGCTAATATTTGGTCTGGTAGTAGCTGAGAGTCATCCCCATCACATATTGTAAGCCCTACCAGGTCATGCAAGATCTTTATTTAAAACTTTGGCATGTAAAGTGGTTGGCGATACGCGTTTCTTCAAGGAATACTGGTTTCAATCAAAAATGACAGGGCTGATTTTAAAGAATAATACCAGTTTAATTTATATCTGCTTCTGTTAATGTACTGATTGCAGATTGATCAATGTTTAACTGGATCTTCCAACTTATAGTCAGAAAAATTATATTACGAAATGGCACCAACAAGCCAGATTTCCAATCAGTAATGTAAAACCAAGGGCACAGCATTTGTAGAGCATTATTATTTTTGTTTTTCTCTGAAGTGGAATTAGATTTATAATTACCGATGAGAGTTTGCAGTTGATTGGAAAGCAGAGGACTGCGTCAATTTTTCTCCCCGCAAATCTGAACCAGTCGCTGAATTAGATCTTTTACCCGTCCGTTTTCGTTACCCGCGTTCTCCTCTCTCCGGCAGTCACTGTGCGAGAGGCGGGGGACACCCTGGACGGGTCGCAAACCCATTACGGGGACACCTGGGGACAATTTAGAGTTACCAATTTCACTAAAATACATGTTTTTGGGTCTGTAGGACAAAACCGGAGTACCCAGAGAAAATCATGAGACCTTTCAAATCAAGGAAACTCCAAATGAAGTGTGCACCGTTCATTTTTAGAGACTAGGAGCTGAGAGGGACTTTAGATGTCCAAATATATCTTCTAAATCAAAGGAAACATTCAGTTTTTGTCGAATGTCTCCTTTAAAGTTTTGACGAGCGTGTGCGCGTCTGATATGAGCGCAGATGGGTGATTCCCCCCCGTTTTCTGACAGCTTGGTAGAGGACCGCGCCGCGCCGGAGAAAGCGAGGGAAACACCCTGACAGGCGTATAAAACAAATCACAGCGGCGCAGCCATCATCAGCCGTGTCACTCGCTGGAGATTGCAGAGGGAACCCTGCTGAAGTTAAATGGATGCTGGCGCATAAGCAAATAACCTCCCGTACACACGTGCACTGACTCTCTGAAACGGGTGTGCACGTACACACAGAGGCTGCCCTGATGGAACCAATCAGTCTCCTGCTGTTCCTGGCCGAGGCGGACACACATACACACTGTGTGTGTGCGTGTGTGTTGTCGCTGCACTCGAACACATTGTGCTGCTCGTTTCATTGAGGGCTATTTTTCCTTAAGCGCAGACATGTATGAATGCTCTAAGGGTTTTCCTTTGGCTCTCATCATGTTTTATTCATAGTTTTTTTGTTTTTTGTTTTCTTATAAACACAAATAGAGTGGATGAGTGTATAGACGTGGGCACTAATGCCTGTTTGTGTGTTACATCTCCCTGAAACCAGCCAAACTTATTTTTGGCAAAGCCTCGTCTTGTCTTGTGAAGTGCGTGCACGAATTCCTGGCTACTTCCTACACATCTCGGGAATGCTGCACGCTCAAACTCACCCTCAAACTCGCGTTTCTCCTCTTGTATCTCCTCGTCTGCCCCTCCCCTGTGAGATGCACCCACTCTCAAGCAGCGAGGAAGACACTTGTACACTTTCATTAAACACTCCTAATCTTAATTTATTGCCTATCAGGAGATGTGTGACCTCATTAACACTGCCTTCTCCTTCGTCTCGCTCTCCTCCTATTCCGAGCACACGCCTTCGCCTTCTGCATTCGTACCTCGCTCCAGGTTTCCTCCACTTCCCCCCCCCCTCCGTTTTTATTTACCTATATCTCTTCGCTCCCTTTATCTTTCCCTCCGTTTCTCGGCGTTCTTTCCTCTCGCCGTTTGCCCCCTTCGCAGGAACCCGTGAGCGTTCAGCAGACCTGTTCAAAACAGAGCCTAATCTGGAAGTTAATTAAGTCTGTCTTCCTCCTTGTGTTCCTGCTCCTCTTCTCCTCTCAAGCGTGTCTTTCTGGTTGAGGGACTGCTGTCACTCTTTCCCCAAATGAATTTGCCACATGTCCCACGTGGGTTGAGCTGGAATACAGACAAACCGGTCTGTGTTTTACACTTTTACACGTCCTGCAGGCTTCGAGTCTCCGGTGAGAGGAGAAGACTGACACCATGTAATTCAGATCGACAGCATATAATTAAATGAAAGTAGGTGGTGTCAGTCTTTGATTTTTCTTTTCTTTTTTTTTTTTTTCTTATCTATAAGGGGTATATTTTTCATCTACATATAGAAGCAATATAGAAGGCATCTCACACCAGATGGAGTGGAAGTGAAAATAGACTTGGCTTGCTTCTCAACATGAAGAAATCTGGAGCAGCACTATCCCTCCTAATCCTCTCCTCTCTCCTATTCACTTCTCCTTCTGTCATTCAGCTCCAGTCCCCATATTTGCCCTTGCATCCTTCAATTTTCGGGGCTAACTCCCCTCCCATCCACACATACACACACACACAAAAAAAAGTAATCGATGTAATGCGTCTGCTCTGACTGCCTCTGTTTTCTCCTCCCCTCAGGGTGCGGGCTGCACCGCTCTGGTGGTTGCCGTGGTAGCCAGGAAGCTGGAGCTGACCAAGGCTGAGAAACATGTACACAACTTCATGATGGACACTCAGCTCACCAAGAGGGTGTGTATGTCTGCGTGTTGCACTGTGGTACAGATGAATGCCTTTTTTTTAATATTAAAGAGCATGTGTTGTTTTTGGTTTGGTATTTTAGGATTTAAATGGAGTTGAAAGCCTTGTTAGATTGTTGGATTGCTTACTCCCCCCCCCCTTGAACTACCACATCACACCATCAGCCTGTATTGTTGTGACAGAGTGCTGTGTTATTTGAGTGAGCAAAAGCAATAAAAGGTCATCTCTGTACCGCTCCCTCACCTACCATCTCCCTTTTTCTTTCCGTCTCCGATCTTTTTCCTCCCACATGGCCGTCCCTCCACCTCCCCTTTCCTCTGACATTTGTCTCTCTTACAGTAAATCCTTCTCTCCCTCTCCCCCGTCTTTCCGCCACCCTCCGTCCTCTCCTTTTCTTGCCCCCTCCCCGCCTCCTCACCTTCGTCTCTCGCTCTCCCTCCCTGCCTCCTCCAGTCCTTTTCAATTTTTCATACAGCTGAAAGACCCAAGTTTTAAAAATAGCTGCCATATCAAATATGTAGGGTACATTATGGCAGCGGGGGTATCTGGGTGACTGAGCGGGGCAGGGTGATCAATAATTTGGACACGGCTGAGATATCAAAAGATCAACTGAACGTATTTTGTTTCTATTGAAAAAAGCTATTCTTGCATTGGTTTTTGTTTTGTTTTTTTGCCATTTACACCCAGGTCAGCAGTTTGTTTTAACTGGAAATTTAACACCTTTAATGGTTATCAAGGGGATAGTTTAGATCTTTTAAAGTGGGGTTCTGAGCAAACAGTATCTTACCTGTTGTAGGTAACACTTTGAACAGCCTCAGTTTGGAGAAATAACATTTAATTCTGACTGGCTTGTTGTGCTAACAGCTCATCTGACTGAGACCTTAACCAAAGTGATGTCTCAAAAATGTCTTTGTGGTTCATGTGAGCACTACTTTTACAAACCTTTACGCCTCCATCAGTTTGAGATTACACGGTTATTCCAGCAGAAGTGTCATGATATCATGAGATAAGTGCATTGGACCGCACCAGTGGTGCTACAACTAGCTCCTGCCACCACGTAGTGCAAACAAGACAGCCATGTAAAGGTTTAGAAAAAGGCGTCTATGAAATTTTAAAAGATTAGTCGTTTTAAGACAGCAGTCAGTTAATTCAGAAATCATCTTAAACTGAGGTTTGTTACTATCTGTCTGGAATATTTCCACAGAATTGCAGTTAAAAAGACCTGAATTATCACTTTAGGATGACAGAAATATTTATTTTTACGTTAGCGCGTTGGTATTGTCTTTAAACCTGCCGTGCCAGATGGTTTGCTGCACAGAAGCGTCTGGAAAGCCATCCGTGCTGACTGGTTGGAAAAAAGGCAGCAGCTTGGCAATGTTTGGCAGCTGATTGGACGAACCATCTGTCAGTCATTGTTTACCGCCACTAGTTTGAGGTGTTAAAATGTGAGGAAAGACAAACCGTCTTCAAGGGACGCCCTCTGTGTTGTTTGAGACTCTTTTTACAGTGAAGACGAACTCTTCGGCTTTGATACAAACTGATCCTACAGCAACACCAATGCTGACAGCTCAAGGAGCTGTTCTTTTTAGGTCCCTTCACACGTAAAATCCATTTTTAGTTATTTCTTGATCCAAAAAAAATAAACTTATGTTCTTTCAGAAAAAGCCATAGCTCAAGATCTGGAAAAATAGATTGTGCTGATGTTCATCTGTAATCAAATTAGAGTTTAATTGGAAATTAAAGAATGATCATATCAGCACAATTGTGTTTGCATTTAGTTTGAGGCACAACATCGCTAACCTGCTCGCATTTATAAAGAATGTACTCGTTTCAGTGTTGCATTTACACAATATTTATACATGTAATGCTTTCGCGTGAATATTTATATCTCATATTTCAGAGCTTGTAATTGTATATTTCCCAAAGTTTCATTCACCCTTTTTTTACTACGTATTTCACCTTTTCTGTCAAACCTCATTCAGCTCTGACTGGTTCCACAGCATTTGTGTAAATGTAGCTGAATATTGTGACTGTGAATATCAAAAGTTGTCCCAAATCATCGTTTTTGCAACTTTCAGGTCTCAAATACCAAGTCAAAGAAGGTAACTGCAAAGCAGGTGGTTTGAAATCAAGAAAATTCGACCTTTGCGTTTTCTTTAATGGCTGATATCAAGTTACTGTTGCACATTAGCTCATGCTTATTTATTTTAAAAGACAAGATTAGTACTTTCTATTTAGCCGTCATTAATTTCATTATACTGGCCCTCAAGAAAAGATGATGCCGTAAATTTTAAAGTGAATGTCATCCTTCAGTCAGTAAGAAACATTCTTACCAAAGATGCCCGTCAAGCCCACGAGATGTCATCCAGCGGCTTCATAAGAAAACAAGTCAGCGTGCTCCTTAGTGACATTTCCTTCAAAGGTTCGATGGAATATGAACCTGTAATTATCTCCTTCCCTTCCAACGAACAAAGCTGTTGTGTCCTCATTGATAAACATGGCTGGGGCCATTCTTTGCCACAGTATCGTAGAGAGCACAATCAGTCAAAGCTTTGTAATGAATAATGCAACAATAGATTTTACATCCTGCCATAATTGTACGCATCTACACACACACACACACACACACACTTACTGGCTTTCTCTCTCAGTGAAACTCTGTCTCGTTGCCTTTGAAGGATTAACAAGAATGTCAGTTAAATGCCAAAGAGGGGAGCGCTCAGCTGATCTGAACAAGGGTTGTGTAATGAGTCTTGGGTGTGGTTGTGTAAACCTGAGTTATCGTAAGACAAATCCATCTGGCAGCAAGACCTTTTTTTCTTCGACAGCCACTTCCTAAGCCATTCATTTTTTCGTCAAACACGTGCAGTATGTTTGTGGCAAAGCCTGACGCGTACCTTCAGAACGGCTTTGAATCGTCTTTCATCAGATGTTTGAGATGCGAGCAACGCGAGCGAAGCCGAAATCCTAAAACCTCGCTGTGTGGCGCTGCCTGGGATGATCCGAGCCCCTTATCGGGGAGGGCGTCGCATGATCCAACGCTCCGTGCACATGGTTAATTTTCATTCAGCACTCAGTGAAGCAAAGTCTCTCCCTTTGATAGGATTAAAACAATGTTAATTAAATAACAGTTAATGCAGTCCCGCTGCCTGTGAGGTGTGAAGTGCTCGTGTTTTGATGTCGAGGCTCGTTTTCATTCAGGGTGCTTCTTAAAATCTGCTGCAGTTTTAACCCCAGCACTGGGTTAATTCAGAGCACAGCTCGAAATCAGTCTGGTGACAGTATCACCTGGAACATACACGAGTAAAAATAAATAAAATATGACCAAGCCGCATGTTTGATTGACTTAAATATGTTTGCATCTCATAGATAGGTTGAATTTAGGTTTGTTAAATGATTCATTCCTGTGGGTTGCATCTAAATCGGACACAAAGTAAATTGTTGATTGAAAAAAAAAATTACGTTTAATCAGTTTTTTATGCAATTAGTTGATTTCTTTCAGTGTTGAGCAGTTCTGTTGCTTTAGCGTTATATTGATACATATTTTGACAGGTTTAATCGTTTTACTTTCGTTTCAGTTTGATCTGTTTGCATACATTCAAAAAGATCTGCACAAGTAGCACAAAGAAAGTACTTGTTAATATACAGCAAAATTCATTTTTTGTCACGCCGAAGGGTTGCGACTCCAGTTAAAAAAATAATAATCGGGCTTAAATTTTAATTAGCCCTTTTAACTTAAAATATTGTGCACCGCTGTCTGCTCCGTCTCAGCTTCTGGTCTCAAAAAGGACTGAAGACACGCCGGTATAAACATGCCCATCAAGTTTACCAAGTGTGAGCAATTTCTGCTCTTTTTGCCTTAGATCTTACTCTCCCCGGAACAATCGAAATGCGACTTTCAGCCACAAACACAGCAGGCACCGAAATGGCAGCGGAAACGAGAAAAATGCTCTCTGACAGCGAGCTCCAGGTTCTAATGTATGAGGTACAGAAGCACTAATCAAAACTGCTTAAACATCCCACTGTGGCGCGGAGAGACTGTGTTCCGGATGACATTTCGAAATTGTTTTTTTAAAACGCACAGCCGCGGATTGCAACAGAGAAGTGTTTCATCCCTTTGTCATAAATCGTTTCGTTCAGAGGTAAAAAGTACTTATTGGGGTAACAAATGTAAGCTGTCAAATTGGGAAATTACATCCAGTACATGTAGCCAAAACTAATGTGTGTTGTGAGAGGTTGGGAAATATGGAGCGGCTGTGGCTCCGGAGGAAGAGCGGAAAAGTCGGCGGTTCGATCCACATGCCGAAGTGTCTTTGAGCAAGACGCTGAACCCCAGGACGCCCCGAACCTCTTGAGATCAGTGTCACAGATGGTCTTTGCGCCTCCTCTGCCCCACCATAACTGAACCAAAATTGACCTTGAATCAGATTTTCTTACCGTTTTTCACCTTTTGTCGTTAGCTGGCCCGACAGAGATCTCACATCAGTTCACCGTCTCCCACTCCAGTTTCCGCAGGTGTTTTTGAAATATTTTTTTTAATTACAGTTTTTGTTTCAAGTAGTTTCCATTTGGAGCCAAGACTGCCACTTGCCTCTTCTCTTTAGCTCTGCATCACAGCTCAGCTTATGACGGGTAATTAGCTTTTTGTTTAACTTGTAAATAGTTCATATCAAAATTTCCTCTGAGTGGTACTTGTGCCACAGTTTTCGAACCATGGGACTATGAGGTTTTAAATCTTTAATGTTAGAAAAAATAAAAAGCAACAACAGGATTTTACATGCTTTTTTGGGGGCGTTTATTTGTCGGCTACCCAGATTCTTGCAATCATATCAGACTCACTGAAAAACGAAAAATTAACATATACCTTTGGTGACACACCTCCTTTTTTTTAAAGGCAATAGTCACCACCAACTTAACCTTAAATATTTTACGTTACCCGCTATCACTTTGTTTATCAGCTGGACACGTTTAAAGCTGTTTTTGACATTCTACTGATAATGTGTCCTAAATTTTAAGTAAATGTTGCAAAGATTAAGATTGAGGCGTCTTCTCCAGAGAACTTTCAGATGGTGTGCACTCCTCTCCCTCAACAAACGCTCCCTTAATTCAGCCCACTTTTAGATTTCCCTGTGGCGTGTTCAGAGCTTCACCCTCTCTGAATATTCACAGTGCACTCTGGGCTCCGGCCAAATAGGAGGTGCTGCAGTGCCTTCCAATGTTTACACCACCAGCCAAATGGGAGCTAATCTAACCCCTGAAGATTTCTTTTAAGCTCACTTCCACTCTGCGCAGTAAAAAAATAATAATAACTCGTCTCTCCACAGCCTTTTAATTTGCACGCGAGCCAGATGGGTCATTAGAAACGCAGACGCATTGTGACACGCTGAATGCAGTCGCTTACCCCAGTGATCGTTTGCTGTTTTTACCTGTTCAACCTGCTGCTCATTTTAAAGGAGCACTGTCTGGAATATATGTAGCTTCTGTCTGTGGTGCTGTCGGATCGGAATCACAAATATATCTGTTACCTTTGTGTATCATTCCTTTTTTTATTATTGTTATTATTATTTGCTTGAGGTATTTTGTTGTGATCTTGTGTGAGGACATGTGGCCAGTTTTCTCGGGTCGTGAGATCCGACTATTCGGTCTGTCACCGTGACTGTGAGGGGAAGGTCAGAGCAGGTCAGGACACGTGTTGTCTCTGTGGCACATGGATGACGAGTTTCCATGACAATTGGCCTGTTTGTCTTTGTTTTTTTCTCTCTTCTAAGTAAACAATATTCAGACATTTGCACCATAGAATTTATTCATTGCATACACATGTGATATGGCTTTTAAATGGATTAGATTTGTTGGTTTAACCTGATGATGTACTTGTTTAAAAAAATTGCATCTGAATTGATATTACTCCTTGTATGCACTTCAGTCCGCTGTGGCATCGTTAAAATATTTCTATTTGTGCTGATTAATTTATACTCCACAATATGTCAGAGACTGCCAAGCACGCTGAGATGTGGGAACCCCTTCGAATCACCAGATTTCACATGTACCTGCCATAAGGTGAGCCGCGTGGGGGGTCAGCCAGAACAGATCTCTGACCCAAACCGACCATATGGTCCAAACACGGCTTCCATATGGTGAAGGAACGGGTGCCGCTGCCGTCGTTTGGTTTCTCATGGGGTATTCTTAGCAGTTCACGTCGAGTCTTTTATTTTTTGGGGGGGTTTAATGGAGCTGCCATCTTTTTTGACGCAGTTCTTAACACCGAATCCCAGAAGGAGGGAGAAAATCCGGAGTACGGTGGGGCCAGTAATGGTGGCAACCGTCTGTTGCTCCCAGTCGCTGTTATTGCACGTGAGGCATGTCGTAATTCATCATATTTTAGTCACTCTGGGGTGATTGATCAGCTGATAAATGTGATCTGATGTACCAGTTTACCAAATAGTCTTCAGATGAGAGCAGAGCTGAGTGTGAATGGAGATTCAGCACTCAAACCAAATAAATCAACTCTTTTCTCATTAACTCCATTGAATTGCTGTGCTTTCTCAAAAGGTATAATTGCTGCCATAAAGATATTAAGAACAACGTTGCGGCATTAGTGCTCACTGAAACAAGACATGATTGCTTTTCACTTTTGTAAGATGTTTGCAGCTTTCTCGGTGCTTGTTAGATCGAGGGAAGCACATTAGAACAAAAGACTCCTGGAGAAAGAATCGCAAGTGATACAAGATTAAACTTCAGTGCTTCGTTTATGTTTTGTCCTGTCGTGCAGACCTAATATTATAATCTCTGCTCTGTGTGTTGTTTCAGCTTTGTTTGTTTATACTATAAGTAACAGGTCCGAACAGATTGGATTCAGATGAATTAGAGCAGTCAGTTCATTCTAGGGATAATCTGATAGAATACATTACAAAATCCTAATTAGTAAAACATAAACAAAACACAATTACAAAAAGTTATCTAAGAAAACCAGCAAATTGTGTTAAATCGTTCATTTAGCACAATCCCCCTTCCTGGGCAGCACATTGGCAACAACGGAAAGGAATAACTACCTTTTAACAGGATAAACCTTCAGCAGAACCAGAACCAGAACCGGAACTGGAACCAGGATCAGGACGAGTCAGCATCTGCCTCGACTAGCTGGGGGGTTAGGAGGAAAGGAAACAGACAAACACAGAAGGATTTGTCCAGATGTAGTTTCTATGGGAAGAAAAACAAAGAACATAGGGTTAATGGCAGCCATAACTGGAAATGCAAACATGAAGAGTAAAGACAGCAGCAGAGGGAGGAAATGTGGTCAATTTGTCCTCCAGCAGTCTGAGCCTATAGCAACATAACTAAGGGATAACTCAGGAAACCCAAACAACCCTAACTATAGGATTTATCAAAAAGGAAACTCTTAAAAGTAAACAGGGTGTCGGCTTCAAGGACAGAAACTGGAAGTTTGTTCACAAAGAGAGGAGCCTGAGAACTGAAAGCTCTGCCTCCTGTTCTACTTTTAGAAACTCTAGGAACCACAAGTAAACCTGCAGTCTGAGAGCGAAGTGCTCTGTTAGGAAAATATGAAACAAAAAGGTCTTTAATATAAGATGGAGCTTGACTATTGAAAGTTTTGAATGTTGGAAGCAAGATTTTAAGTCATATTTTGAATTTAGCTTTTAATTATCATCAGAACTCAGAAAGAGTTTTTTGGACACCCAGATAATAAAAAATCACCATAGTCCAGCCTAGGCATGAAAGAGTGAATGCATGGATCTTTTTTTGCATCGTTTTGGGACAAATCTATTGTGCAGGTGGATGAAAACAGTACTGAAAACATTTTTAATGTAGGAGTTAAAGGACATGTCCTGTACCATGGTTAGCCTAATTAGGATTATCAGGATTTATCAGAACGCTGAACGGATACAACACTTTTACTCAACCCAAAACTGTGTTGAATCTCCAACATGATGGAAAGAAGACATCAAAGTAATGTTTCTCATGGCAACATTTAGACGAGCACTGTTGTTAGGCAACTATTTATTAGCTGTGCAAACTTATCAAGCAACTGCATTACCTTGAACATTTTTCCTTTTTTTTTAAATTTCTTTCATTTTTAGAAAAGGTGTTGCAAATAAATTCCACTAAACGACAAAAAGCAATTTTTGGTCTTTCAAAAAAAACACACACAAAAAACAAAACAACAAATTCATGAGTAAATCTAACCGCTTGTTTTGTTGCCCTGAGCCTTCTATTCGTGGAGTAACTTGATCTGATCAAAGATGTTCAAATCAATACTCACAACCCTACCTAATGCTATTCAGAGAAATGTATCATCCTGTCTCTATCAGGACATCTTATATTTCTGACAGACTCGGTGTCTCGATGATATTTAAGTCATGTGGTAATCAGAACCAAACCCAGATTCAGATCTTGGTTTTTTTGGCGGTGGAGGACTTACTGTAACTGTTTGGGATAAGACATTGACCTGCAGAAAAAAAAATAAATAAACTCCATGAAAGGTGCAGACTGGATCACAGTTTGAAGAAAATATTTCGTTAAAAATGGCAGCAGGTTTAGAAGTGGATTTTCAGCTCGTCTTCAACCTGAAAGGGTCCAACTCTCTCGTCGGTAGCGATAGCAGCCCGTGCCCGTACTTCTCCTCTCTTAAGTGCCTTCCTGTCTTCAACGGTGATCCAACTGAAGGTTCATCCATCAGGACTCGCTCTCGTTTCATCTTGCCCATTAAAAGCTTTGAAGAATTTGCTTTCAGAGCTTTCTTTACCCAGTCTCGACACTTGAACTGTGAATCTTGTTCAGTGGCGCTCCTGTTTTAGCAGTTTATTTTGTCTGCTGTCTTTCTGAACACCTGTACTTCGGGACACTTCAGGTAAGCTGAAGTAGTGAAACAGAGAGTCACTGAAGCGTAAATCACTTCCTGTTAGCTCCGTGTTTAATCTTTATCAAGTGATAATGATGAACTGAACCATCCTGTTTGCAATGCAATCTAAGAAGTTCTACTTCTTTTGACTATGGCAGAAAAATTGGTTTTGCGGTTGGATTTCTGAGGCAAAAACACGCCATTGGGATTTTATCGTCCAATATTGTGGTGACAGTATCATATTTGATAAACCCACATTTTCCTTATTCATCTCTTCGTCATCACAACGTCCCCAACACTCTGATTTCTTTTACACCAAAGCAAGGTTGTCATCCAGTGTGAAGATGGCCTAACCTAACCCACTCTATAGATCATATTTTGTCAGGTATTTATTGTTTGTGATAGACTTATGTGTGGTTTCTTAATATTTAAACAGCGCTCATCACTGATGATCTATATGTTATCTTAGACTAGCTGCTTTTTTTTTTGTTTGACTTCCTCTTTGTAATTGAAAACACATCTGCAAGGCCCACGGCCCTCTACTTTCTTCATCTGTAGCCAATATTGTGAGTATGGGTGGATGTGAGGGAGCAGCCCTTGACTGCAGTGGATGGGTGCTGATTAGCCAAGCTGCCGGGGTCTTTTGTGCTCCTCAGACGGGGGTATAATTGTTCTTTGTTCAATGTTCAGCATCTCTTTGAAGTCTCTCATTCAATTTATGTCCTTACATTTTCTTTGTGCCCTCTCTCCTCCACCATTGTATCCACCCTCGCCCTTTTTTTTTTTTTTTCCGTCTTTCCCTGGGTGTCAGACCCCTTGTCTTGTATAAGACCTTTATAGAGATACGCGCCGCATGAAGCAGATATTCATGTTAAAGCTTATTGATCTGTTTGGCCTGAAGTAGACGGTGACATTTTGAAACAGTATTTTATCAAATCGCAGTGATCCAAAAGCAGCTGGCATCTGATCGGAAAAAAATGGAAAAGAAAAAGCCCCCATACATCGACTTTCTATAAAAACGTGTCATTACGGAGACTGTTTCTCCAATGTTCCTCCTCTGTATTGATGAGGAATGTCTTTGACAGCTAGTTTCAGAGCAGCCACTCAGTCGGGATTGTTTCTTTCAGTTGTCGTAATTGCATGGAAGATCCCTGGTTTTAATAAACGGCGATGGGGCTGAGGTGAATTACTTTACGCAGCTAAAATAATGCGACCTGTTTGAATTAGTCTAAGATGTAATGCTGCTCGTAGACCTTGCAAGCGGAATGTCGGCTCTCTTGCCAACCTCCTTGAGGACATAGCTATGAATGTGCACATAAAAAGCGTTGGCAGGCGAGCCTGAATGAGACAGAGAGAGCGAGGGCAGCTTCTGAGGAGACAAAAAAGAGGGTTTGGTGTGTTTTTCTTCTCTCGGAGACAATAGGAAAAGAGCAGGAAGAGGAGGAGATGAAACCTGTTGCCTGCTTCAGTTGCCAAGGGCTACCTGTTGCTAATGAAATGTGCTTTTATATATATACTGTATATGTGTGTTTGTTTTTTGGAAACAGATAAAGAACGCTGCAGCTAATGTGCTGAGGGAGACCTGGCTCATCTACAAGCACACAAAGCTGATGAAGAAGATCGACCACTCCAGAGTCCGCAAACACCAGCGGAAGTTCCTCCAGGCTATACATCAGTGAGACCACACCTCTCTCTCTCTCACACACTCACACACACACACACACCTACGTCTGCACAAACATATAACTGTGATGCTAAGCTGATGAAGCCTTTTGAAATCAGCTGCACTTTCTATCCGCCCACAGTTTGAATCCGCGCTGATAATCAGATAAAATGCACTAATCCCCACACACTCTCGCACACAAACACACAATTATTCATTATCTGCTAAAGGGCAAGTTCACTCCAGGAAAATGCAGTTGTGGAGCTGGATGATCAGTCTGTTGTGTGCCATTAGAGGCACTCTGATGATTATATCACCTCGAACGGTAAGGGATGAGGGTACACACTGTACAGCAAAACTTGATCGCACGTCCTGCAAACATGTTCCTCCTGTCAAATTCTTGCTTTGCTGAACAGTGTCACTAAATGTTCTGGCTAGAATCGAAAGGATGCGTTTCTTTAACGTTCATTCTGAACCCCTTGAAAACACGAAGTGCCTTCTAGAGAGCCGGGACTTGTTTATCAGCAACGCAGAAAGGTTAATCCTGACACATGTGGACTGTAGATGGGAAGGGAAGTCACTGAGCAGAGCGAGAGGGGGATTTTAGGGTGAGTACGTAACATTAAAGGGTAATTCAGATCTTTTGAAGTGGGGTTCTGTAGAAAGGTTATGAACGGTTTATTAATTACTCTGGATAGCGCTTTAGGCTCCTCAGTTTGGAGCGTGAAACTTTAATTATGATCAGAGTTATGAGCTACCAGCTACTTCGAACGGAGCCAGGCCCAAAGTGGATTGGTGAATTCTTGAAACAACTCCACCCTTTAAAAGAAATATAGCGATTTATGCGCGTGCTGTTTTATAAACTTTGGATTAGTTATTTTAAGACTGCTCTGATCCACTTTGGTCTCAGTTTTGCTCGAATTATCCGTCGGCTCGTCTGTCAGGTCAGGATTTCGCTCCGTTTCTCCAAATTGTGGCCGTTAAAAAAATTATCTACAACAGGTGAGATATTAATTGTTCATAACCTTTCCGGAGAACCCCGTTTGCAAAGATCTGAACTATCATTCCAAGTACATTTATTCTGGTTTGAATCAGCGTAACAAAGAGACAAGTGTGTACAGCCTCCTAAATCACTCCTGGCTTCATTATAGCGGAGGTCGCCACAGGGTTTGAAGGAAACACAGATTAAAGTACTAATTATTGTCCTGCGTTCTGAGAATTAAACCGGTTCAGAGTATAATTGGACTGAGGTAAGATGATTTATTTTATTTCATTCCCTGATGTTTATTTCCCCAAAGGCTTCGTTCCCTTCAGCTTTTCTTATATTAAACTCACTTTCAGTCTGAATGTTGAAGTCTTCTTCCTATTTTTGCGTACGGGTTTGTATATATATATACGATGTCTGAGAGCCCGCTGTGTTTAAATTCAGAGACTCGCTGCAGGTAGAAATGGACCTGATCCTGGCAAGGTGACCGCTCCAGTAGGGCTGTTGTCTGAATCCGGAGGGATTAACTCTGTGGGCTGACCACTGTGTATTTACTGGGTTTCACCTCTGTTTGTGTAATTTCTTCTTTTTTTTTTTTTTTCCTGTGTGCATCTGTTTGCAGATTGCGCAGCGTAAAAATGGAGCAGAGGAAACTCAGCGATCAGGCCAACACACTCGTGGACCTCTCGAAGGTGAGACAAACGCCGGCGCTCCTCATTTATGCACGCAGGGTTCGCGCGTCACGCCTAACGTGCCTGCGCCTCCCCGACGCCCCCCTCCCCCCCCTCCCCAAAGAATACACCACGGCATCCCTCCGTTTCCATGCTGACCTGCCTGTTTCCGTGGCTTTTCATCTCCTAGCAACCAGAGCAAGTGTTAAAACAGGGATGACTGAGTGAGAGAGCGAGGAGGAAATGAGAGGAGGAGGAGGAG
>NC_051445.1:11501148-11515461 GCF_001649575.2 Kryptolebias marmoratus | reverse complement strand
GGAGGAGGGAGGGAGGGAGGGGAGCGCTCGTGTTTTTCTGTTACTGTGTGGGTGTTTGAGAATGTGATGGGAGAAAGCGTGTTTGTGAAAGAGACAAACTCAAATGAGTGTGAGTGAGACGCAGACTTGAATAGAAGAGAGACGAAGATTGAAGATGGGTGTGTGTGTGTGTGTGTGTGTGTGTGTGTGGTTACAGAGACGGGGCCTTCCTTTCATTATCCGTCTCTTCTCCCTCCGACTCCTTCTTTACAATCTTATAACGCACAGCTTTGTTTTCATTCCCGCTTCAACTCCCTGCTGGGTTTTTTATTTTTCTCTGTTGCTCAGAGTCCTGCTAACTGTTCCCTCTGCTAACAGGAGTCAATAAGTGTTCATATTCATCCATCCATCCATCCATCCATCCATCCATCCATCCATCCATCCATCCATCCATCCATCCATCCATCCATCCATCCATCCATCCATTTTCTTTACCCACCTCTCCTATACGGGTCACGGGGAGCTGGTGCCTGTCTCCAGCAGTCAATGTGACAGAGGCGGGGGACACCATGGACATGTCTCCAGTCCATCCATAGAGACAAACGACCATTCATGCTCTTACCTAGGGACAATTTAGAGTTATCAGTGAACCTAACTTGCATGTTTTTGGTCTGGGGGAGGAAACTGAAGTACATGCAAACTCCACCCAAAAAGGCCCCCAGGCCGGGAAGCGAACCTGCGACGTTCTTGCTGTAACCACTGTTCCTCTGTGCCACCCGCTGTGTTTTCCCCCAAATCTGATATTCAGATATTTTGTCAGACTTCAGTGAAATAATTTGAAAAAAATTAAATACCAATTCTACTTTTGATGTTTTTTTATTGTGTCCTAATTATCAGTTTTAGGTTTATTTTTTACAGTGCATTGTTTTCCAATATGCTTCAGTGCAGCTGTGGTGTTGCATTTCTTGAAGTAATTCATGTCACCCTGCATGCCAGAGTTTTTTAGATATATGTTGGAGATGACCCTCAGTTACTACCACACCAAACTGTAGCTCAGTATCTGTAAACCTGACTGATTTATAGATATTATTGTGCTTACTAAGGGTTGATTAGCTGTGGGTGATCAGTGAGTTTCATTGAAATCTGTCTACTGGCTCATGAGATATTTTGCTAACAGGCAAACAAATGAACACACAGAGGTCATTACACCATCACTCAACTTTCAATATGGTGGGCAATAAGGATGTATAAAATGCTATTTGTACATCTATAAACACTCAAATAAAACCCAATTTTCATTGGACTTAGACATTTTGTTTGACTAAAAGTGTATTTTCTTCTCTTTTCTGTGTTTACTTCTTAGTAAATTCCAAGGTTTTGTTTTGAAACAGTGAACCCGGTGTTTAAAGGTTTAATATTTGTCCTTTCGTCGGTGTCCTCTGCGAGCACTGACACGTCTCCGACTCTCCTCCCACAGATGCAGAGCGTCATGTACGAGCTCATGTCGGAGCTCAACGACCGCAGCGAGGATTTGGAGCGACAGATGCTGTCCCTGGAGCAGCGGGTGGAGCAGCTCACCGCGGGCTTCAACGCCCTGCCCGCGCACCTCTCCGCCACCCTCAGCGCCCAGCACGCCGCCCTGGTTCACCTGCTCCGAGAGCGGGACGCGAGGGACGGCAGGGGAGGAGGAAACGTGGGAGGCGCTGTGGTCCCGCTGTCCTCAGCTACGTCTCTAACCACCGCGCCGGTTTCTGTCTCTGCGGTGCAGGTGGCTGCTCCTCCTACACCCCTGGCGCAGATCTCGGCTTTGTCCTTAGAGACTCCGCTGTCGCCCCCACCCCTGAGCCCCGAGGGGAGCCTGGAGGCCAGTCCCAACCCCAACACCTCCACCTCCAGCTGCTGAGGAGCAGACAAACAGGGAAGCAATCCAGCGGGACAGGAGGGGAGGCTGCGCTAGTCCTCTCACATGAAAAACTAAAGGGGAGAAATGAAGGAGCAGGAGGAGCAGGTGGAAAAAAAACTTGTGGAGATCCTCTGAAACCGTCGCCCGTGGACGGGACTGTGAGGAAGAGGAGTAATGGGAGTAAGATGGAGGGCCTGTTTGAGGGATGAGGCACATTCAGGACTTTCAGGGTGCTTTTCTCGACGCAGGAAGGGGAAGAAAAATGGAGACTCTAAAAGGTGTGAGGGGGAGGCAGGATGTCAGGGAGGGTGAGAAATGGAGATAAAGAGAACGAAGAGGGGGGGAGGACAGATGAGGAGAAATAACTAAGAATAATTATATGAACTCCTAAATGGAATCTACTCCAATTACAGCAAAAAAAGGGGGCCTTTTTTATTCTCTCTATCTCTCTTTCTCTCCCTCCTTCTCCAAATCTCTCGCTCCCTTTATCAGGAATTAATGACTTTTTATCCTTATGATGTATTTTCTATCTGAATGCTTATTGTGTGTTAACGAGCATCCCTTTAAACAGAAGGTTCGATCAATACGACCATGATATTTAAAAAAAAAAAACTAGCAGCATGCACACACACGCAATACAAGCTGACACAGCACAAAATTACACAATCTCTCATGTCGCAGGTCCTATTTACACACAGAATACTGCCCCAGATGAGGAAAAGCTGGGACGTCGTGTCGAATGCAAATAAAAACAGAAAGCAAGGATTTGCAAATCTCACAAACCCATATTTTATTTACAATGAAACTCGGTAAGCATCAAATGTTAAAACTTGAACAGTGTTTTCAGCAAAATAAGGTAATTTTGAATGTTATGGCAGCAGCACGTCTCAAAAAAGTTGAGGCAGGGAAAACAAAAGTTAAAAAAAACAGCTGGAGGAGCATTTTTAAATAAATTAGGTTAAATAACAACAGTTCAGGAAGAGGACTGAGTGTAAAAAGAGCATTTTAGAGAGGCTGAATGTCTCCGAAGTAAAGATGGGCAGAGGTTCACCGGTCTGTGAAAAACTGGGTCTGAATAATATAATATAATAATATAATATCTGGAGGAATCTCTAAGCTCAGAGGACGAGGCTGAAAGTTAACACTGGATGCTGTGATCGTCACGTCCTCGTTAAAAAAAAAAGGTCTGATTCTGTTCTGGACGTCACCGCAGCGGCTCAGGAACACAAATCAGTGTCTGGAAACACGGTTTGTCATCCAAAAATGCTGCTTAAAGCTCTATCAGACAAAGAAGAAGTCAGATGTGAACACCATTCAGAGAAGCGTTTGTTTTGTGGTCAGACAAATCGAAATTTAGAAATCAGGGACGCATTAGTGCCTCTGGCGTGGGCAGCTTACACACTGAAAAGGCACCATTGGTGCAAACAAAAAGGTATAAACAGGTTTTAGAACAACTTGTGCTCCCATCCAGCAAAAAAAACCTAGGACATCAGACAAAAATGGGACATTATTTTCCTCCAAAACCTCCAGCAGCTGCTCTCCTCAGGTCCTAAATGTTTACAGAGATAAACATGGCTCCGTGTTGCTGCCATAAAATTCTAAATTACTTTATATTATTTTCAAAAAAGGTACAATTTCTTAGTTTCAGCATTTGATATGTTTACTAAGTTTCACTGTGACTTAAATATGGGGCTGTGGGGTTTGCAGATCATTTGCATTTATTAATAATTTACATTTTACACGACGTCCCAGCTCTTTTGGAGCTGGGGCTGTACATAAATGCACTAGCCCATGTGATAAAGCCTATATACTGCCAAGCCCTCGGTGCACTGTCTCTCTCCGTGGAGCACTGCCAAGTGATGTAAACACACTTTAGGGAAAGAAAAATGTCTTCATCTACACCACTTATCTTCTGAGTATGATCTAATCCAGTAGTTTAGTTTATCAACGCGTAGTTTGACATTTTACCTAGACTCGGAGCTCAACTATACTCAGCTTAGTACTACAGAAGAAGCGGGAAGGCGTGAGTCATTGTCGTTTTTGTGACGCTGGAGACAGTAGCAGATGGTCAAATTAGATAAAAGAACTAAAACGGGGCTTTATTACTGCATTCACTGAACGACTCGGTGGACTTTACTCGTGTTTAGGAGTTTTATATGGAGCCACCGAAAAATTGCCTATCAGGAAATGTAATAAGTGCTTTAAACTTTAGATGGTTGTTGAGCTGAATGAGTTTAAACTGCTTCATTCAGATTTAATTTAATAATAAAAAAATTAAAAAACAACTCAAAAGTCACCTCTTTTGCTTCATATTCGGCGCCAGTTCCTGTTTTATTTACTGCAAAGATGATGCCGGACAGCTAGGAAAGAAAATATTCTGTATCAGATAAAAATCAAAGTCTACCCGCCACCTTTCATGTCAGAGAGTTAAACTAAAATCGTCTTAAGATGAGACGGGAGAGAGTTAGAGCCGTTTTGGTCAAACTGTAAAAATGATGTTAAGGACGATCTCAGAGCATCAGAGAATGACTCTCAGCGACTACCACACCCAAAATTTAGCTCAGTTTCCGTAAAACTGACTCAGACCCATCTTGAAATGGGTCTGAGAGTTTCACTGAAATCTGTCCAGCAGCTTCTGAGATATTTTGCTAACAGACGGACGGCGCTGACTCTAAGAAAGCCGAAGTTTTAGGCAGAGACGTTGCGCAGCGTGTAGAGCTCAGAGTGTTCGTCGTGACCACTCTCGGCTACTACCACGCCCCAAATTTAGCTCGGTATCTGTAAAACTGATCGGGCTAAGGTCGGTTGGCTGTGGCGGCCATCTTGAACTGGGTCAAATCCAAAAAAGCTAATCGGTTGCAGGCGTCTGTCCGTGAAGGTTTCATTCGAATCCGTCCCGTGGCTCGTGCGATATTTCGCTAACAGACAGACAGACAACACACGCGCACACAGACACGGGCAAAAACATATCACCTCTCTATCTTTTTTTTTTTATTTGTTTGTTTGTTTGACTCAAATGTTGCCTTCTCATTAATAATTGAGCTGATCTGTTATTAATCCACCCACGAATCGTTAGAAGTCAGCGTGATTAATGAGATCTTCACCGTCCACGACCCCCACTCACACACCCCCCCCTGCCAAAAAATAATAGCTCACTATCATGAATGTATTTCGTGTAAAGAAAAACACTTCTCGCTTGCTCGATCACTTAAACTGCCACGCACACACACACACACACACACACACACACACACTTCAACAACCAAAGTGCTCTCTCTTAAATGGACTTCAATAAGAGGCAGGGAATGCTGCTGTCACCGGGGACAAAAAGATAGCAGGAGAAGACATCTTGACAACATTTCTGAGGGAATAACTGTGAAAAAATTAAAAATTAATTTTAAAAAAATGCCAATGGACTTGTCGGACAGCTCTGGAGGGACGGTGGATGAACATAAGGGAACACAAATAAACCTTACAAAGGAGCAATGGCCATGAAGGAATGTCTGTTATTGAAATAAATCTATCTGAGGAGGAATTATTCTGGTGAGATGGGGAAAAGAGACAAGCCTACCTTTTCTTTGGAGACAATATTGAAAACTGTCTTATAGCGACACGCTGTGGCCGGAATACTGAAATACACGCGCTTGGAATATTGTACAGTAATGCTCTTTAACGAAATCTAGCTTTGTAACGCTTAGTCTTTTCTACCATTATGATTAAACGCAGTTACAGCTGATATCTTACATTATTAAACCATAGTATTCTTCTCATTCGTCATGACAATTACGATATATGTATTATCAACACGTTAACAAACAATTGCGAACAAGGAAAGTGCCGTTTGAGGTTGAAATTATTTTGTAATTTTTATTTTATCAGAGAGAATTAATAAAGTATATATCTATAACACTACGGCCTCCATGTTTTTATGATTTATGCTGTTTTGGAGCTTTGTGGGGAGAGGGAAAGGGGGGTGTTCTCGCCCGTTTTAGCCCTGACCACCAGAACATTTAGCTTTAAGTCGTCAGGACTGATGCATCGGTGAAGAAGTAGACAGGATATTTATTACATGTCATGTGTTTGAATAAAATGTGCAAAACGGAAACAATTTCATGGGTTCTGCTTCTTGGTGTGGACGTGAAAAGGTCAAACGTCGTGAAAACAGCCTAAATGTTTTATTTGCGAAGGCACTCACGCCTTTCTGCTACGTGATTAAGCCACTTTCGGAAGCCTGAGGTCTTCAGGGCGATCAAACCAAGTTATGTAACAGTTTGGCTGAAACATCCAAGCAGAACCGGTGCTGGATGAGAAGCTATTATCGGGTCCCTCCAGAGACGCCATCCTTGAACTCCTGCGTTTTTCCTGAAGTCACTCCTGTGTTCTCCGACTGTTGCGCTCCAGGATGTTGTTCCGTTGAAACACAAACCTTCCCAGCTGGGGGGGAAAAAAAAAAGATTTCACTCGAACATTCATCTCCACTCCTCCTGCCGCGGCACACACACACACACATTGCCACAGAATGATGCAGCCATTACCGTGTTTCCTCGTGACCGGCCTTCAGTTGGAGCGCTGCAGGGTTCGGAGTCGACACGCATCCGTTCGAGGATTAACTGGACATGGAGCGAGAGAGGAGAAGCTTGAAATTCCTAAAAAAAAATTCCTGTGGAGAATCATCTATATGAGACCCGAGCTCCTCCGTATTCTTCAGCTATAGTTCTCCTGTTTGGAGGAAGAACAAATAAAAGAATAAATTAACCGGAGAAATGACAAAAAGAATCTGCGTGATCGTTAAATGATTGCTGAAATTTGCTGAAACTGAGCTGGTAGGGGTAAGAAGAGCAGAATACTAGCTAAAAGAAGCAAAAGACTAGCTAAAAGCTAAAAGTAACTAAAAGTAAAAAGTACCAAAATGGTATCTAGAAACTAAAAGTAGCAAAACAGTAGCTAAAAGCAGTAGCAGTTCCTAAAAGTAACAAAGATCAAGCTAAAAGCTATAGCTGCAAGAGGCTAGCTTGAAGCTAATAGTAGCAAAAAGCTTGGTAAAAATTAAAAGTAGCAATAGCCTAGCTAAAAGCTAAACGTAGCAGAAGAAGATAAAAGCTGAAGCAGATTTTAAAGATAACAATGTTTTTGACAGCTCTATGTATTTCTTTGGGGGAAAATTATTGTAAATAAAGTTTAATGTTTTGAAATTTCAAAAAGCTGAACGTTTTGATTTACGAATGGTTAAAATAATGCAAAGTTTGCATTAGTAGCAGCTGGATTCCAAAAAACAGAAGACAAGATGAGTTGGCTGTGTCGATAATGTGTTGGTTACCTGATGTATTAGTCGCCACGACAGCGGTGAATATGAAATGCATTAATGCGGTATGTTTTCTGTTTGCGTCGAGCCTCAGTAAAGCGAAACTCTCAGTGAACATGTTTCCTGTTCTGACAGGCAGCTGAACAACCTGCCTTATTTGTCACAACAATGGAAAAGGCAGAACAAGGTGGCGAGATATGCTGTGTTTGCTTTTACTGCAGTCCCCGCCACGGTTGAAGACTTGATAAACAGGAAACAAATGGCTCCGATCTTTTCAAGTGGGATTCTGTGGACAGGTGATAAACAATAATATCTTACCTGTTGCAGATAGCTCTTTAATCTGGACCCAGGAGCTAACAGCTGGGACCAAAGTAGATTGTTGCCGTTTTAACCAATCTCAAACCACCACCAAGTTTTGAATTAAACAATGATCCTGGCAGAAAGGTTACGACGATCATGTCTGAAGTGCTCCGTGCTGTGCTAGAGGTGCTACAGCTAGCTGCTGCTGCCACACAACATAGAATTCGGCAAAAACCATCATAAAATGTAACACTGGCAGCGATGAAAATGTTTGTAAAATAGTGTTTCCGTGAACCACGATAACATTTTTAAGACTAGGGTTGTTTCAAGACGTCAGGAACTTTGGTTCTTGGCTCCGCTCTGATGAGCTAACGGCTAGTCAGAGCATATGTTGGAAGTAAAGTGTTTAACACTTATAGTTTACAGCCATGATGGAAAAGTTTTGTGTTCATCTTTTAGGACAGCTGCATTTTTTAACCAAAGCTGCTAATTGCAATAACTTTAATGTAATGAATCCAACCAACAACCTTGGTTGTTTCAGGATCTTCCCACTGATTTGTGTTTCCTTGTGGCAGCCGGAGCTGTTTGAATTAAATACCGTCCAAGTTCACACCAATGCTTGTCTCGAAGGTGACCGCACTTTTGCCTCATGGCCTCTAATCCTGAAATGAAGTCGCTTGAGCGTGAAGGTGTCTCAGCAGCGTTCCTGCTATCTCCTCCTGCCACGAAGGCGCGGGCTTCATGTAAACCCTGACCTGTTTGGTGTTTAGCCCAGGGTAAAAATAAAACAGAGTGACAGAGGTGTGAAAGCCAGGCGGCTCGAGGCACCGCTCTGCTCGGGGCGGAGCAGATTTCCACAGATGTGATGTGTTTGTTGTCCAGGGTTATTTACCGGCAGACTCTCCTGCCTCCGGAGGCTTTCATCCTCTCCCATCAGGCTGTGTGATTTTATTTGTGTGTGTGTGTGTGTTTGCGTTCTATCATTTTAAGGCCGAGGTAATGTCCGCAGCCCAGATCTCTCCACCTCTCTTCATCTTCCGGTAAACCCATCTACTCTCCGAGGATTGCCGTCTGAGCCGAATGAAGCAACGGATCCAGATATGATGACAATTGTTAGTTTGCACTCCTACTGCGGCTCAAAAAAAAAGAGTACGTCAGAGTAAATGCTTCTTTATGAAGGAACATTTTATTAAAGCAAAAGCAGGGAGCGACCATGAATACAGAATTGGAAAACGACATTAACAGAGCAGCCAAAGAACGCTCCCATTTTAGGTTTAATTTTAAAGGGGAAAAAAACAACATCAGACCTGATCAATCACCACAATAAAGTGCTTGTTTAACCTTTAAAATCTTGGCAGGTGGGGCAGGCCGGGCACTGATCACACAGTTTGTTCTTCGGGCCACATATTGAGCGAGACGGTGGATCTCGAGTGGCTTGTTGCCATAGATGAATAAAAGCACTCAGTCCGTTTAAAAAAAATAAAAAACACCAGAAATTACTTTGAGTAAAAGACATTTTATAGCTGACAGCGATGATGTTAACGCAGCGATTACACTGTCTAGACAGGATGTGACTCTTGCATTTTTTAAGCTCTGTCCTGATTTTTAAATTGGCAACTTTTCTGTTATTTTCTGGCAGCTTTAATGTAAAAGTTAAACACTGTTTGGGAACCCTCACATCTACATTGATGTTTAACCATAAAAGAAATGAATAAATTAATAAATTGTGTGTTTAAAACTCAGTTTTTGTCATAACTGGTGTGCAAATGATAACAAATCCACACGTCCAGGACAAAGTATAGGTGGCGATAAACTCTGAGCCATTTCTACTGCAGGTAACATATTAACAATGGTTCTAAATGTCTGTACCATTTTTTAAATTAGTCTGTGCACAAATTAAATTTAACCTTAGTGTCATGAATTTAAGTGTTTTTGTTTTGGCTTTGTGTCTTGGTGCTTTGTTTTTAGGGGTTATGTTTTCTTTTATGTTTCTGTTTGGATTTATTGTTTCTTTTATTTTATTATTTAGTCATCTGGGTTTTGGTTTAGTTCTTGTTGTCTTTGTTTCTTGCCATTCTCCACTTGTCCCCAGTCAGCTCTTGTCTTCCTGCCACGCCCATCTTCACCTGTTGTATCACTCACCTGTGCCCACTTCCCTTAATTACCTCCTGTGTTTAAAACCCGGTCATCGCCTTCACTCACTCGCTGGTTCGTTGTCTCTCGTTTCCTGTCTTTTGATCGCCCGCGCTCTCTGTTTTTGTCCCATGCCTTGCCTTGCCATTTTGTTCGCCTCATTTATGTTTTGCTAAGTTTAGTTTTGCTGCCTCGCCAGCCATTTGTTTTTGTTTGTTTATTTAAAAATAAATTATTGTTTATTTAATATGAGTCTGCGCTTTGGGTTCGCCTCCTTCTCCGCCCACCCTGACACTTAGCAAAACATGGCTTCTTGGTTCACCAGTAAGCAAAATAATGGTTGACTTTCATCTCTACCATTGTGCTGTCCTTAAAAAGCTTGTTATAATGTTTAAAATGATCACCTTTAAAGTGTTTACTAAAACAAGTATGGTGCAAAAGACATTAGTTGACAGTATTTCCCTGTAAAATGACGCAAAGTTAAAGTAAAAAGTGCCTAAAATGGAAGTTAAATGCACATTTATAAGCCATATAAGGTCTAAGAGTCCCTGAAGGAAAGCATATCACCTGCTGTTTTAAACTAAGACTAAAATCTCAACTCAAACATCTAACTTTTTGCGATATTATGAGATGTGTTAGCACTTGAAGTAAGTGTTGAGAGTGACTCTCAGCTACTACCACCCAAACTGTGGCGGCCGTCTTGAATAATTCCAGAAGTTAATTGGTTGTGCATCCAGCGTTTAGTTTCTGAGCGTTTCATTAAAATTTGTCTCATAGTTCAGCAAATATTTTGCTAACACAACAGTTAAACGCACGCACGGGCAAAAGCATTATTACTCTTCACCTACCGTGGTGGGTGATAATAAAAAATGCCTCCTACAGATGAATTATAAGGAAATGAACATGTTCATGCACAAGCCTTTTTCTTCCAGCCTCACTGATTCTCCCTGATTCTTCGCTGAAGATCACCTGCTTCATCAGAGCTGCAGGCAGAGACCCAATCTGACCTGCCTGAAGCATCAGCGACAAACAGCTAATGGGTTTTCGTGCACGTTTGCTGGAGTTAGGCCGCTATTATCACTTGACTGTGCTGGTTTATGAGCATGTGATTAACTTGTCAGATGTAATGTCGTCACGTTAACGGACGTCACCACATTCTGCCGGTGGGAGAACCGGCTCGGGGTTGCTTCTCTTCTCCTCCCAGCACTGAACCGATCTGCACTGGAAGGCTTTTCCAGCTCACCGTGTGTGACTTTTAGCCTCGGAGCAGTTTAATCACGCACACACACACACACCCACATGTGTTCGCACTGCCATGTGCTCTCCCTCATTAGGGCCTCTGAACGGGTGAATTCCTGCCTGAGTTTTCATGTGAGAGAATACCTGACTCTGAAATCACACAGACTGCGTTCATCTTGCTCAGCCGTGCAGTTATGAATGTGTGTGTGTGTGTGTGTGTGTGTGTGTGTGTGTGTGTGTGTGTGTGTGTGTGTGTGTGTGTGTGTGTGTGTGTGTGTGTGTGTGTGTGTCCAAATGTCTGAGCAGGTAGGCTGCGTTTTGAGCCCGGACTGTGAGGTTGCCGTGGTGATGATGAAAGGAGAAATACTGTAATAGTACAGAAAGAAGCTGCAGTTCACATCAGGGGAACTTAAAGCTCCTTATGAAGAAGAAAAATAGATGTTGACTGATTTCTTCAATTTACCTCATCCTGCTGCTAACGACATACCTGACCTCGGCTCGTTATTCCTCGTTTTGCCTTTTTGTTCTTCTCTTTGCATGCCTGTTCATGTCTGAGGATCCTCATCATCTTAAGTGTCTCACATTAGTGTTCCACATTTACTTGCCTTTCCACCTCATGTAAATATTTAACATTGGACAAAGCAGGCTGTAACTGTGTCATCTGAATTGACTTTTTTCACTTTAAGTCCATTGGAGATCTAACTGGATCAGCTAATTCATGATTTAGTTTCACAAGGAGCGAAATCTATGAACAGAAATGCACTGCTAGGATATCGTTTTCATTAATAATTGTCTCCTGCCGCCATAAAAAGAGGATGATTATGTAATCAGGTGTGTTTGTCTGTCTGTTAGGAAAATATCTCATGTTCGCACAAACCCAAAGTGGGCACCCCTGAGACGAGGAGTTATGGAAATTTTCTATAAACTACACAAAAAAAGCTGTCAAGGCAGCAAAACATTAAGAGATTCCAGAAAAACAAGAGTGCACCAAAACAAAACAAAAAAAAACAACCCCTATAGAGCTGAGGAACAGAACAAAACAACCAGAAGAAAACAGTAGGATCTCACAGCTGATAATGGAAACAGAGGCGTATATCACAGGGAGGGGAGGTTATTGAGCTGAAAAGGCTGAGTCTAATTAGCAGACACAGGGCAGGTGTGAATGATACCGAGGAACCAGGGACGCCGAGGAAACAACAGCATAATAACACAAGGAGGAAACAGCAGAACACTGAAAATCTGCGAATAAAACAACAAGGGAAATGGCTAATTATGTAAAGACAATTACAATGACTCGAAGCAGCGAACATGAAAAACTCCAAGATCGAGACAGTCTCAAGAACAAGTACATGGATTTTAATAAAGCTTTCAGAAAAAAACAAAAAAATAAAATGGCCACCACAGCATCAAACACAAAAATGGCTATAACTCAGTCATCATTGCAATTACTTGATTAAATTTATGGTGTGGTAGCGTACTCGGCAGTGTTACATCCTCTGATTGCACAGGATTTTCTGAAATCTGTCAGTGCTCAAAGTATGCGTTGGGGATGACTCTCAACTACTACCACACCAAACAGACTGAGTTATAGCCAGTTTGGTTTGCTAAGGTCAGTTGTGGTTGCCATCTTGAGTCTGGTTGATTCCAAAGGTTAATCAGAAAGCAGATAAAGAAAATGGATGTTCATCCAGTGATTACTTCCTGATTGTTTCATTCAAATCCAACCTGTGGTGCACAAGCTAAACGAACACACAGGCAACAACAAACGTCTTCTAGGTATTTACGTTTTTATGACTTGCCTGTAGTCAAACTGACTGATTTGTTTCATCTGACCTCAATGTTAAATACAGTTTAGTATCAAATGAACAGAAATTTATGTTGCATTGTAAAATAATAAAGGAATCATACGGTAAATAAAGTGAAAAGTACTGGTCCGAGCACATAATCCTGGGGAACTCCATTCCTAACTCAGTAGTTTTAATGAAAATGCTAAAAAATATATATGAATAAATGATGGTTTTTATACACTGTACATAAAGAATGCCACAGCTTGAGAGCTATCTCTGTGACCTCCAGAGGAAACTGGCTGCTGCACATAAGCAGACGTTTTGTCCAAAAATGAAATATTTATGTGTGCGATTCAGTTTTCCATTCAGGTAGCAGCAGTGAAGACAGATCATACAACTGTCACCTTCAGTGGACGGATACAGGATCGGCTCCATGGCAACGCTGACCACCCACACTCTCCGCAGGCTGCGCGAGAATGAGTCAAAGTTGTACAGTAACCTATTTTTAATGCTTTTAGTTTGAATCGGGATGAAGACACAGACAAGGTTTTTAATGATGCCACGGGGGACTTCGCTTCCTCCCCTGACAGGACTTCCACTGACATAAATGACGTAAATGGGCTACCTGTAATTCCTCTGTGTTAAACTCAAAGCCAGGGCACAGTTCCACTTATATGTTCGGTTTCCACTTCACACTCCCAGTTTTTCTCCCGCCTGTCTTCTCTGCTCTTTATGGAGTCCTGACTCACTGTATTTGAGGCAGGTTTCTGAAGAGGATGTGAGCCAACAGTCAGCCAATTAGAGCTCAGGACTGATCAGCCACAGACCTGCCAGCATCCATCTGGCTCGCAGCCTCCAGGTGAGATTCTGGTATATTGTTCAAATCAAATGATAGTTTCGGCAGCATTCAGTTTGGATCACCAGTGGCTGCTGCTCTGAGCTCAGAGGAAGAAGGAGGAGGGGGAGAGGTTAAAGAAGAAGGTAGCTTCCTAATTATCTCCAAGTACTCCCCCCATCACCACCTCCTCCTCTCATTCTTCTTCTCTTCTCCTGGACCCAAACCCTGACCTCAGTTCCAGCGCCACACAAGCAGAGCAAGCTTCTTCTCTCGGTGAAACCTTTTCAATCTCGCATCCCAGCTGCCAGCTCCATAAATTCCTCTGCTTATCACGCCTGTGCACTCATTGAGAAATGCTGAGGTACACACGCACACACATGCACAGGCTCGAATTAGCATTTCATATTCATTTGAACTCGTCTCTGCCCTCCTCTCGCTGCCCCTCTTTCCATTTGTCTCCGGCTACTTCGTCTGAGGAGGGAAGTTGGTTGCCATGGCAACGGTCTGTGTCTGTTACAGGAGGGAGTTTCCAAACATGAAACGGATGCCGAAACACGAGGAGTCGCAAACGCACAAATGCACAAACTCACATGCATTTGATTGCGGTCGCCATATTATCATTCTGAGGGCAGTTTGTCACTGTCAGGATCTGGGGGGTTTGGGGTTCCCTTTCAGTCGATTCACTCGGTACAACATATGTACTATGGGATATCACGCTCCCGCGTGTCCTGGCTGAAGACACCTTTAATCACGCCTTTAGGCAAATGACGTGATGACGACAAGTGACAGGCCCCGCCTGCACTATGTAACCGTCCGTCATCACAGTCATTCC
>NC_051445.1:11482428-11496558 GCF_001649575.2 Kryptolebias marmoratus | reverse complement strand
AATGACTGTGATGACGGACGGTTACATAGTGCAGGCGGGGCCTGTCACTTGTCGTCATCACGTCATTTGCCTAAAGGCGTGATTAAAGGTGTCTTCAGCCAGGACACGCGGGAGCGTGATATCCCATAGTACATATGTTGTACCTCGTTCCTCTCCTTCAGGGAACAGTAGTTATATGCATAACATTACGTTTTTTTTGTATTGAGTTTATGGTTTCTTTAATTCTGTTATTTGGTTCCTGTGTTTAGCCTTATCTTAGTTCAGTTCTTGTTCCCTGTGTCTTTGTTTCGTGTCATCATTAACTTCTCCTCAGTCAGTCTCTTGTTTTCCTGTCACGCCCATCTTCACCTGATCCTAGTTGTAATCATCTCACCTGTGCCCACTTCCCCCTAATTACCCTCTGTTTTAAAACCCGGTCATTTCCTCAACTCATTGCTGGTTCGTTGTCCCTCTCGTCTTGTCTAAGGTTTGGATTTTGTTGTGTTTGGCTTAGCTGCCACGTCAGCCTTTGTTTATGATTATCTTTTATTTTAGTAAATTAGTTCCTTTGTAAGATGAGTCTGCGCTCTGGGTTCACCTCCTCCTCTGCCCCACTTGATAGTCACAAACCCGGAAAAATAAAAAAATACACGTTTGTATCAGCAGGAAGAGGTGAAGGCAAATGAAAAACATCCATCTGTTTGTTGCCCTGAGTGATGTTCTGTAGAAATGTACAGTTGGGTATCATCAACACAACTGCAGAAACATAAATTGGACTTTCTGATGAGATCACCAACGGGGCAGGAGGTACCATGGAAATAATAAGGTACCGAGGACACTTCCCTGGGTGACTCCTTGTCATGACTTTCAGAAGTTTGATCTCTAAAACTACCATGAAACTTTTTTTCCCCCCTGATTGCTTATTGTTTTAAACCACTATAAGACATGAGGAAACACAACTAACTTTTAAAGATACTGTAAGAGATCAGGCTGACGTGGCTAACCATACGAACAGATGCACTTAAGTCCGAAAGGATAAAAAAATTAAGTTTTATTTTGATCAAACTGTAGCCTGAACTCAGATTTACTGGATGATTTCACTAAGAGCATTTTCAGTGCTGTTGTTTGTTCTGAAGCCTGACTGAAACTCATGCAGGGATATAATTTTATTTAAGAACTGATTTTCAAGCACCTCATCAACAAATAGAAGGTTGTTCTGTTGTTATTCAAACCGTTACCGTCTGGGTTTCGCTGCTTGTTTTTTTAAATCAGTGTTTGAAGGCATCAGAAATATGTCAGCTTGTAGAGGAGTGTTTATGATCTGTAGATTTAGTCTTAATGTATTTCACTGTGAGCCTTTTTAAACATCAGGATAAACAACAAGGCAGAGCTCAGGGTTTGTATTTGTATTTTTTTTTGAGCTTCTGCTGGGTTCTTGTCTCACCTTGCAGAGAAATGTAGGTCAGGTGAACTAGAGACTGTAAATTGCTTGCTGTTGTGTGTTTTCTGAGCTGCCTGCCTTTTACCTCATGCCTGCAGGCGAAGAACCCAGACCTCTGTGAACCGGCGAGAGGAGAGACAGTGATTGGACGGCTGAATACACAAAACAAATGAATGGAGGCAGAGAGAGCGTTGTGTCACTCCCGTATTAGATATTCATTTAAAACATTTATACGCTTCACATTACGCCATTCGATGTGAAAATACACGTCTTGTTCGTGTCGGGTAACACCTGCTGAAATAAACATAAATCTGCTCGACGAATTGATTTGTTGAACGGTTACACGGGATGTTTACATTTTCCGAGCCTCTTTCCCATGTTAACTACTGTCCTGACAGATCATCTGTCTCCTCCATCAGGAGCTCGTCTGCAATTACCCAAAACAAGCGACATGTTCAAACATCCTCAGCAGCTGCCTCTTCCAGCCGCCCTGCCTTTCTTCCTCCACCTTATTTCCCTCGTCGCTTCGCTAATCAATCCGAAATCTGCGAATCTGCCTTGAAAGTTTACTTTACAACCAATTCCTTGTCTTTTTTTGGTTTTGCCACAGAGCTGCAGCTGCTGGCGTGTCCTCGGATCCCTTTGGCTCCTCGAGCATCTGCTCATAAATGTTCCCTCACAGCGTGCAGGCTATTTAAGCCGCACGGCAGGAATAATTAATGCAGGAAATGGCCGCAGACAGGGAATGATTAATCTCAGGCTCTGACAAACCGACATGACTGATTGTTTTTACCGGGTCACCGGGCTTTTAATGCTCACGGCCACTCGCGGGGAAGCATCCATCACAGTGACCCTCGGCCCGTGCACACCAGCCTCCAAACGCTGTTGCTGTCTATGTGTGTATTTAAGCTTGTGTGTATTAATTTGTCAAGTCTGGGAATGTGTGTGTGTGTGTGTGTTTGTGTGAGGGGGTAGATCAGATGCAGCATTGCCACCACGGGGTTTACAACACATGCTTACACTCACATTTCATCAGATTTGTTCTTCTTTTTACTCGTCCAGCTGCAGTACGTTTCCCTGACTGTCTTCAGCTTTTGTGTCATGGAATGTGACAACAGTTGATCTCTTTTATTTTTTGTTTTTCTTCCCACCTTCATAATGGATGAAGGACACGGTTTTTTAACAATCTACAAAATAGAAAGAGATAAACACATGTCGACTTTCGTCTATAAAAACCCAACAGTAAATTGAAGCTTATTTCTTAATCCTAATCTAAACATGATATTGTCTTACTTTTTGTTGCGTTAGCAAAATATCTCTTAACCATCCTGCAGCCTTCAAAAAAGGAAGAGAGCATAGAGAGAGGTCAATTTGACCCGAAGGCCACGGGAGTTCAATGAAATTCTCAGATAGTAATCACTGAATGTGCATCTAATAATAATTAGTCACCCCAATTCAAGATGGCTGCCACAGCTAAGGGACAACACAAAAATGGCTACTCAGGGGGGTGATATGCATCCCTTCAAGGAATGCTTTAGTTTTTAAATAGCTTGTGATACTCATTAAACTTTCTGTCCTTAAACACGGGATGAGTTTGTGTTTGTTTTAAGCGTGTCCCTTTGTGTCTTAAAAATGACTTCATTAATGAATGAAAGAACAAATGAATGAAAGGGTGTTAAAACAGATGTGATCGGCTAGACCTGCCGCGATAAACGATAAATCAATTGATCGCACGATAAATGAAGATGAGGTCGATGAGTTTCATTTATCGGCGTTATCGTTCCTTCGTGTCGCTCTGTCTTTCTACGGAAGACGCTGGAGGACAAAAAGGCTCCGGTGCTCTTCACTGACCCCCTTCTGTTAGCGTCAGGGGGCGTGGCCTATCGCGTCAGGTAGCCAGCCGAGGCGCCTCTTCTTGTAGCCCGTTAGCATTAGCCCCCGCTAGGAGTTAGCAAGCTAAAGAAACGCTGTTTGATATCGGAGGAAAAAACAAAATGGAATTGGTTTCCAGCTGAAAGTAACAGCAGCGGTGTGGGAGGCGAACCGCTGAACCTCTGAGAAAAGGTATGTCGCATTTCTGCGTTTGTTTGTTTGCACTTTTTGTTTATAAAACTGTCAGTTTTGTCTTCTCTATATAAAACTAATGAGTATAACTTTTTGAAGGGCAGTTTAGTTTACAGATTTAATAATCCGTATTGTTTTGGTTGAATGTAGGTTTTATTTCCTGTTTTTAGCTTTTATTCAAGTGCATTCCTTGTTAACTGAGGCTGAGAGTCCATTTTGTTTTTGTTTACGGTTGTTTTGTTTATTTTGTGTTCCAGTTCCAGTGTTAGGTGTTCTTTTGAAAGTAAAGTTTATTAATCTTTGTTTGTAATCTTTCTTTCCAAACGATATTATCGTTTATTGCAATAATTTCTGAGACAATTAATCGTCCAGCAAAATTTGTTATTGTGACAGGCCTATAATTGGCCTCATGTATCTTTGTGTGTGTGTGTGTGTGTGTGTGTGTGTGAGTGTGAGAGAAACAGGACAGGCTCATCACTTTGGATACCCGGGATGCTGAAAAGTGGCCCTGCTCTGCTGGAGGCTGTTGCCACGGAGACGTGTAGGGTCATCTGGTCGCTGCTCACCAGCGTTCAGGTCAGTTAATTATGCGCTGGGAACAAACGATGCGTAATGACTTCGTCCTTGGGGAAGAAAAGAGGCGAACAAACACGAAGGAGCGTGCGCAGATGGCTTCAGCGAGGTGGGCTGTGTGTTTTTTGCTCCAGGTTTTCGACACACACACACAGCGTAGGAGGGTCCAGTCGGCCTTTTGTCAGAGGGAGCTTTTTAGCAATAACCTTGGTCAATTGTGCTTCATTCACAACATCCCACGTCTTCCTTTGAGGCCTTGTAATTTCTGCGCACACTCTCAAAAGCCCTCTTTCATGTTTTCATTGGACCATTTTCTCGTTTTGACAGACGAGACACTGGGAGAAGCGTGAAATCTGCTCGGATCAATCCTGTCATCTGAAATATCTCCATGGATCCTTGCATCCCAGCCTCTTCTCTGCCTCCCGAACAGACACACCTGACTTTAAAATTAGGACAACTCGCATAGGTGTCCAGAACAAGAAGGATAAACTTATAACAACGCCCTTAGTGCTGTCTCTCTAGGTCTATATACATTCAGACAGGAGGATAAGTTTTACACAGAAAAGCAAAAGCATATCTTACTCCAAAATACCAAACTCTGTGATTTTTATGTGAAGAAAGAAACTAAAGGGAGAACAAGAACAAGCCAACATCTCGAGACGTTGCCCTTTAGTGCCCTCTAGTGACAACATGGGGTTTTACACTCAGCATCATTGCCTTTTTGTTTCCTGAGGCCTGACCCCTCATAGCCTGCAGGTGTGAACGGAGCTTTCTAAGATCCTGACCCAGCTGCTTCGGTGTCGCTCTCCATCAGAGGCCGGCCGAGGGGGTCATCGGCGTCCTCTCCTTCACAGCTGATGTCCCAGAGACGCCCGCAGGCATCTGTCCGCTCGCCGCCGGCCTCAGTCGGGCCCTTCTTTAATACGACGAGACGGCGCTCTCAGGCCTCGGGGTGTTTCCCAACCACAGAGCAGATAGCACACTTCAGAGCGCAGCTTCACAAACTTTTTATCCCTCGAATCACTAAATGAGCAGAAACCTCAGCTGTCACAGGCTGAAGGAAACTAATTTACTAATAAGTCAAATAAAATAAGGGAATTAAAGGCCTAGCATTCCTTTAAGAAAAGCATATTGGCCACGACAGCCACCATGGACACAACTTGAATAATTGAACAGGGCTGTCTGTAATTTGATGAGTTTTATTCATAGTGTACTAAAACAGTTAATGTTGTAAATTAGCGTTCTGTAATTAAACTGAACCACCATCAACTGCTTGGTGTAACAGGCAGCAAACCAACAAAAACTATTTTTTCCACCTTTCCTGGATCATTATTGGCATGTCTACTTCCCCTAGCTGTGAATTATAATGGGAACTATCAAGTTTGATAGCAACGCTTTAAATCCCGTGTCAAACTCGAGGCCCGCGGGCCAGATCCGGCCCTTGGTAACATTTTATCTGCCCTCCCCAGAGATAACATTTATATTTATTAGATTTGGTCCTGCAGATCGAGTCTCTGTCTCTTTTTGATTTTGCTTAAAAAAAAAAAACAACTCAGCCTGATTAATGAGCTCTTCCTGTGATGGTTACTTCGAAGCCAAGAAAATTAAGTTTTAATTTCTCAGTAATCTTTGATTTTGACGTGAAAAGGGCAGCAGAGAGCATCGAACGGGACCGATCAGAGTCATGTTGATAAACTTGCAGCCAAGAAACGATATCGGATCTCTGACCCGAGTTAAAATGCATCTATTCACTTCTTATTTCAGAGTTAAACATTAGGAGCTGTATGATCGGGTTTTTTAGCAGTTTTAATGGAGAAAAACTCATTTAAAAGCTGATGATAGAGTAAAGAATATGAAATGAATGCTAATGATGTGTTTGACCTACATTTCTTTGTTAAAGTATGTTTATTCTAAATTTTATATAACTGGAAAAAGGTGTTATTTCTGTATGAATGATTTGACACCTTACATCTAAAACTAAGGTTAATCTTTGCATTTTTCAGTAAATATTGATAGAGATTGGCCCTTGCTAGGACCAATTCCCGATGTGTAAATGAATATGACATCCCTACTTTAAGTGATCGCATTAAAACAAGTTTGCTGCAAATTCTGAGCAGAAATCAAGTCAGAAGAATGCATTCCTATAAGTATAAATGAGGCACAGCAGTCACATTCCTGTTATCCATGATTTTATTAGCAAGTTGTGTCCAATACACAAACGAGCCACAGCGAAACTCAGAACCATAGAAACAGTGAAGTTGTCATTTAATCACCCTTTCTCCTGATTATTATTATCCACCTGTCGCAAAAGACTGACGGTGCAAAAAGGCCAACAGGTCCCCAAAAACAACAACAAAAAGTGCCTGTAGGTCACAAAACTCTAAAATTGTTTTTTTAATTGCAGCTACACAAGAATTCATCCTGCATCACTTCCGCAGGAGGCGAATATTCATATTTACACTCCTCGTTTTAAAGCAACAAATCACCTTCGTGTGCAGAGTTTAAAAAGCAGAAGGAATAATCACTCGTCTCAGATCAACTCTATTGAAAAAAAAAAAAAGGAGCCTCTCCATCAGCGACGCCGTTCTACAAAAATACAAACCTGACTTCACTTAGTGTCGAAATTTGTTAAGACTCCTGCTTTTAAATCACAAAACTGCAGCTAAATACATGTTCCTGGTTGGATTTAGTTATTTCAGCCACAATCTTCTTCCCTAAAACTGTTTTAACTTCTTTTTTTATTATTATTTAAACAAAATTTGCATAAATCTGTTGTGCTGTTCGCCCCATCTCTTGCCATCAACTCCCTAATCAGCGAAGAATGAAATGCTCGACGTTTGCCACAATTATCCTGATTTCCAGCTCTTAATCAAATAAGTCTCTCGTCATAAACAGATAATAAGGTGATAGACGTGTTTTACCTGACAGATCAAACACAAAGAGGTAAAAAGCAAGAAACTGGATGACAAGCATGTAAGACAAGTTCATCAGAAGAACCCCGAGTTTATTTGGAGAGCAGAAGAAAAGATATTTGTGGGGTTTCGACGAGGCTTCTCTGTGGATATTTTTACAGACGTGACTTTTTTTCCGCGATTCGTTCCCATTTCCGTTTCCTCTTCCCTGCGTCGCGTCTTCGGCGGCGGCGTGACGTCCATCGCAGCTTCCCCTCCCGTCTGTGCAGCGGCGTCACGTCAAACTAGTGCTGTTTCCTCCTGAAGGAGCATCCTGAGCAAAAAACAAAAAGAATGGAAAAGAGAGAAAGGTTTTAGCTTAGAAACGAACAACGTCACTCAGTTCTGATAACGAAGGCGTGGAAAACATCCGGGAAATTTCCAGGAAGTTAAGGTGACGATTTGGGAAATATTCCAAATTGGAAACGTTCCATTACGGGAATTAACTGGAAACTGGGGGGTAATTTAAACAAACCATCGTATCTAAACAATAATACATTTAGTTTTGTCTCATAATGTCAGGCAGGTAATGAGTTTGAGACAAACTTTATGAAAGTAACAGATTTAATGAGTCACAACATTTAGAGAACAAGAGATTTTTAACTATTTTAGTTCTCGTTTTTTCTTATCCTTTTCTAAATTCACAAACACAACAAAAAAATATTCACGTTGATTTTGTTCCATTGTATTCACACACATGAAATAATCATTAAAATGTCTAAATTCATGAACAGAAAATGACACACAACTGAAGAAAAACTGTTGTCTGATCAATTTTGGCTTTGTAATTTGATCTACATGAAAAAATAAAAATAAAATCACAACAAAACTATTTACAACTCTGAACAAAACGTTTTACATTTTCTTATTTCCATCCGACCCCAACATGTCCAGGTGGCAAATCTAATCGAACGGTAGAACAATGAAGGAAATCTGGTTGTTTTTGTTGAAATTATGCTAAAATATACATTTTCTCCAACTACATTTTAAATCCTTGTTAAGGGCTAACCTTCGATCCTTTTAAAATCCAGGTTTATTCTCATAAATTCCTGTTTACTGCCATAAACTCTCATATAGACGTCAGTCATCTTTGGTGGGGATTTAAAGCCTCGGAGCCGGTCGGTGCAGCAGGAATGGATTCTGATGGGATAAAAGCGGCGCCGAATGTCGTCATCTGCCTTTTTACAAAACTGAATCACGCTCAAACGTGTGTGGTTTTAAAAAGTGCCAAAGGTTGCAGCTGAAACCCAGAGAGCGTCACTGAGAAGTCCTCGGTTACCCGGGCAGCAGAGCGCACGATGGAGTGGCTGAACGAGTCTAAAAACGAACACTGACCTTAAAGCTCTACTCACTGACGAACACGGGTCTCCTGAGCACGCTGTGATTTGCTTTAATCAGACCGAACCGATTTTTAGTCACCGTTACTGCCGGGTTAATGATGGTCATGTTCGTGCTCGCCGTCGATCTGGAGAAAAGGGCTCGACGATGGTGAATCTATCACGCAGGCCCGATCACCGTCCACCCCGTTCGCGGAGAACGTCGTGAAAGGGCGGCACGAAGGCAAAACCAGTAGGAGTCACACAAAAAAACCCAACCAAAACAAGAAGACGAAATGTTTCAGTATCGATCATTCTGTTGACAAACCTCCAGGCAGATCAGATGTTTTCAAACGTTCTCGTATCTCTGCACCAAAAAACATCCTCAAGTTCAGAATAAAGTTCAATTTAAAGCGTTACAAATGCAAGATAACATTCAACTTATGTCCAAGAACACTGGATTGTTGTTAACGATAGTTTACTTACATTAGCTCAGTAAGGACAAACAAACTTGATGGTTTGCGGTCTGCAGACCCTGTGGAGATTTGCTTTGCACCAACACGTTCAGAGGGGCAGTCAGGAGTACGCAAGTGTCTCTGCAACCGACACGCTGAGCCCTTAAATCCCGCTAAAGCTGAGGATTTATCATGGCTTCTTTGTTGCAGTTAAGTAAGACCAAGTAAAAGAAATTAAACCTCAATCTCAGCGTCAATTAGTTGTTTCTTACAACATTAAATTAAACTAAGACAACTTTCTCACAGAGTGAACGTGTCCCCACAACAAGACAACCATGTATGGCCACAGGTGAACGGGTAACACGCCTGCACTCGGTTGTTTCCGTAACCACGCCACAAACAACCGGTGTGATCAGTCCTGCTTCAAACGCGTGACGACAAACCCACAGGGATGTTTGATTACGTTCTTGAATTGCGCCGCTCAAGATGGCTGCATGTTGGAGGAGCTCTGTCACATTCACTCTGAGATATTGCTTGGGGATATTCGCTGGACTAACGTAAACACATTAAGACGTATAAACAGTTTATTTACACATCACTGTGTGGAAAATCCAGGTTGCTCTAAACCAGATTACCCTCCTGTATTCAAACATCCTGCATGATAATCCCCAGGATTGTTTGGGGTTTTTTGGGTTTTTTTTTTAACTCCCACGCAGTTCAGACGTCGTGTAAAACCACGAGACAAAAAACACCGCCTGAACAGCTGAGCGTTTTCACAACCGGTCGTAATTCTGCGAAGAAAAGGAGGCCGGGCTGCGCAGCTGCTCGTTTTCAGGCAAATCACGCAGCCGCTGCAGAAGCGTTCACGAGCTTTTCTCCGATTTGTGGACGGTTTTAAAGGTGGTGATGGTGGTGTTTTCTCCCCCCTCCCAGGAAAAGCGCACTGAATCAGTCCAAAAACTTATATATCAGTATGCAAGGCATCAAGATCAGTAATCTGACCCAGTTCCTGGTGCAGTTGTGCATTTCTTTTCCTGGCAGCACGTTTCCAATTCTCGCCGGTTCGTCGCCTTTTCCTCCCTCATTTCCCGTCTCTGTCTCACCCCTTTTATCAACAAATGGATCGTGATCCTCACACGCCACACCAGGTGACATATCTTTGATCACTATAATACTTTTCTTGTGGGAATAGTTGGCTTATTATTTATTTTGCAGTGTACAGCGTTCACAGTGAATATCTGGGCCAGGGCTTTCAACAAATCCAGATGAATCTAAAGAATAAACTAAAAAAAAGTTGACTGAAAATAGTTGCTCGACTGCTTTTCTGCTTTTCTTGCTGGCTTGTTGGTGTTGTCCAACCGTAGTGTGCCAAGTAGGTGGAGTCTGGACATCATTTAGACGTCTTATCAGACCTCAGCGCAGCAGTCATAAAATGGAGGTTAAAGTCAAAACATCTCCTAAAGTGTTAAATGCTGACATCTTTGTTAACCTTTCTCATCTGTGGACCCACCCACTTCTTGATACAGATAAAATAAACCTTAACTTTACACAAATCCATGCTTCTGCATAACACATTAGTCATCATTACGTGGAAAAAAAAAAACGAAACTTAAAAAAAAAAAGATTTAGTGTTAAAATCTTGACCTTTGCCTTCACATTCTGCAAATGGTTTTAAGAAAAATGACTAATACTTTTCAGCGTAGATGTAATTTTCTTAAGAATTGTACGTCACATTAAAATAAAAGCTAACATCTGTTATTATCTTAACTCCACGGTGTACTAGAAGAGTTTAGATTTTTTTTTTAAATAAAGCTTTTCTTTTGTTTTTTATTTTAGATCACTTTCTCCTGTTTCCATTTAAATACAAACAGCCCGCTGTTTAAACTGTACTTGTTTTTTCTTTATAGTGACTAATTTGGGATATTTTCATGGCTTTATTTCCAGTGTATATGACTTTACTTACTCAGTGCCATCAGGCTGCTGCTGTTTTAGGTTTGTGGGGGGAAATAGGGTTTTAGTAAATTCTATAAGAAATCTGTTAAAAGCAGATACTATTAGAGCTGTCCTGGAGAGCCATCGTCCTGCATGTTTTAGTTGATCACTTGATTGGTACTCTAACCCGACATTTGTGATTGGCTCTTAGTTCATGGACGCTATAATCCGTATCAAATATTTGCCAGAAGACTGTAGCCTTGTCTTACAGCTCGTACAGATCACATACAGCCACCCTTGTAGCTCGCGTTAGTTAAAACGTCTCTGCCGGTCGTCTCGTACCTTCTGTCAGGCGAGCCTTCCCTCCCGTCGGCTGACACAGAACCGTGGAACAGCCAACGCACAAAACTACGGTCTGAGCGTGGCTGAACACCGTGGTGATCTTGTAGCAACCTGCAAAACACACGAAACATCATTTAAAAAAAGAAAAAAAAGGCCATCGTATTGTTCTAAGGCAAGCAGCTTGAAATGTAGGCTTGATGTGTCTTTGCAGTTGTTTTACGTAAACGAGCAATTTATAATCTCGTTTTACAAACAATCACAAAAGTCAATGTGTGCCTCATCTGACACCCCGATCATTACAGAGACAATGAACGGGCAACACATAAAGGCACCTAAACTAGTGTAATTATACACAAATTAATACCTCAGATTACTGGGATCAGGTCATGTAAATGTGTCTCAAACTGACCTGGACATTTGACATCCATAAAATAGGAATTAGGACTCTGGACAAGTCGCTTTTTCTTGTGTCTCTTCTTCTCATCCTCTGGACTGGGGGACAGCAGGTCTTTTGCAAGCTGAAAGAAGGGGGGGGTGAATAAATAAAATTAATGAAAACAATAAAATTAAAAATCACAGACAACAACTTGCTATGAATGCTCCAGATTGGATTAAGATTACAGGAACAGATGAAATCTGCAAGGGTTGTTTTCACTACATGGTAATGGAAAAGGCCTCGAGCTGAATCTGCTGCACGACATGATTAAAAAGAAAGGGAAAGTGTTTGTTTTTTAATGAGCTGAACAATTTTGAAGCAAAAACAACGACGCAGCTTCACAGAAGAGCAACATGTTTTAGGATTTTAGAGGAATTTTCAGATTCCAGCTCCCAAATTAAAACACACAGAAGCAAAACACGTGTTTTACAGCACGTAAATGTCGACTGTCGTTTCTTTATCAGAAATAAGTCGAGTTTAACCACTTTTAAACCTATAATCGAGCAGTAAACGCGCTGTATTTTCCAGCCGTTGTAAACTAAACAAACAGCAGCGCGTGGGCTTCTTTTTCCCCCACCGCACGTGTTTTCGCCATATTGCCTCCGCTTCACGTTTCTTCTTCTACGGTGAAGTTACAGCAATTAGCTAAGCCGAGCGCGGATAAAACGCACACGCAACCCCTTAAATCGCACGACAGCGAAGCAAAAGCGCTCTTCGACGACTTGGAGCGGCTGTAAAGGCTGTAGTTTTTACTCACAGGCATCTCTGCGTGTTTAGACTCTTCAACGGAAAAAACCCACGTCGCGCACGCACAACCGGAAACTGCTGCTGACTGGGAGGAGGCAAGCAAAGTCTGCTAAAACTTCAACTACGGGTCAAATAAAGTGATTATAAGGAAGAAACCGTAGCTTTATTATAACCAAAATGTTCTGTAGCAATTCATCAAACATCTGAAGACGTTTGTATTGTTCAACAACTACTATAACTATAATACGGCTTTGCTTAAACTTGTTTAGTCTCATTTAATGTTTTTTTTAACTCTTTATGTCCAGAAGGTGATTGAATGTTTAAAAATTAAAAAAAAACAAGCTTTTTAAACTGGATAGAAAATACTAGGTAGCAAGTTACTAGCTAGTAACTAACTACTTTTCAAAAAGTTCCCACTAACAGTATAGCTAATAATTAACTACTTTGCGACATGTTGATGCTAACAGTTTTTACCTAACAACTAACCACTTTGCGATATGTTGACGCTAACATTTACTAGCTAATAACTAACTACTTTGCGACAGGTTGATGCTATTAGTTACAAGCTAATAACTAACTACTTTGCGACAGGTTGATGCTAACAGTTTCTAGCTAATAACTAACTACTTTGCGACAGGTTGATGCTAACAGTTATAGCTAAGAACTAACTACTTTGCGACAGGTTGATGCTAACAGCTACAAGCTAATAACTAAGTACATTGCGAAATGTTGATGCTAACAGTTTCTCGCTAATAACTAATTACTTTGTGACATGTTGATGCTAACAGTTTCTAGCCAATAAATAACTACTTTGTGACAGGTTAATGATAGCCGTTTCTAGCTAATAAATAACTAATTTGTGACATGTTGATGCTTACAGTTACTAGCTAATAACAAACTACTCTGTGTTTGCTGTTTACTGCCCTTTTCACGTGCCATTGTTTGGCAGTAGATACGTCACACTTCCGAGTGATCACGGAAAGTGCCGAAGAGGCAGTTGTATGATGGTGAGTTCTTAAATGCGATGATAATTTGGCCGGTGAAATTGCGCCCTCTGGTGGCTGAGGTGCGCAGCCGCAGCTCTGCTCTGGTCACTCCCAGGCCGGGGCTCATTATCACTCCCACTCTGCGTAGTTCTTCAGCCGAAGCGTGGGATTCAGGCCGACTGGGAGTCTCTCCCTTTTTTCCTCCCCCCTTCCTCTTTTAAAGGTTAAAGTAAGCTGGAGCCCGGTATGTTTCCAAACGGTGGGAGTTAGACGCGTTTAGGGCCGCGGGGATGAGCTTTCAGTGAGAGGCGGACCCGAGTCCCAACTTTTCATGGAGTTTATTTCTCTCTCAGACGCCGAGGCGCTGATCGGACTTTACCGGTGACAAGTCAGCAAAAAAGGGAAGGTTTGAGCTTTTTTTTTTTTTTTTTTTTCCCCACCTCCCGTCGATGAGAGACCTCTCGGGCTGAAGGGACAGCTTTAAAATCATGGCGAAAAAGTACGATTTCCTCTTCAAACTGCTGCTGATCGGGGACAGCGGGGTGGGCAAAACATGTCTGATCATCCGCTTCGCAGAGGACAATTTCAACTCCACGTACATTTCCACCATTGGTAGGTTTTTGTTTTGTTTTTTCTTTTTTTTTCCTGCAGAAACCTGAGGTGTTATGAGGTGAATCTGGCAAACTGGTTTCTCAGACTGCCTTCATGTCTCAACTAGCCCCTGCTTTCTTCTTCTTCTCCTTCCTTTCTTTTTTTCTGTAACTCTCCTTCTCCCCTCCTCTCTCTCCCATGTCTGTTTCAGATCCCCTCTGAAGGTCCACCCATCTCCATTCCTGTCTCTCCTTTCTGGCACAGCTCTGTCAAGCTTGTCCATCCTCTCAAATAAAGAGGAGGAGGGGGGGGGGGGG
>NC_051445.1:11474192-11482368 GCF_001649575.2 Kryptolebias marmoratus | reverse complement strand
GGGGGGGGGGGGGGGACAATGAGCTGTCCAGGCATTATTTGTGTCCTTTTGTGTCTCTGACCTGTATTCTGCACAGTGTGGAAGTTTTGTGTTTTTTTTTTTTCCCCCTTGTCACATCGGCTCATTTCGTTGTCTCTCCCGTCTCCTTGTCAACCTCCCCAGGCATCGACTTCAAAGTGAAAACCATCGACGTGGACGGGAAGAAAGTGAAGCTACAAGTGTGGTAAGAGGCCCTCGGCTGGCGTCTACGGAGATGCACCAGCCTCAAAAGTCTTCGCAAAGGGCTCACACGCGTTTGAACCCCTCGACTCCGAAAGTATCTGGTAACTCCAGGTCCGTTTGGACACAGAAGGGAGGGTTAGAGGCGCCGTCATGCTCCACAGGAAGTCAAGAAGCCGGTTGCGAGCCGTTCGTTTTCGTGAGCGCACGTTTCATCACCCTCGGGACACTTGCATCAGAGCTCCCGGGAAGCTCCTCCCTCCTCCCGCCGGCGTCTCACCTCTCCTGACCTCGTACAGATTTTAGCTTCTCTCACCGACCAGGCGTGTTCGTTACACCGACTGAGACAGGATTTGTAAATATGACCGTGGACAATAACGAGCGAACAAAGGGAGCGTGTCCCGACGCTGCCCGGCCCGAGGCGCACTTCCTCCCGGGCCACCGCAGACAGGAAGAGCCGCCTGCGTCTCTTTTTAAGCTCACAGGTTTCTAAGTTTTGCTGGAACAGCTGTAAATACGACTGGATTTTCTAACTCCTGCTTCTCAGAGGAGCAGCAGAAGCATAAATGGCTCCATTTCCTCATAAACAACTTCTGACTGATCACACGACACTTGGAGCAAACCCCCTGAGAGGAACAGTTCGGCCGGGGCCTCGAGTTGAGAAGCGGCGGACGAAGCTGCTGTGAGAACAAAAATGACGCCGTTTTCGTCACAGAGCCACGAGAGCCGACTTCTTGACTTCTCGTGGATGATGGAGAGGCCTTGAAACCAAGCAGGAATACGTTACACATACAAATGGTTGAAAACGCGCGGCTTGCCCTGGGCGTCTCGCCCGGCGCGGATCGGTTCGCTTTGACTCACGAGATTCACAAAGCTGCGTTCAAGGCCGGTGAAAAGCCGGCACATTCGGTCGTCTGTCTTGGTGACTCGGATCGGTAGCTTTAACTGGATGTGGGTTTATGAGCTCCCGGGTTGAGTCAGAAACGTGCCGATCCCTGTGACCCGGTAAATCCGGCGAGGCCCGGATGATCCGCGCGGTTCGAGCGTTCGACCGTTTGTGTGAACCTTTGCGGTCCGCTTCTTTGAGCCTCATCCTTCTTCTCCGGGACACATTTGATGCCCCGATTAACGCGTCTCATCGCCCCGCGGACTTTCAAGTAAAACGTGCAAATCACACATCCGGAAACGCGCAGCCCTACGGGGAACGGTGCGCGGCGACTTGGTAGCGGCAGGTCAGGCGGGTGAGGTAGAAAAACTTGATGAAAATTTAAAAAACAAAGATCAGTGGGCGTCAATGGGATTTTAGGCGAAACGGGGGGAAACCCAGCCCTGCTTGGAGCTCTGCAGCTTCTTCACGGTGGAAACATCACTCATGGTTTAAACGGATCACAGACGGTTGGACTTTACATGCCTGGACTGCCATCTTAATATCTTTTATGTTGTTTTTTTTACACAATGACAGTTTATGATTTTTACAGCTTTTCTGTGGACTGTTAAGTTGACAGCCGATGATATCACACACTCCTCGCGCTCCCTCGTATACGAATCATACATCGAAACGAAGGGATTTTTGTCGTCTCTCACTGCTGCAGGACTTATCGTTTACGGACAAATCTCCCCCTCCGGGGATGCAGAGAGCGCCGCTCGAGCTCCCGCAGGCCTCGGTTGTGTTTTTGACTCAAAGCGTGAAGTGAGGGCCTTTTTTTAACCTGACGCATCTCCTCCGTGAGACGAAGCAGGGGCGTAAAGGATTCCCGTACGTGACGGTCAGAGCCTTCTGCCGCTCGCTGTTCGGGGATGTTTAAGATCTGACTCACAGTTTCCGCGCAGCGACTGTTTGCTTGAGGCTTAGTGTTCGGTCTGTTTGTCGTTAACTTGGCAGTCGGGGAGTAACAGACAGGTGTGTTGTTACCACGGTGACCCTAATGAGCGGCTGGGAGCCGCTTTAACATTTCTTTTTCTTGTCTTTGCACCCTTCTTGTGCAGTTCGTACATTAATAGTTTGTGTTCTTGTGTTTTTTAATTTTTTTTTTTTTCGACCGTCTGATCGCTTTTCCGAGCGTAAGAAGGACCTTTCCTTCTTGTTGTCAAAATATTGTCTTACATGACGCAGACATCCGTCTTATATCAGCTGCAGGAGCGCTAGAGGCACGTTAAACGCACCGTCCTGCCTCCCGATGAGCTTTTACTTTCTTTTTATTATTATCGACCTGACTCGTAACGAACGCGTCTGCGTGTGTCTCTGCCTCTGTTGTTCAGGGACACAGCGGGACAGGAGAGGTTCAAGACCATCACGACCGCCTACTACAGAGGAGCCATGGTGAGGACGCCCGACCATCAGGCGCACGGCGTCTCCTTCGACTGACTCCCTGACCCGTTTTTGGGTTTGTTTTTCTGTGTTTCAGGGCATCATCCTGGTGTACGACATCACCGACGGGAAGTCCTTCGAAAACATCCAGAACTGGATGAAGAGCATCAAAGAAGTGAGGCCGCTTTTAATGTTTTACTGCAAAGAAATTTAGTTTGGAAACAACTTTACTTTTCTTCAGGGTGGACAAAGTAAAGTGTTTTAGGGTCAGAGGGTCAGTCCTTTGTCTTTTACTTTGTTAAATGTGTTGAAAACCTCCCAAGCAGACATCTTCCTGCTGTCAATGAGCTCTAATCGGTGCTTCGGTGTTCTGCGCTCACTTCATTCATGTTGATTTGCCGTTAAACGAATTAAGGCTGCGTTCACACCTGACAGTCCGGTGGATTCGGTTCGATTGGGGACCAAATTTGCAGCATTTGTTCCATATTTCAGCTGCTGCGGTTCTCGTTCACGCTGCACCGAGTCGATCAAGTCAAACCCTTTGAGCGACCTGTTCCCCCCCCCCCTCGCCTGTGGTGGCGCCGCACCGAGAACCACTGAAGGAAACGACACAAAAACCCTCTGAAGAAGACGCTGAGCGCAACTTCCTTCTGACGGAGGAGGAAAGAAAAATGGAGCGGCGGGTCTAGGTTCCACATCTGACCAGGAGCCATTTCTCCTGTTTGTTGCGGTCGTATTTACCCAGAAGGCCCTGTGCTGTAGTCCGCTGAATTATTGCACTTTTTCTACTTATTTGTGTGACTTACAGATCGGGTAAAAACAACAAAACATTCGGAAAGTTTATTCTTAATCACAAATTAGGACATTTCCATGTTTTATAAACGCTTTAAGCAGCCGCGCAGCAGATAATAAGTGATTTTAACAAACCCGAAGAAAGCTAAAAGTAGAGATAAACACGAGAATTGCTTTCATGGTCGTCAAAAAGCTTCCAGTTTTCCAGCCACAGAGCGTCAGGAAGATTTATCTCAACTGAGTTTCGAGCAGGATGCTCTTTTCCCCGTGCAGCAGATAACCCAAAAATCACCGTCATGTAAGAGGAAATCCTGCATCCTTAAAGTCCAGAGTTAACATCTGACCATGGAAGGAGAGCTTGATGCGGATCGTCGTTAATTAAGGTCACTGATTGACGAGCAGCTGAATGTTTAAAGGAGTATTTTGTTTTAAATTCCTCTGCGGCGGATCGGTATCGCTCCGGGTTCGTGCTGCAGCTCCGATCGTTGGAGATAGTTTACTCGTTTAAAAACGCCGCGTCGTCTGAGGCCATCCAAGATAAATATCAGGTCCCTGCCCCGCCCCCCCTCCCCGGCGTGTTTCAGATCCAAACAGAGGCTCGTTCGAGCGTGAAAGCAAACAGTGTGACGGCGCTGGAGCCGGAAGGAGGAAGTTGGCTTCGACCCGGAGGTTTTCTAACCCTGAAGTCGTCCTGGACTTGGATGTCTTGAAACGTTTACGTCGTGTTTTAAGCGAGAGAGTCCAAACTTCCAAGGAAGGGAATAAAAAGCAGAAACCTTTCCGAGTTTAAGCTCATGTTTTACATTTTTATCCTTTAAGGAAAACAGAAATCCTCAGTTTGGGACAGTGTCGACCTTTAACACCTTCCAGACGTGTTTTTTTACGACACTTCTTCCTGCAGCAGCTGTTAAAGGGACACTTCGTGCCTCAGGAAACATGTCACAGATATCAAACAGAGAATATCTTACCTGGTGCAGATGGCTCTACGGATGACCTCGGTTTGGGAAAAAAAAACAGTTTCGTCGATGAGTGAACGCTGGTCCAAGCAGGGGGGGAGACAGAAGTTCGCTGCCATCTGAAAACCACTCAAATGTTGTTTTTTTTAAAAAAAGTTTAGATTCATTCAGACACTATTTGTAAAACTTTACAGTGTTGTCAGTTTTGAGTCACGAGGTTATTTACGAAATAATTCTCTATTTTTCTCTCTCTCTCTCACTTTCTCTCTCTCTCTCCCCATCTGTCTCCCCCTCTCTCTTTCTCTCTCTCTCTCACTCTCCCCCTCTGTCTCCCTCTCTCTCTCTCTCTCTCTCTCTCTCTCGCTGTCTCTCTCCCCCTCTGTCTCTCTTTCTCTCCCCCTCTGTCTCTCTCTCTCTCCCCCTCTGTCTGTGTCTCTCTCTCTCTCTCTCTGTCTCCCCCTCTTTCTCTCTGTCTCTCTCACTTTCTCTCTCTCTCCCCCTGTCTGTCTCTCCCCCTCTGTCTGTGTCTCTCTCTCTCTCTCTCACTCTCCCCCTCTTTCTCTCTGTCTCTCACTTTCTCCCTCTCTCCCCCTGTCTGTCTCTCTCTCTCTGTCCCCCCCCCCTCTCTCTCACTCTCCCCCTCTGTCTCCCTCTCTCTCTCTCTCTCTCTCTCGCTGTCTCTCTCCCCCTCTGTCTCTCTTTCCCTCCCTCCCTCCCTTCCTCTCTCTTTCTGGTTTTAAGACAGAAGCAGGATGCTTTGCGTTTTAGAAACCATAAACACTGGAGTCTGTACGAAGCGGAGGTCGAACATTGTATGGAATCCGGCGGACAGCTGCGTCGCTGTGGCCGTTTACCTAAGTCAGCTTATTTACAGCCGAACCTTTACCATCAATTAACTACACCTTCTCCCCCCTCTCCTCTGCTTCCCAGAATGCATCAGCCGGGGTCAGCCGGATGCTCCTGGGCAACAAGTGTGACATCGAGCCGAAGCGAAAGGTCTCCAAGGAGACGGGAGAGAAGGTGAGCGCCGATCCGAATGCGTTCCGTCACTTTGTTTTCATCTTTCAGGGGGAGCTGACTGTGGCGTGAAGCTTGTGTTTGACAGGAGGAAGGAAGGAAGTATTTGTGGATGGGACCGAGATGCTGTCGGCCTCTTATTTGCTTTAGATAAGAAGCAGGATGTGAGTGTTTGCCGTCTGGTGACCAGCAGCTCTGGGTTTATGTTGTTGACAGCTGGCAAAGGAGCACGGTATCAGATTCTTCGAGACCAGCGCAAAGTCCAGCATCAACGTGGAGGAGGTGAGCCGCCACGGAGCCGCTGGAACGCCAGACCCGGTTTGAGCTTCAGGCTTGTCTTATCTAAGCTGTTGTGTTTGTGTGCCTGTAGTCGTTCCAGGCCTTGGCGCAGGAGATCCTACAGAAATCCACAAAGAAGCCGGTACGTCACAAAGGGTTTTAGCCGGAAGGGTTGTGTCGCACGCTGTTTTTTTTTTTTGTTTGTTTGTTTGTTTTCAACGTCTCCTCCCTCTCCGTTTGCCCTCAGAGCTCGACGGGGAAAGAGGTGAAAATCACCAGCAGCGCACAGAAAACGCCTTCGAAGTGCGTCGTCCTTTAGGCGCGCCGCAGGAAACGGAGTCGGGAGAGAAAAAGCTTTCTGTCTCCACCTGGCGGAGGTGGGGCGCACGCAGGTGTTCAGAGTCTGCTTTCGTACCGAAACTGTTCATCTTTTTATAAATCTGGAACCTCAACAAGAAGAACGACACACCCAGGTTCATTTAATCCTCTGTGATCCAAATATTTTTTTAATGAGATTAGTTAAAATCGCAGCCTCAGAAATGTCCCGAAACCTTCTCCTCACCATGTTTCTGTCACCGCTCTGTTTCTTTTAGCTTTTAATCACATTCATTATCACAAACTCTGTCTTTAAAGTCATAATAGCAGTCAAAACAGGTGATTTTCCAATGTTTTGATAAGAGTTTTGTGTAAAAGTGTGTCATCTATGGTAAAAAAAAGACCACTAAAGACGAATCGTTCACGACCAAAAGTCTCCAGCGTAGTTTGTAATAAATGAGCGAAATCAGCAGAGTCGGGTTTTGTTGCCAACAATTACGAGTTTGTTTACATTCGAACGTTGACGAGAATGATGGAGTCCGAGACGGCAGGTGGAAAGACAAAAGGTGAAGCTCTTCTTCTTCTGATGAAGAGAAACCAAGACTAAAAGCTGAGAGGACGAGAGGAGACAGAAGCGAAGTCGTTTAGGGAGGAAATCGAGCAGCGGAGAGAGATAAAGCAGAAGTTGGCGATCAGGTGAGACGAGCTGGGATGAGATTCTGATTTAGTTTAGTTGTAAACAAAGAGGAATATTTGCTGTTTTCTAACAGCATTTACAAAAATCCCAATGAGTTTCAGTGACATTAACGCCCCAAACCATCATTTTAATGTAGAAATTGTGTTTCGAAGCATAAAAATTCAAAACAGAAACGATGAAAAATCACGTATTTTGACAGCTATTATGTCTTCAAGCTGACTTCTTTTCCTGTTTCCATCTCTTCTACGTGAGCACGTGCAGCAGCAGATACATCCGAACATCTGGTCTCCTTCTTGTAAACATGAACACGTCCCGCCACATTCCTTGATCATTTAGGCAGATATAGATGGAGCGAGGGGAGGAGGCAGGATGGGTAAAGGAAGTGAGTGTGTGAGCCGACACACACACACACACACACACCTTCAGTCTGGAATGATGTTTTTATCTGAAGCGCTGAAACACCAGACGTCTGATGCGTTTCCGGTCAAAACCGCGTCCAAATGATTCAAATCGGCGCTGATTTCAGGTGTTGTTTAACTTTTCTCTTCTCTTCTTAGATTCTTCCCCTTTTTTTTTTTTTTTTTTGTTTCCTAGAGCAGCCCAAAAATACCCCGCCCAAATCCTTTTGTAAGTGCTGTAGTTTAAAGACCCGATGCTTGATTGAATAAACGTTAAAGACAATAAAATGTTGTCTTGTTGTGATTTCGACTCTTCTCTAAATGTGGTCAGTTTGTGCAGAGGAAACACGCTTTTTATTTTTTATTAGAGAATTAGGTAAAACAAACACTTCCCACCATAAAAATGGTAGCTCTGGAAAGACATAACATAACAGGGTTTTAGGGGCTAAAAATCCTTAAAATATTATATTTTTTTTGTTTTAAAGCTTTGAAAGGTGTTTGAAGTCAGAAGAAAACACTGAAAACTAATTAAACTCTTTATAAGCTGGTATTTAACTGACACAAACATGAACAACTTTACATGAAGCGTTAAGAAACTAAGACCCATTATTGTGACGTTATAACGGCATCGATGACATCATATTTGTTACCTTTCTGCTAATTTTAGCTACACTTCTAATTTTTTTAGCTTCTGTTTTTTGTTGTTGTTTTTGTTTTAGCTTTTAGCTCCTGCTCTGCTAATTTTAGCTCTTAGCTACAGTTCTACTGTTTTTAATGTTTACTGTTTTAGCTTTTAGCTCCTGTTCTGCTGCTTTTAGCTTTATTGTTTGCAGGTTGAAGCTTTAAGCTTTTACTGATTTTAGCTTTAAGCTTCTGTTCTGTTGGCTTTAGCTTCTAGCTTTGCTAATTTTAGCTCTTAGCTACGGTTCTACTGTTTTTACTGTTTGGCGAATTTTAGCTTTTAGCTACTGTTTTGTTAATTTTAGCTATTGCTAATTTTAGCTACTGTTCTGCTGCTTTTACTTCCTGTTTCCTGGAAAAGCCTGGAGCTCCACCTTGAATCCTTGAATCTGCTGCTTCTTCCCGCCCTTCTCCCCGACTCCTTCCGCCGCAGCAGCGACCCGAGCCCGTCGCTAGGCAACCGCCCCTCCTTCCTCCCCCGGCGTCAGCATCAGCACCAAAAATCGTACGTGCG
>NC_051445.1:11449570-11473531 GCF_001649575.2 Kryptolebias marmoratus | reverse complement strand
GGGTGGAGGGGGGGCGCGCGCACATGACTTATAAGGAAGTGACCTCCGCAGGGAGGGAGTGAAAACAGCCGGAGATCAGCTGCTGTCTTTGGGATGATTTTTTTTTGTTTTGTTTTTTTGTGTGTGAATCTGCGGCCTTGCCTCGGGTCTCCAGTTACCGCAATGCCACACAGATGGAGGAGAGATGGAGGAGATGGAGGAATAGGAGGCAGCTTCAAGGGGGGAGCAAAGCAATAGGGTGAGGATTTAAAAAAAAAAAAAAAAAAGGGAGGTTGAATCTAGAAAAACAGTCGTGGTCCAGTCGGTGCGCCTGTGTTCGGATGGGACTGAGCGGCACAAAGTGTCCTCTCTGAGCTCCAGGGCCCTGCCAGCTGCTCCGGGTGATGGGGACGCTGTTATCGACTCAGAGCTGCATCAGCATCATGGCTGCGAAATGCCAAATGGGGTGAGTACAGCGGCTCTGTAGCGGCTGGACTCTGGGCTTTCTGCTGACGGACAGGGGGGGTGTCCTCGGGAAGTCTTCAAACCGGACCGGGCTGTTGGTGCGGCGCCGCGATGGGACGTGATTGCGGAGGAGCTGCTGCGCCGGCCGGTGGAGAGTTTGGTGCATGATTCCAGCAGGGTGAGAGCTCTGATTTCCCTCCTCGGCTCTGCTGCGCTTCGGCCCACACGGCTTGTTTAAAGTGCAGAGCGTCCCCCCAGCTTCCTCCTCATCCTCACACACACACACACAGAAAGAAGCATGCCCTCACCTTCAGACTCCAGCAGCGTGGCCTCAGCCTCCGGCTCCCGTGGTTGGTCCGACAGCCGCAGAGGCATGTCGGGTCGGGGTCCCGGCGGGGCTCGGCTGCTCCTCTACCTGGGTCTGTGCCACCTGGGCCTGGGAGCCATGGTCCTGGGCTTCTCCTTCACCAGCATGGCCTTCACCTCCTCGGCCCGCGTGAGGCAGTCCTGTCCGTTCTGGGCCGGCTTCTTTGTGAGTTTGACTGAAAAATGATGATTATAAGAATAAGATCGACTCTCAGATGTGTGTGTGTTCTCTGGTGAATGTGCTTCTGCGTTTCCAGGTGGTGGCATCGGGGATAGTTGGGATAATCTCGTGGAGGAGACCCCTGACGCTGGTGGTGGGTTTAGTTTTACACTTTTACATTGAATCGGGCTCAGATGGTAAAGGTTTTTCCCAATTCTAAGGTGTTTATAGTCCTTTCTGGATCACGCCTTGTCATTTAGAGGCACTGGTCCTGATGAATTTGGATGCCCTCTGCTTTTCCTGACACTTTCACTGATTATTTCCTTTGGTAATTAAATTCTCCTTCCGTGTCCTTCCCTGTCCACCCCCCCCATCACACAGTTTTTAATATCCTGCTCTAAATCAGGCCCCGTCTCCAAACCTCTCCCCACAGGTGTCCCTGTTCATGCTGCTGTCTGCGGTGTGTGTGATCCTCAGCCTGGCCGGCTCCATGCTCTCCTGTCAGAACGCACAGATGGTCAAGTCCATGCTCACCTGCGAGGTAACGCCACAGCGTCGCCCCTCTCGCCCCGGCGCCGACGTGTCCTTTCCCCTTTCTACGGAAAGGGGGACGACGTGCCGGGAATAGTTTGGAAAATGTGCAGGTGAGTGCGTCGCAGTAATCCACTGTGTCTGTGTGTGTGTGCAGATGAAGGAAGGTCTGTGTTTGTGTTGCGCACCCACCCACCCCTGCTCCATTGAGGCGGAGGACACGCTGGTGCTGTACCTGAGCAAGGAATGCCACTCGGTCAGACATCAGCTAAAAGTAGGTGGATCGCGTCTTTCCTCTGCAGCAAACAAAAGCCACCAAAGTGTAAATGTGCTGCTGGACTGGGCTTCTTTCCTGATTCTCCCGCAGGACCTTTTGTTCAGCGCCTGTGGTCTCAGCATTCTCTCCACCATCATTTGCACGCTGTCCACTGTGACTTGCAGTATTCACATATTCTCCCTGGACCTCGTGCACCTGGTGAGCTCAGACACAGCACTTTAGATTGAAAATGGCCGAGCGTTTCGTTTTGTTACCACGCCAGTTCGCTGCCGACCGGCTGCAGTGACAGATATACTGCAAAGGTTTTAAACCACACACACACACACCCCGGATTTCATTAACATCTTTCAACTCCGGCTGCTTTTTTTGTTGTTTTTGTTCATTCTCTGTCTCATCCGTGTACCGGACCATGACAGCACACCGAAAACAAGAAGTTTCGGACATTAAGCAACTGTCTACGACATATTATGTGTCTTTTAGAAACAGGAAGAAAGTCCAGAAAAGACCTGACTCAGGTCCTGACAGATCCTTCATGATCGTCAAGTTTCAGCTGAAAGCTTCCTGGGAGTTAGCTTATTGGTGCTAACTGCTAACAAACTGTTTTACGTTTGTCAAACTGTTCTCTTTGGTTACTTTAGTAGATTTAACTTTAAAAAACTCGGAACAAATTGTGTTTTTGCGACAGGATGTTAACGAGTCACAAGCAAGCAGTTTAGCTCGTCTCTGCTCGTCCTATTTGACGTCGTCTCTTTGCTGAGATGTCTTCAACTTCAACTGTCGTGACGCGACGCTGGTTCATCCCTTGAGTTAGGAGCCTTTTTTATGTCTGATTAGTTAAAAAAAAGAAAAAAACAGTTAAGCGACTTAACAAAACAACTGAAAATGGACAGAAAATTAGGTAAAAAGCAGCCAAAGTCCAGAGGAAACATAACATCAAGCCCACTTTCAAAAATAATAAATAAAGTTTGACTTTTTGAAAATCGAAAATAAAAGTATGAGGGATTGGTTTCAGACTTGTGCACAGCGTAGGGTGAACCTTCCTGACTTTCTCCAAACCAACCATATTTATGTCTCCTGCCGTGCGCACAGTTGGCTCCACATCGCTCTCGCTCCGTCAACCCAGAATGCACCACTCCCCAGGACGCCTTCCTGACCAACATCATGGACTTCGAGGAGTTCGTTCCCCCCATCCCTCCACCACCGTACTATCCTCCTGAGTACACCTGCAGCTCCGAGACAGACGCTCAGAGGTACCAAACAGACTCCTCGCAGGCACCGGTTTCATTTACGTTCTTTACGTTAAACCCCGTCACGTCTGAGCTGTGAATCCATCCAGCTCAGAGACGACTAACCTGTTTGTTTCGACACCCAGCATCACCTACAACGGGTCGATGGAGAGCCCTGTTCCTTTGTACCCCACTGACTGCCCCCCTCCTTACGAAGCTGTGATGGGCCAAAGAGCTGCCAGCCAGGTGAGCCGGTGTGCATCCGGATGTTTGAGCCTCAGCTGTGGAATGTTATAAGGCAGAAAAAAGAGACGGCCATTCTTTAAACTTTGTCTCTTTTTATGCATCGTGTTAAAATCTGAGATCGTTTGAGCAAGACATGGCTTGGTTATTAGGTTTCCGGGAACGCTGCGTTGTATCCCGCTTCTCAACCTCTTTTGTATCTGCTCCCAATTATTCTGTAAACTGAAGACACGATTATTCGAGAACTTTGTCTTCTTAAATCTTTCCTGCGCTACGTGATTGTTATTTTCAGACCTTCGTAGAGGGCGTGTCGTGTAAATTTGTTAGGAGATGATTCGAAGGAGTCAGAGCGTAAATAAAGCTCCAAAATTGAAACAAACAAACTAAATATGATCCAAAACCTTGGTAAAAATTCTATGTGGTCTCAAACATCTCGGTGTGCCCAAAGTTTGTATGATTTTACTCACTGGGTTCACAAAAATACACCATACGGTGTATAAAAACAAGCCCTAATTTTGCTTGAAATGTCAAAAATTAAAACTTTAAAAGCATTTTGAAGATTGGTTCCGTTAAATAGTCACAATAACAGTAAGTCTGGCTTGTTTTTGCCCCATTCTCTTCAGTATCTGTGTGTTGTCGTCGTTAAACTTGTCTGTTTTGACCGTCAAGGCCACAGTGTTTGACACCCACGGCACTGAGCTGTCTGGAGAAAGAGGGACTTCTACAGCCTTCAGTGGGGAAGGTAAGAAACAGACTTGCTTGATTTTGTTCTGTTTAAACGTCCAGCAGGGACATCTAGTGGCTTAATTTGCAAACTGCAACCCAAACGTCACATTTTGGGTTATAATTTGTACGATAGGCCCAACAGTCGCTTAAAAAAGCCATTGTAAAGTCAGTATTTAATTTGTTGTGACATGACTGAGGTGCAAAAAGGCTAATGAAAATGAAAATATAGTAATAAATGTGAACTGATACAGAAACCTTTAACCTTTCAACGCTGAATAAAAACGACTCTAATGATGCGCTGTTCTGATTAGTCTCCATGGACAGCGGGTCTCTGCTGATGTCGGAGATCGTGGACATCCCAGACGATTCGTCCCCCTCCGAGGACTCCTATTTGTTGGAGGTCGGGCTGAGGAACCAGGGGGAGAGGGGCAACAGGACCGCCGGTGACAGGGGGGACCTAAGCCTCCGTGGTTCTTTGACCCAAACGCCCGAGAGCCCCCTGGCTGGAGGGCCGAGGGCCAGGCGATTCCTTCGAGGCGAGCGATCCAACTCCTGCTCTTCGCCGAGCACAGCCACCACCACGTACAGGTCGGTAAGACCCCATGGTAGCGCTATAGGGTGATTTCGTTGTCATTTAAAGGTAAAACCGGGTTTATTTGTCGTCCAGGTCGCCAGTGCTGCGGCGGCAGGCAATGTTAACGAGTAGCTGCTCTCAGCTAGAAGCCGTAGGGAGTTCCCCCAATCAACAGGTCTCCTTCATCCCCGAGATCCGAGTTGACCCCTCCACCCCGTTAAACCAAGGAGCCGTCCTGGCCTCCTCTAATCCTCCTTCTTCGTGTTCCTCCGCTGCCGGGGAGCCCGGGAACGGAGCGCCCGTGCCACGCCAGCCCCTCTACCTTCGGCGACGGGCCGAGAGGAGCGCGAAGGATGGAGGGAATGTGAGGGGCGGGGGCTTCTTACATCTCATGAGGTCCCACAGCGAGCCAGGCCTCGGCTCCTCCATGGACACAGGTGAGTCGGTTCCATCAAAGTGGCTGCGGTGCTGGTTCGGGGCCCCTTAAAAGACCGATGCCACAGTAATGGCGTTCTGCTGGGTCAGAGCAGAGCACTGCTTCCATCAGGATTGGAGGGTGGCGTCACGGAGGCCAACAAAGTTAGTCGGCTTGATGCGAGACAGAAAAATGAGAAAAAAGAAACTCAGGTTCAGATTTGATGAGGAGCCAAAGCTGCAGCAAAACCTGAGCTGATTGTCTCTCATCCTCCTACTGTTCGTTTCTACGTTTACTCACCTGTCAGAAAACTGAGGTTTTTTAGAAATACTTTGGCGTTTTACTACAACCAGCTGGCATTGACAAATATCGCTCAAAATACTAGGTTTCAGTGACATTTTCAGGGCCGTTTGTTCACACCAGTCAGGTGTCAGAAATGCATTTTTGGCGCAGTAAGACGGCAGGTTTTAGAAAAAGCGAGCTGAACGCTGTGCTGTGTCCACAGACTGTTTTTTCTCTGCAAAAGTATTCGAGACACGCCAGATGGAGGATCAAACGTAAACAGGAAGAGGCGATTAAAGTGAAGTAACGACGCGTCTCTGTGGAGAATCAAACCCGTTCTTAGCTGGAACCAAAACTTGGAACTGGCTCTGAACCAGGACTGGAACCTCCTTAGTCCAAAAAAAATGGAGCCTTGTATCAGTTTTACAGTGATTATGAACTGCTTATTTGTCTCCTGTATTCCAGTTGACTTTGGTTCTGGATGCAGCAAAGCATCTACAGACACAGGTAAGAGCTTTTATCTCACAGCTTTATGTCTTTTCTGCAAAATGATTGATTTAAAATTAGACAACACTTGCACTTTGTTACAAAGTGCAACTGATTTTAAAGGAAGTAAAAGCACAAAAGAGATGTGCCACACATTTACAGCTACTACATTTACTTAACCAAGCACCTGAACTGAAACGTATCCTCTAATAATCCCATCTTCATCACTAAACTCTGCAATCACGTGAGAAATTTTTTTTTTTTTTTTTTTTACATTTATGATGCTCTAGTTTGTTTTGGCTAATTACAAACCATTACATTACGCAATAGCTAAATAAATTATGTACTTTTCCTGTTTCTCCATTAACACATTAGAACAAATTGATGCATTTCCAGCAGCTATCCATCAGCTAAAACTGGAATGGAACAAAGACCGTAAATAGTAACGGACCAGTTTCCGTTGGTCAAAAGTACAGCTGTAATATCCCATTTCAGGGCTCCGTTGTGTCGTGTTTTTAAAAGCCAGAGTCTTCGCTGAAAGTCCCACCCACACACAATCATGGTGCCAAATGTCCCTTTTTATGTTTTTTTTAAACTAAAATGAACGTTTGAACAGAAAGCATCAAGGTGAGAAATAAGATCTGAGACTTTATTTTACTGTACAGTGCAATAAAACAACACACACACACAACCCTATTCCTCTGTAGGTCCGTTCAGACAGCGCACTGACCAAAACCTCCGTCGTGTTTTCTGGTTCACAGCTCCGTCCTCAGAGGCGTGTTTGCTGCCCCGAACGTCTCTGCCTCCCGCTGCAGCTCTGCCCAGTAAAGGCAGCATAAAGCCAGCAGCTGCAGGGGTGCAGGTCCCCACCAAACCTGCGCCCCCCTCCCCTCTGCGTTTACCCAAAGACTGCCACCGGTCGTTAGGGGACCTGAAGGTAAGCTGGGACGTTGCTACATAACGGAGAAACTGAAACGTCCTCCAGTCCGTGTCATCATCTGAAACGAAGATCTCTCTCTTCTTTTCTTCCTCTTTCAGGTGACTCGAGTTCTGGTGGCTCGCTTCCTGCAGCGCTCCAAACGTAATCTGGGCCCCTCTTCGGAGCACGTTGGGAGCACAGGGCAGGGGCCGAAGAGGAGGAGTGGAGCGGAGGCCGCTGTTCCCGATCACTCTGAGCAGGTACGACCAGGGCAGGATTAAAGACGGTCCGTGGACTTATCGATATGGAATGACAAGCCTTTGCACGGCGTGGACCACCGGCAGTTTGAGGAAGTGGAAGATACCAACAAGTCCTACCAGTGGCTGGAAAGGGCTGGACTGAAGGACAGGACAGAAGCACCAATCATGACAGCAGAAAAGCAATAGAGGTTGAGGTCTATCGTACCTGGCAGGACCCAAGATGGAGGCTGTGTAAAGATGCCCCCGAGTCCAGCACATAGCAGGATGTAAGATGCAGGCAGGCAAAGCGTACATGGAACAAGTGGCTGGATTAACGTACAGGAACATGTGTACTGAGTATGGACTGGAAGTCCCACAGTCAGAGTGGGAGACTCCACCTAAGGTGGTGGAGAATGGCAGGGCTAAGATACTGTGGGACGTCCAGATCCAGACCGACAAACAGGTGATGGCTAACCAACCGAACATTGCGGTGACAGATAAGATACAGAAGAAAGCAGTGGTGATAGATGCAGTAGTCCCAAGAGACTGTAGCATCAGGACGAAGGAGCACGAGAAGCTGGAGAAATACCAAGGGCTGAAAGAAGAAATAGAGAAGTTGTGGAAAGTCAAGGCCTCAGTGGTACCAGTGGTCAGTGTTGTAACCCCCAAACTGGAAGAGTGGCTCCAACAGATCCAGGAACAACCTCAGAGATCTCTGTCCAGAAGAGCGCAGTCCCAGGAACAGCTAAGATACTGAGGAGAACCTTCAAGGCCTCTGGTAGAAGACCCGAGCTGGAAGTGAAAGTGGAACCGCCCGTGTGGAACAAATAGGGCAAGATGGAAGTTATTTATATATTGGGGGGTGGGGGGGCACATTACCTTCAAGGTTTCTAGCCTGAAGCACAGAAAACCTACAGACCCTGCATCTGAAGTGATCAGAAGGTCTGCTCTGTCACAGTTTACCCTATTTAATTAGCCATTGCTGCACAAGTAGATCTAAACCTTTTCTCTAGCTAAACTAAATACCAAAGTAGATTCTTTTCTTGGGGAACGAATCATTTCAAAGTGTCGTCGGTGTTGAGAGAGAAAAGGTCACGATACAAAATATCGGCAACACTGCAATGAGTGTTTACAAAGCAGTACGAACACCTAATGTCTTGAGTTTACACTTTGGTTGCATCAGTCTGATACACAGATTAGAGTCATTTAGTGAAAATAAATCAACGGTGCTGATAGTGGTGGCTGATAGTGTTTGATCTGTGGCTTCGTTAATTCCTCTCCAGGTACTGCGGACCCCTTGGGGCACCAGCCGAGGCCACCCCACCCATCACGCCCACCACCCTCACCACCGCGGACACCACCACTCCCACAGCGACAGCCGACACAACCGGCATCACGGCAGCCGGGCGCCAGAGGGGATCCACCTGCGCAGCTGTGGGGATCTGAGCTCCTCTTCCTCGGCGTCACTCCGCCGGCTGGTGACGGCCCATCACGGCTCGTCGGGAGCTCTCCACTCGGAGTCTGCGCTGTGAGGAGGAGGAGGAAGGGACGAAGGAGGGACAGAGGGAGAACGGCTGGCCTGAACAGGCAGGGTTCAAATGGTTGCGAAAACATCATGAATGAAGAGTTGGAAAGTCTTCCCCCAGGCGCCCCCCTCTCTCCCGTTTTCTTTCTTTTCTCTGCGTCGCCTCCATTTGCTGAAGTCAGCCGTGCAAATGGCCTTACCTAATGGTGCTCCTCGTTAGCCGAACATCAGCCCGGAACCTCCCCTCATAATTCAGCAACAAAAACGGCAGAACAATTCAGAGAGGGTAACCATTTACGTGTGCATCCAAACTGCTGCGAAACCATGGATGGCTGTGTGCTTTCGGCTCTCTTCCCCACGCTGCTGTTCAGCCACCGGATCGTGGGAATCCTTATTTTTGTGTCTTCCATTCACGAGAACAAAAGCTTCGGTTAGCGGAAAGACCGTTCAGCGGAAGATAAACCAATGAGGGTGAGCGCCGTCGTGTAGAACGCCTGCGTTTCAGATTTCACCTACATGACGACCAGCACAGAACAAAGCAGCCAGCACCCCACCACCACCACCATAGACGGACACCAATGCCCACCACAGACACGTATTCGGTGTTTGAAATGCATCCTCGGCGGGGCGACCGCCGGACGCGGCGGCTTGATTTGAGCGTGTGCATGTTTTACAGCGGGAAACTCGTGCATTTGATTCTGCCTGTCTGTGTAACTAAGTAACAAGTCCTTAGAATGTCTTTATCTGCATGTTCGCTTTCTTTCTTTTTTGCTTTTTTTTTTTTTTTTTTTTTTTTTTGCTCACGACACCCGTTGAGGTGCAACCACTCGACTGGAAGGCCAAGGTTTTCCGCCCGACGGCTCCATTCTCGCTTCTGTGTCCCAGTTTGCAAAAGAATATCTAAAAACCCTGGCTAGAAGAGCCACGATCTCCGTAAAAATATCCGACCGCGAACAAATTTATGACCCAATCAGGCTTAACACCGTGTGTCTGACACGTTCCCTTAGGATTCACGGCAGTTAATTCACGATTGGTTGAGGGGAAAACGTTGATCTGGCTCCTCTGGAAACTGTCTCGAAGTGTGTTAGCGTGTTTGTATCAGACTGGATTTCGCTCACTGGTAATATCAGTAAAGGCACGTCTTTTTGAAAACACACATGTATGGAACTAATTATGAAGATTTACACGCGTACAAGCACATCCAGACGCCCTCACACACACACACACCCAACACGAAAGGCACTGGGCTTTGTTTCTACCTCCTGTCTTGCATAAAAGATTATTTATTTAAGGAAAGTTATATCTGTACGGCTTAACGGGATAGAGCCTCTAAACCTGATCATTAAATGTAGTCTAAATACGGCACTTATTCCAGATTTTAAATGCGGTGTTGATAGCCAAACTTTCAATGCAAGTTATGTACTTCAACATGTGAAATAAATAATAAAAATAAAAGAAACAGGTTGCTTTATTTTTTAGTAAAACCTTTAGACTGTGTACTTCTGAAACATAACGTGAAGACGATTGTTTGGGCCAAATTACAACTAAGCCTTAATTCTGTCTTTAATCGCTGATAAAATCTATGATTTTTCAGTGTTTTTCATTTGATTTTTATGCTCCTAACACAATTTATGCAGCATTAAAGGATTGTATTGGTGTTAATTTAGGTTTTGGTAAAAAAAATTGTATTTAGAAAACAGCGAGTATTCCTTGCCTTCACGACTCGTAATTGTTGGCAACAAAACCTGACTCTGCTGATTTCGCTGATTTATTACAAATTTATGCCGCAGACTTTTGGTGAATGATCTGTATTTTTCATCAGAGAGGATACACATCCATAAAACACTCAAATCAAATGAAAAACACTGAGAGGTTGCATGATTTGGCAGCTGTTATGGCTTTAATGAGTGTTTTTTAGGACTTCAGACTGTTTCAGTCAGTTTCTATTTAAATACAAATAAAAAATGAACTATAGGTTGAACACGGTACAAGTTTAAGAAAACTCTTTATTGCATTAACACGACTAATAAACCCTATAGCCCATAAAAACACACACAACTGAATAGATGTTTTTGTTAAGTTTTAAAATAAGTTAAAAAAAAGGTCAGATTCGGTTCAGACTTTGCTTCAAGAATTATTCGAGCTGTTATTTAGGTTTAGTTCATTTTGGACCCATTTCCCCCGTTTAATTCTTTGATTTACACATTTTTAAACATAGCACAACTATTTTAGGTAAATTAGTTTTTAACTTAATGTAACTAGAGGCAGACTGATTTATTGGGCCAATATTTGCCACTTTAAAAAACAAAACTTTGGAAAAAATTAAAATCAGTAATGGTCGGTGCCCGTGTTCACTTCGATTACAAATTAGGAAGATGAAGGTGGTCCAACCGGCTCACTGTAGCACACTCATTTTTTAAAAAGAAAAACTTCTCTTCTACATACGTGTGTTTATTTTTTAGTGTCCAAGTTTGTTTTACACACATTTATTTGGGTTAAGCAGTTATACACCGAACAGAAAGCAGAAAAGGATGTTATAGAATTTCAGCTAATAGCCGTCCTGATGTCTAAAGATCGATGTCGGCCTGAGAGCAGAACCACATCTGTCCACGTCTGAATGTAACGCGTGCACCGATAATAATAATAAATAATAACAAAATCGTAGAACACTTAAATTATGCACATTTACGTTTTCTAAGTTTGAAGTTTGAAGCTTAATTTTAAACCACAGGCGACCAAACATGAGCATCATTTCAAATAAAAACATGAATAAATGCAAATAAATTCGAACGCGTTCATGAAAAGAAGTGATTATTGTAAAGGTACTGGTGGCTCTCATATGGAGTTTTTAAATTAAAGTATTTTTCGCCACAGATAAAGTAAGCTACAAGAAATACAAAAGGTTTAACAGAGGAGGGGGGGGGACTAATTCTGTTTTTGGTTGAGCATCTTGCTAAAAACAGAAACAGTGGGAGGTGGAAGATGACACAAACTAAACTGTAAAATACAAAAACGCTTGATGCGTTCAGTCCTAGAACTGGGCTGGATTGGACAAGTATGAGTTGTTCAGTGGTTTGTGAGATATTTTGCTGACAGGGTTGATTCCAGTAGTTAGTAGCAAACCGTTATGGGATCGATAGGCGCTCAGAGTATACCGTATAGGAGCTCAATGTCTGTAAAACTGACTAAGTTATACCTGTTTTTGTGTTCGCTCAGATCACTTTGCTGTGGCGGCCATCTTGAATCCAGTTGAGTTGATGGGTTAGGTTAATCAGTCGCAGATGTTAACCCAGTGATCACTTCCTGAAAGATCCGTTCATTGGCTCAAGAGATGTTTGGCTAACATAACGAACAAACATGGGCAAAAAAAATGCTGTCGCCCCTTTTTGCCTTCGGCGGTGGGTGAGAAGGAGTGAAACGCCATCAAAATTACAGATCGGAGTGAACAGATTGCCTCTGAGCTCGTTTTTGTTTTCTCAGCCGACGAAAACCAGACTCCGCAGGCAGCCTGAGGGGAAGCCAGAAATCCCCACGGCTGTCAAGACTTGGTTCATGGAAAACTAGAAGTGGATGTGTGCAGAGAGCAAACACACTCAAACTGTGTCCAAACACTTATTTTACCTCCCTGTATATACTTGTATCTATGTTTTAATATATTAAAACCACGCAGCAGCCTAATATTGTAAATAAAGGTTTAATATGAATGCAATGGAGATGCAAACTAACGGCCAATGATTTGAGGGTATTGAAATCCAGAAGTGATAACTCATAACTTCCAGCGCTTTCACAACCAGCCAGTGTTCAGGTGTGGTGGGTCAAACTGAACACAAAAAATAAGGTGTTTCCAGGCAGGATGGAGAAAAGTTTCAGGAGTGATTTGTGGCAAAAGGGTGGCAGCAAAGGTCAAAGGAAAGGTTTACAAGACTGCTGTGTTGGACAGTTTGGAGAGCTGAAGAAGTTGAGGTTCTCCTTGGGAGGGTCGAGAATGGACAGGATCAGGAATGAGGTCATCAGAGGTACAGCTCAGGTTGAAGGACTGGGAGATAAAGTTAGAGAGGCCAAACTGAGACGGTTTGGATATGTGCAGAGGAGGGACAGTGGCTATATTGGTAGAAGAAAGTAAGAGACAAAGAGGAGACATATGGATGCAGTTAGAGAGGACGTGGAGGGAGTTTGAGTGAGGACAGAGGACGCAGAGGATGGACTTAGATGGAGGAGGAGGACTCTCTGTGGAGACCACTGAGAAGGAAACAGCTGAAAGACAAAGAAGAAGAATCTAAAATAATAAAGAAAATGGCTGAGAAGACAGCAAACCGAGATACAAACTGAGCAATAAGGAGCTCTCAGGAAACATGACTAGCTGAGAACTGGGAGCATAAGTACAGGGAGCGATGATGGACAAGTGGATGCAGCCGGACTGATTAGCAAAATGAGTAATGGGGAAAAGAAGCGACTGACTGAAAGAAAGCATCTAGAAGAAAACGTGAGAAACATCACAACAAAACAAACTAAACCAACAGGAACAAAAACAACGAAACAACGGATCATGACAGCGTTTGTCATCATGGATGTCATGGGGTCACCAAACGGTAGCCTTCCTGCAAATGAAGCTCGAGGTAGTAGTAGCTGAGCGTCATCCTCAACACGTTCTCCTGACGCTAACAGATCTCACAAGATACTGCAAAAATACACAAAATCGAGCATAACATCACGTACGAGCTTTACCCCCATCGTTATAAAAGGCAGAAAAGGCAGTGGGCGAAAGGCATTCCTTCAAGGAATTCTAGGAGTTCTGTTGGGGATCACTCAGGTGAAGTGATCATGGAAAACCTTACAGTCCGTAGAGTGTAAAATCAGATTCATCCATTCTCCACACTTTTCTACCAGCAACCTCCACTTCCAGCATGTCTAAACTGCAAATGATTTAATCAGGCTAAAATGCAGCAAGAACTTTGTGCAATCAGAACTATCTGTTACCAGATAAGTCCTGAGAAAGCCTCAGTCGGCACAAGAGCAGCCATCTGAAGTTTATTTATCTTGATAAACAGCCAAAAGACAAGGCCGGGGACAGAAATGTGTAACACAAAGTCTCCGCCGAATGATTCCAAACAAGCTTTTGTATCCTAATTTATTTTATACATAGTTTGGACCGTTTATGTTTTCTGTTGTACAGGTTGATCTGTGAGATGGTCCAAGACAGTTTGATCCCACAAGATAAACAGATACGAAAAAAACAATAAAATGACCTTAATCTTAATCTGTTGAGCCTTTTTAATTTTAATTGTATTTTTATTTTTTGTTCCTTCTTTTATTTCCTGCGTGAAATGACTCCTTTTGGTATATCTTTGCACATCATGCTGTTCAAATGACTTGTAGTCTTTAATTCTACTAAAACACCAGACAACTGTGGTGTTATGAGAAAAGTTTATATCTTAATTTTAAGCAGCTCAGTAGATTCTTAATTCAATTATTTAGAGTCTGTTCTCGACAGTTATATATTAGTCACGTGTTTATGTAATAAAAATAGAAGAAAAAAGTTAAGTAAAGTGAAACAGTTTGACTTGGTTGGTTTGTTGTTAATCCTCTATTTTACTCGGCCTGTGGTTCGTTTTGTTCCTAATCTGACCACTCCACTTAAACCCCGCCCCCATTAAATCCTATTGGTTAACCGGAACGAGAGCCCATCCTGGTTCGATGCAACGAACCAATGAAAACGCTTGATGTCAAATAGAACCTTTAGTAAAGCCGCCTACCCGCAAGGAATTTTGGGACATTTAGTCCGTTCGGTTGCGGATAAAAACGACAGCATCTCGCCTATAAACTACAATCCGAACATCCTGGTTTCAAGAAGCGTTTAAGGACCTCCGGTTATCAGCGAGAAGATTTAAAAAGAAAAACGTTATTTGTTCATTAACGTTGTGCGTCTTGGGATAAGACATCACAGTCAATATGGTATGTAAAGACGTGTAAATTAGACAAAAAATATTTTATTGGTTACGTCATAACCAGCTTGCTAACGCACTGGTGGGGCAGGGAAACTGTTTAAGCTAACCTTCAGCTAACGCTTCATAGCAAGGGAAGTTGTGCCATTTATTTTTGTTTCAGCACCGAAATAAGAGAACAAACCTATGTAACTTAGAGTTTGTTTTCCTAACTGGAACATGTTGTAGTTTCCGTGACTGGTTATTTGTTGAATGTTTGTTTATTTATTTATTTATTTATTTGGCCGTTGAGTCGAGAGATTTGAGCCGTGAGAATGAGTCGCGCGCTGTTGAGCCGCGGCTTTGACGCTCCTAAAGTGTTGTCGCGAGCCGCCGCCTCGAGGCTGGACGCGTCCCCGCTCGGACCCCCGAAGCGGGTTCTCAAGGTGTGTGCTTCGTCCCTCCAGGGGGACGACGGCGTCTGCAACGGGACGCCCGGCAGAGCGGCGCCGCTGCCGCCTGACCCGCGGCTGTTCGACGCGCAGTTCCCGGAGCTGCTGACGGAGCTGACGGAGAGGGACTTCACGGACCCCGGGCTGGCCGACGCCTTCAGCAGGCTGAGACAGGTGTGTCTTGTCTTACAGGTAGTTTCGAGACGAATGCAGCAGCTTGACTCGTTTGTTTGACTCCCAGGTTATGGTGTACAACGTCCCCGGAGGGAAGAGGACCCGAGGGCTGTCCGTGATCGGCTCGCTCCGGGAGCTTGTCCCTCCTTCCCAGCTCACCCAGGACCAGGTGCACAAAGCTCTGGTGGTCGGCTGGTGCATCGAGATGGTGAGGCTTTATCACAGCAAAACACTCCCGTGAAATCGCACTCCATTTTAAACCATTAATGAAAGAAATGACTTTGGCATTTTCCGGGATCACTCGGAATTGTGACGTATTCTGAGCCAAACACAGGAGCTCAAACTGCAGATTAGTGTGTCAGGGATGACATGTTACACTCTGTCTGCCCTGAAATGATAATAACATGCCTTTTTTTAAATAAAAAAACAAAACTTATCTGCAGATGGGAACAAGGTCACCTGTCTCTTCAAACCTGGACAGCTGTATCAGCCAAACCTGGCATTAAAATGTTAAACACATTCTCTACACGGCAATTCTGTCACGCCTAATAAAGAAATATCAGAAGAAATACAACTAAATCTTATTTTCCAGTACCTGTGTGACCAGGTAAATTAGGAGGAAAGAAAGTATTGAGACATAAAGTAAGAATAAAAGATAAAAAAAAATAAGTTCAAATTGAAGTTATGCCTCCAGCTTGGATCTCCAATCATCTATGTATTTATTTCTGATTTTCTTCAGACCGTTGCAGATTAAAATTTTCAAAGTGGAGTTTTAAAGGAGGGTAGCTCCTTTCTGAGACTCATACTGGCTGCTGTGATGAAACTGAACAGGCGGTTTCGCTGTTTCTGATCTCCGTCTCGCTGCCGCGTCTCTGTTTATCACAGCTCCAGGCTTTTCTCCTCATGGCAGACGACATCATGGATTCATCCGTGACTCGGCGAGGACAGCCCTGCTGGTACAAGAAGGTGACACCTTTTTTTTTTTTTTTAGTTTTTCAGAAAAGAGACTCAAGTCATTTTATACGTTTTCAAACTTGACGAGTTCCCTCGTGTAAATCTTGGCTTTTTAAAAAAATATATTTTAAGGACGGCATAGGCCTGGATGCCATCAACGACTCGCTTCTTGTGGAGGGGTCCATCTACAGACTGCTTCGAAGACACTGCAGGGATCAGCCTTATTATGTCCATCTACTGGAGCTGTTTAACGAGGTAGGTTTTTGTCCAGGTGAGGAGGCGGTGCTGATTTGGCGCAGTTAGGTTCCCTCGGTGAAGGTGGGTCGGTCAGGAGCCACGAGATTCTAGAGGGCGTGTCGCTTTCTCTTTGTGTAAAACATCTCTGCGGCCTGAAAAACAGTCGGTAACATGATGATACGCTCAGCCTTTATGGTTTCAGATCACCTAATTGGACCGATTTCACGATCGGATCGCGTTATGCTCACAGAGAACATCTTAAAAACACCCTGCATAAACACAACTCTGATTTATTTCTTTTCTGACTCTAACTAAACAAAAAGCAGCCATTTGGAGGACTCAAAAATGTATCTATTTTACATTTAATAAATAATGTATCAGGTAATTCATCACCTGTTTTACTTATTTCAGTCTCCCAGAGGCCAAAAAGCCTTAAACTCAGAAAGAAATCAAATTCTTCACCTTTTTTTTGTTTTGAATATATATCTCATGAGTAAATCTTAAAGACGACCCCCCCAAACTGCTCCCCTAACACGGCCGGCGTCGATGCGTCTCCGTCTGTTTTCCAGACGACCTTCCAGACAGAGCTCGGCCAGGTGTTGGACCTAATCACGGCTCCGCCGGGTCAGATCGACCTCAGCAGATTCACCATGGAGAGGTGAGGAGGAAACTAAGACAAAAAAAAGTTCCATTTCAGCTCATTTGCAACAAATGTTTTTCTGTTTTTGCCCTCTTCCAGGTATAAAACTATTGTGAAGTACAAAACCGCCTTCTACTCGTTCTACCTGCCCGTGGCGTCGGCGATGTACATGGTGAGCCGGTTTCGTGTTCAACATTTCGACGTGATGGCGTCGAAGCTGTCTGTGAGGAGCTCGTTGGGTAAGACAAAAGGTGACTGTTTCATTTTTTGCTCTTTTCAGGCAGGAATTACCAGCGAAGAGGAGCACAAAAACGCCAAACACATCTTACTTGAGATGGGCGAGTTCTATCAGATACAGGTAGTTTTTCAGATTTTTGGCCAATGGATCGCCAAATAAAAGTGGGTCGTGCTGATAGTTAGGAGCGCCTGCCGTCTTTCGTTTGCAGGATGACTACTTGGACTGTTTCGGAGACCCCGCTGTGACCGGAAAGATCGGAACGGACATCCAGGATAATAAATGCAGCTGGCTGATGGTGAAAGCCCTGGAAGTTACGACTCCGGAGCAGAGATCTGTCCTGGAGGTGAGACTTCCTGACGGTCTTGGCGGTAGCCCCGGAAAATGAGACCTGCTTCGTTCTCCCAGGAAGCACGGCAGTAGCAACATGAAGTGTTTATTTACCCTTATGTTTGGCTCCAAATACAAAAAAAAAGAAGCTGTCCATAACTGGGACTAAACGTCGGCCCAGCGCCGACATACGACCTCCATGTTCGGTTCCTCAGCAGCTCTCAGTCTGATGATGGTTCAGATATTTGCCTCTCTGCACATCCTGGATGAAACCTGTTCCAGCTGGTTTACTCTCAGGAGGTCAGCAAGCGACGCACTTCTCAAATAACCTTTTCATCCAAGACTTATTTTCTTGCTTTTCGCTTATTTTATTTATTCCTTTTTATTCCGATGGGAAAAAGAGTTTTAATTTTCATCCAGTTCTGTTTGGGTTTTTCAAATTTAAACCCCGTTTACTTTGAAGATATTTAGACTCGGTACAGATTTTTTTTTTTCTACCTTCAGGACTTTTTGTCGTTATGGTCTAAACTTACCCCAGTTCCCCCCAAAAAGTTAGTTAGTTAAATGTTAATAAAAACGGAATGCAATGATTTGCGACTCTTATGAACCCATTTGAAACATTTGATGATCATATAATCGTACGTGCCTTGATTTGTTTGTCACAGATGAACCAGATAAACAGATTTAAATGAAACGTTTAGGAAGTAATCATTAGACGTACGTTTACAACGGATTACCTGTTGGTGTCTATTTTGAAATGGATTGATGCTACAGTTAAAACAAGCGTATAACTCAGTCATTTTTACAGTCAGCCGGCTCAAATTTGGTGTGGTAGTAGTTTAGAGTCCTCCCCATCTCACTCTCTGAGTTCTCACTGATGGTTTTTATTTAAAACTCTGGCTCGTCGGGCTGCAGGCGCAGAAAGCTGTTTTTATTTAAAATATGTAAAAAACAAACAGATGTGGATTCTGTCTCTAATGTGTGTTTGTGTGTTTCTCGCCTTGTTTTTTTAGCCCCTGATTCTAAATCTAAAGCGGCGTGCGTCCAGCTTGTGTGATTTTTCAGTTGTATTATTATTTTTTTATTTCTCCTCCTCAGGCTTGTTACGGCCGCCGCGACGACGCCAACGTGGCGAGGGTCAAAGACGTCTACCTCTCCCTGCAGATGCCAGCGCTGTACCAGACGTATGAGGAGGAGAGCTACCGGCGGCTGCAGAGCCTCATCGCCCGCCACGCCCAGAACCTGCCGCGCGCCATCTTCCTCGACTTCGCCAAGAAGATCTACAAGAGGGACAAGTGAGGGGGCGCTCCAACGAAGCGCTTTTTTTTTTTTTTTTTTTTTTTTTTTAAAGAAAGAGGCTGAAGCATCTGGGGCGTGATCTGAACTGGCTACGAATGTCACCGATCGGCCTCCTCAACGGACGTCACGGATGAAGTTCTGCTATTCGCTTAATTTTGAATAACTGTAATTTTTAGAAAGCGTATAATATTTGGATCAGTTGCGTTCAGGTTTAGGTCGTTAAATGAAATGCTTGTTTTGTTGAACAGAGTTGAGGCTCCTAACAGGACTGCTGCTTTGAGCCGCCTGCGTCTTGTTCATTTCTGTTTTCTGACTGCTGCAGGAAAGTTTGACTTTATAACGCATCATGCAGGGCATGATTTAAGCTCAGTATTTACCAGACCTGAAGAGTTTGACGGCAGAAGCATGTATTTATTTTGGTTCTGGGGGTTGAAGCCGATGCAACCTGATTAAGTCTTTATTCCAGATCTTTTTTTATATTGGTTTTACAGAGTCTTTACTGGCCGGGATGTAACGACTTTCAATAAATAATTTATAATCTGTTATCTTTGGGTCTAAACTGTGTGTATCAGAGAAACAGAAAAAAGAATGATGGACAACTAGTGTTATAGTCAATGTTAAACGCATGACATCTTAATATATTTACCTTCTTCAGTCATATTTCCCATTAAATTTCATTTTATTGGCCTTTTATGTAGAAAAAATGTGTAAATTAGGGTTTATTTCTGCATTAATAGGTTAAAAAAAACACATGTCACTTTGGAAGCCCATTATTCCCTCTGATGAAAAATAAAATCATCTCAGTGACTTGGTATCTACCTCAAATATCTGACTTGGCATTTTTTAATTATAAGACACTATCCTTATGATTGCATCTTATTGAGATGCTAACTTAAAAAATATATGACTTAATCTTATGTTTACAAGATAAACACATATCGTACCTATGAGATGGTAAGTCACAATTTTTAGATAAAAAGTTGTTTTTATCTAAAAGAAAAAAAACAAACTTTTTATGCTAAGCCATAAAAAGAAATGTTAAGTCATCTTATTTATGAGGCTAAAGCATCATTTTCAGATACTTAATCTTAAGTTTGATGGTAGAGTTTCTCAAAATGGGAAACCAAGTTGAAATAATAAAATGCTAAGTCACCATTTTGAGATACTGAGTCATAATAATAAGATCCAAAGTCATACTTTTGAGATGTTGGATCCCATTTATGAGTTTTTGAAGTCCTGTTTATGAGATGGTATCTTATAATGAGATACTAAATCATACTTTTTTGGGGTTAAATTTTATTGTTGCGATACCAATTCATGTTTGTGAGATATCTCATAATAATAAGATGCTATGTCACTATAATTAAATGTTAAGTCACAGTTTTTTAAGAGACTAAGTCATGTTTTTGAGGTGGTATCTCAAAATGTGTCAGTAAGTCACAATAATGAGGTGCTTAAATATAATTTTTCGGTGATAACTCCTAATTATGAGATGCTTGAGTTATATTCTTAAATTACTAAATCATGATGATGACCTGCTAAGTCATCTTGAGACACTAAGTCATCATTTTAAGAAGCTAAGTCATGGTTTTAGCATCTCGAGTCCAATTTATTTTTGAGATATCATCTTATAAATATGATTTTTCTTATCTCTAAGTATCAAAAATGAGGCTACATTAAAAAAAGAGAGATGTTTTAAAAGTGATGTTTGAAAACGACTCTGGATTCAGCAGCAGAAAAACAAGAGGCGTGGTTTGGAGGAATATTCCCCAACTCTCGCGAGAACAGAGCGACTGAGCGCGAGAGGACCCTCCTCATCCTCCTCATCCTCCTGACGGACTGGGATGGTGAGAGGAGACCCGGAGGAGATGGAGACCTTCATCCGCCTTTCCCCGAATCCGACCGTGAGTCCGTCTCCGCTCGTTTTACCGCGTTTATTTCATTATCAATGACTCATTTTGTTGTTGTTTTTGTTTGTTGTTGTTTGTTGGGGTTGCTGAATTAACGCTTAGAGCCTGATTTCACACGGCGGCTGCGCAGGACGGAGGGGGGGGGAATCATTTCATCGATATTAATCGATATCTGCTGGGTAGAGATGATGGATGTGAACTCGGTTTTAATTAATAACATTTAAATCGAATAGAGATTTTTAATCATGTAGCCTGGTGTGTGTGTGTGTGGTGTAAATGGGGCGTGTGGGCCTCTGTGTGTGTGTGTGTGTGTCAGAACGATGCGGTTGGAGGAAGCCCCCCCTCCCTCTTCCTCCTCCTCCACCCATCATCCACTAGCCTCTCCATCACGGATCGATACTGGCTGTGCCCAGTTAAAACACACATGGAGGGGGGGGGGGTCATATTTGTATGTGTGTGTGTGTGTGTGTGTGTGTGTGTGTTTCATGTGATTTAAAGGGAAAAAGATGAGGAACATCAGGCCCACAGGGCAGTCTGGGCTTCAAGTCCGAGCTGCCCTGCCTGATTACTTCATGCTCCAGTTGGATGTGTTCACTCACAGGCAGACTTCCACCCTCCCTTTTCTCTCCTCTCCCCCCGCCTCCCCCTCCCCCCCACCTCCTCCGATGGACTGGACGGCTGATGCAGAGAACTCGTGAGAGCAGACGGCGAGGGACGTTATCGCGGGGGGGGGAAGGGGAGAGAAATCACGCCGTGCGCTTGAATATTTAAAAAAAAAAAAAAACAAGACACAAACGTGGGAGTGAAATCGACTGGACGTTGCACCTGTCGGGGGGGTTTGGATCATTCCAAAAGGACGTTCCTTCGAATAATTCCTTGTAAGGAACGCACGTCGTCGCCCACCACCTTCCTTATGCCGAGTTGCGTCCGTTTTCGGTCGTGATGCGCCATCTGCCAGCGCTTGGAAGTGTTCGACGACGGCAACTCTCAGCTACTGCCACGCCGCGCTGTAGCTCCTTATCTCTGAAGCTGACCAAGTCGTGGCAACTCTTGGTTCTTCCGCAGTCATCTTGAACCGGGTTGACTCCAAAAGCTAATCAGATGTAGACGCGCGTCCAGCGGTTGATTCCTGAAAGTCTCATTGAATTCCGTCCACTGGTTCGACAGATATTTTGCTAACAGACAGAGTTGACTCCGACGGTTGATGCCCAGGTTTCAAAGAAATATCTCACACGATTTGTTTGCGCTCTGAGTTTTTGTATTGGAAGTCTCTCGGCTGCTGCCATGCCGAATTTTAGCTCAGTATCTGTAAAATCGACCGACCTGTAGCCATTTTTGTATTTTTCCTAGCTGATCAGCTGCGGCGGCCATCTTGAATCAGGTTGACTTCAAATAACAATCATTTGTAGACGTGCATCCAGTAAACACTTGGTGTGAGTTTCATTAAAATCCATCTTCTGATTCGTGAAATATTTTTCTAACAGACGGACGAACAAACCCTGAGAATCTGGTCTCACCGTATCTCCTTTGTTGTTGCAGGATTTTGGGAGTGAAGCCAACATGTGACCGTCCCAGTGCGTCACATTGAGCTGCTGCACAGCCTATACGCTCGTTTCTATAGCAACGGAACGTTTCTGAGGGGTTCCCGAAAAAGTCCCAGTCCCCCACGATGCAGTCGACCTCTCAGGCTCCGAAGCCACGGCGTTTCGACGCCAGCAGGCGGACCGCAGCCTCGGCCGGGTCCAAGTTCCACGGCTCCGGTTTCCAGAGGGAGGACAAAAACATGAACACGATCGCCTCGACCTTGCCGCGGCGGCTCACCAAGCCCGCCGCCTCCGCCGCCGCCCCCTGCAGGAGCAGGGCGGGCGTGCAGCCCCGAGCCCCGGCGCTCCAGTCCAGGCTGAGCTCGCAGAAACAGGGATCCGCCCCCTCTAGGTCGGCCAAACCCAAACCGAAGAGCGCCCGCGCCTCGAAGGCAGCACCGACCGCCGCTCTGGCTCCGGCTCCTCCTGCTCCCCTTCCGCTCCCTCTTCCCTCCGCCCTCCCCCTCGACCCGAACTGCAACGAGCCGAGCCTGCCGTGCCTGTGCTGCGACGGGCGCTCGCCACAGGACAACAACAGCATGTTCAACCACAACCACAACAACAACAACACCGTCTCCCTCAGGCAGCAGATGCGGCTGCCGCCTCCTCCGGCCCCGCTGCCCCAGAGGCAGGACGGGACGGCGGCCGAGGAGGAGCGCCCCTCCCCGGCGCCTCCCGCCGACCCGGAGAACGGAGCAGAGAAGGCAGATGAAAGCGCCGATGCAGACAACAAGAAAAAGGCGGCGGAGGAGGACGACGACGACGAAGAGAGCAGCGGCGATGTTGCCATTGAGGACGCTGAGGAGACAGACAGTGACGAGGACGAGGACGACGATGATGATGACACGTTGGTGCCGTCCTGCTGCGACTGCCCCCGTTCCCTCTTGGAGTTCTCGCTCTCCTCCTCCACCTCCTCGTCCTCCACGTCCATCAGCTCCTGCTCTGACCTGGAGTCCGACGGCACGGATCAGTCCGTCTCCTTCCCCCACGATCAGGTCAACCTGTCCGTTGCTCCGGACCCCAAGGACCCCAAGGTCCAGCTCTCCGCGCGCCCCCCTCCATCCCTCCCCGTCCACCAAAACCCCTTCTCCCTGACGTCCCGCTCCCCGAACGTTCTTTGCTCCCCGGACGAGGGCTACCCCTCCGCGCTGGACTCGCCCTCTCCGGACTTCCCAGGGCTGAAAGGCGACTCCGAGGCCAACAAGTTAGACCTGCTCGACTTCCTGGAGTCTGTGGGGGAGTTTGGGAAAATGGAGCGCTTCAGCCAGGTGATCCAAGTGGCTCGCTGGGACCTGGAAGGGGAGCAACACTGGGATGTGCTGCGGGATCGCTTGGACCACCTGGATCGCTTGGAGAAGGTGAACAGGGAGGTGAAGCTGGCGTACATCGCCAGGCTCCACGAGAAGGGCTTTGATCTCGGTGATCTGGAGGAGCAGGGCCTCACGGGTGTCCTGGATGAAATGGGAAACATCGACATTCCCTGGAAGTTGTACAAATCCTACGGCGGGACTATGGGCGGCTCCCAGGAGTTCTCGGACGCCGGCGTCGACCTGACCGCCCCGTCAGACACCGACGAGCCGCCCGCTCTGGATTCCCTCACCCCGTCCCCTGAGGAGCCGCCGCCCAGACCCCCGAAACCCCCGGTGCGTCACGCCAGCGTGACCTCTGACCTTCACACCTACATCAACATCAGCAGGGAGACGTCGGCGGTGAGCGTCACCTCCTCCCCGACGCTGACCACCTTCTCCCCGAACTCCTTATCCCCCACGTTCACGACGTTTAGGTGTGAGAAGCCCCTCCCCCTGTCGCCGCC
>NC_051445.1:11444964-11448200 GCF_001649575.2 Kryptolebias marmoratus | reverse complement strand
GGCCGCCCTGCAGGAGATGCTGCGCCGAGCCGACAGGGAGGGCGGGCGGCCAGAGCTGTGCCCGTCGCAGAGGATCGGCTGCGACGGGCCGGCGGCGGGGGGCGACGGCGGTCTGTGGGCTGTGGGCAAGGAGCGGGAGAGAGGCGGAGCCCGCCAAGAGAAACAGGAAGTGATGGAGCAGGAGGAGGAGGAGGAGGTGAGAGGCCAGGCTGACGGAGGGAGAACTTTGGAATCAGGAACTACAGGTGAGAGTCGCTTTCATCTACATGTAAGAAACTGTTATTATTGTTTTTACCTTTTTTAGATCTACTGCACCGTGCAAAAGTCCCGAGTCATCTCTCATTGGACTCCGCCACAGAGGTTTAAGTTTTCAGTAGCGTTTGTTTGTCTGTGCGCAGGAGAAAACAGATTTTGATGAACTTTTCATTAAATGAGGAGATTGTCCAGAAAGAAACTAATGGTAGGACTTTGTTGGACCTGCTGGATCCAGATCCTGCAGGTTTTTTTTTAATAAACCCCGTGGACTAGGCGGAGGTTTGCGCTCTCAGTGATGACATCATCGTCGCGTGACGTCATCGCTGCATGTCAGGAGGAGATGGGTCCCGTCGTGACATCACAGCGTTGACGGGTCTCGGTGGAGACTTTCTTTGTTTTTAATTCTTCAGACCTTTTTCACTCGTTTCCACATTTTGTTCGTTTAACCTGCTGACCTCTGACCTACGACTCATTCAGACATGATAACTCAAGGGATGAACCGCTTTAGGCCTAACAGTCCAGTTCAAGCAGGACCTTTAGTGACCAGCAGCCCGTCTGGGGGAGGCACAATTTCTCCCCATTATTTTTAACAGACTTTATGAAAAATGGCGTTTTTAGCACCGGCGGGGTGATTCCCGATGAGCCGTTAGCTGAGAACCTTGAAGGGTGGCGCTCGTCTCCGGTCTTTGCCGGATTATTCCCTAACTCCTAACTCTTTCAGATCCCGCTCGTCCGCCTTGCAGGTTGTCTGAACCTTCTTCTTCTGTCCTCCGCTCGTCCGGGTCCTGCGTCAAGCCCGAGGAACTATTGATCTTTTTTAAAAAAAAAAGGCTACGTAAAAGTCTGGCTTCTCGAGGTCAAAAATAGTAAAAAAAAAACAAAAAACCCCGAAACAACAGATGTGAGCAGGACTGTAGATCTTTGTTCGGATGAAGGCCGATGAGCAAACTGAACTCTGGGATGAGCAGATAATGAAGAACAGATGGGTATAAAGGAAGGCTGAGAGCCTCCTCGGGGCAAATATATATATATATATATTTATATTTATACGTGGACAGAAATAAAACAGAAGCGAACCAGAGGGATGGAAAGCGTTGACTCACAGCAGAAGAAGAAAAAGTCTAAAACAAAAGGGGGGGGGGTGACGTGATGAAGGTCGAGCAGGCGGCTTGAGGAGGAGGAGGAGGAGGAGGAAAGGAGAAACATTCGCTGATTTGTCATGAAAAAAAAAAAAAAATCAACGCAACATCTTCGGGAGCTCATCGGAGACGGGATGGTGGAGCGTTCCTCCTCCTCCTGCCGTCCCATCTCGTTCCGTCCGTGTGTCCTAACATCTTCCTCGCTTCCTGAGGGTTTTTTTTTTTTTTGATTTCCATCAGCCTGGGATGTTTGCGAGCTTTTCCGCCGCTCTCGCCTCCCACCCCCAGGAGTAGTTCAGACGGCTCAGATCAGGTTACTCATCTAATGCGGTTCTGCAGAAAGCCACTCGGAAACTCGAGGTTTAGATTGCCTCACCGAGTCCGAACACGGCGAGGTGAAATTTTCAGCTTAGTGCTAAATGACCGATTCTAACACGGGGGGGGAGCATTTCTCTGATATTCATGCAACGTTGGCATATTTGATGATTTTTTTTACTTCAGCTGCGTGAATCAGTTCAAGGCATTCCTTAAAGGGGATGTCTTTTGTGCCAGAGTTTTAGACTGGGATCGTCTAATGCTGAGAAATCACAATGCTGTAGCTGATTTAGCCCAACCTTAAAAATGACATTACGTACAATCCAATGCAGAATTGCCTTTAGCGCTTCAAGTATGCGCTGTAAATGGGTGCCGGCTACTACCACAGCAAATTTGAGCTCGGTATCTGTAAAATTCATTGAGTTATGGCCATTTACGTGTGGGTCAAGGTCGATTAGCTGCGGCCGCCATCTTGAATTGAGGTGCCTCCAAAAGTTAATCAGCTGTAGAGGTTAAGCTAGCAGTTACGTTCTGAGCGTTTCATTGAAGTTCGACAAGTGGTTTGTGAGGTATTTTGCTAACAGACAAACGGGGTTAACTCCAACAGTTAATGCCAAAGTTTTAGGCACAGCTGTCACACGGTGTGTTGTGCTCAAAGTATGTGTTGTGGGCGATGCTCAGCTACTTCCACACCAAATTTGAGTGCAGTATCTGTAACACTGGCTGAGTTATGGCTGTTTTTGTGTTTCCGAAGGTCAGTTGTCCGTGGCGGCCATCTTGAACCGGATTGACTCCAAAAGTTAATCACGTGTAGACACCCATCCAATAATTACTTTCTGAAAGTTTCATTGAATTCCATTCAGTGGTTTGGGAAATATTTTGCTAACAGACAGACCCAGTTGATACGTATAGTTACAGGCAAAGTTTCAGACACAGACGTCGTGCAGTCAGTTACTGCTCAGAGTATCTGTCGGGGATCATTCTCAGCTACTGCCACACCAAATGTGAGCTCAGTATCTGTAAAACTGACGGAGCCACAGCCACTTTAATGTCTGCCAAGATGGCTTTGCTGTGGCAGCCATCTTGGATTTGGGTCGACTCCGAAAGCCAAAGTGCTGCAGCCGTCAACCCAACGATCGCTCTTTACGAAAGTTTTCAATGAAAGTCGTTCAGTGGTTCCTGGGAGTTTTGGCCCACCGAACACCTACTGCGTGTGTACACCTTTAAAGGCACAGGAGGAGGGGGGGGTGGAGCTTAGGACGTCAGCCAATAACTGAGAGGCGGTGTCATGAAAATAGGAAGTGTCACATGTTGACCACAGTTCAAAGGCAGCCCAAGTCCTGACAAGGTACGGTGTCCTCTTTAGCTCTTTTCTAACCCTAACCCCCCCCCCAGCAGCACGCAGCAGAGCGGAAAACCGCGGTGCCGCTCCGACTCCGACTCCACCATGATGGAGCAGAAACACACAGACCTGAGTTATCTGTCAACTGACTCAGCGTTCCTCTGTACTGGGGGGGAGGAAGGGAG
>NC_051445.1:11439009-11442097 GCF_001649575.2 Kryptolebias marmoratus | reverse complement strand
CCCCCCCCCCCCAAGTCTGGAAACGTCAGGACTTTGTGTAAAATGTAAATAAAAAAACGCTCATTAACCCATATTTTGTCCAAAATGGAGCCTAGTAAAGATATGAGATGTTTAAACTTAAAAGTAGCCAATTTGCTTTGGGAAAAAGTAAGATAATTTAGATTTTTATTTTGGCTGCGACACGTCTAAAAAAAGTCGGGACAGCGGCAACAAAAAGCTGTAAAAGTAAGTTTGATTTAAAAAGAAATTTCAGCTGGAGGAGCGTTTCGCAGCTAATAAATATGTCTGAAAAATGGCCGCAGCGGCTCAGGAACACTTCCACAAATCGGTGTCTGGAAACATGGTTTGTCCTCCAGAAATGCCGCTTAAAGCTCTATCAGACAAAGAAGAAGCAAAGATTTTAACACCATCCAGAAACGCCGCCGTCTTCTCTGAGTCAAACTCTCATTCAAAGTTCAAAGTTCAACCACAGGCGCCATGTTTTCCTGACTGAAGAGAACTGAAGTGGACCGTCCAGCTCAAAAGCCTGCCTCTCTGATGGTATGGGGGTGCATTAGTGCCTCTGGCGTGGGCGGCTGCCACATCTGGAAAGGCTCCATCAGTGCAGAAATTTATATATGAGTTTTTAGAGCAACAGAACTGAATAAAACACGGCTGCAGGAACTTTTATTGACGTTTTACACAACGTCCCGACTTTCTCAGGGTTCGTTTTGTTTTTTTATCTTTATTTATCCCAGCGAAGGTTAGAGATTTGAAAGAGCTGCAGCTGTTGTCTCCCCCGCAGGTCGTCCGACTCGTCTTATCTCCCTCCATCCTGTCAAATCTGGAGACGGCCTTCAGACCGTCCCGGGCTTCCTGCAGTCTCTGTCTCCGTCTCCGTCTCCTCCTTTTATCAGCTTGTGTTTGTCTGCTCCGTCTCTGCGCTGCTTTGTTTATTTATTTTTTTTATTTTTTTTTTTCTGTCTCTGCATGACGAGCTAAAGCAGCCACGAGCGTTTCATGCAAATCCAACCCAGTAAAGCTGAAAAAAACAACAAACAAACAAACAAACAAACAACCTCCCAGATGCAGATGATTTTCTGTCAGCTCTCAAAAACTGAACAGGACAAAATCCCAAAGCTCTCCTCCTCCCGGTTTGCTCCTTTTAAAATCTTTTTAGTTGTTTGATTCTCCTGAGTTTAAAGCTTTTGGTCGATGCGCTTTTTTTTTTTTTTTTTTTTATATCCTCCACATATTCAGGAGCAGTAAAAAAACTTGTTTTTTTGGAGCAGTTTGTAGTTAAAAATTAAATTAAAAAAATAACACGAACGGAAACAACAGGTCCAAGCTGAGCCGAATAATTACGGCACGGGGAAGACAATGTCCCCATATGGAGACACATGGGGGGGACATTGTCTCAGGAGGACATTTTTGGAGTGTAATTTAATAATTTCAGCCATTTTCCTCCCCTTTTTTCTTTATTGTTTGAAATTTGTGAGGCGACATAAAACTCAAAGATCCCTTTTAGTGTCTGAACTAATCAAACTGTCACCTATTAAGGAGTTTTTGTTTTTTTTTTTAATAATTGTGGCATTTTAATCCGAAATGCTGCCATTTGGTTGAACGTTTTTGCCACCTTCTCCTCCTCACACGTAGGTTAACCTGTTTATTGATGTGTGGGACAATTACTCCACCAATAAGTGTTTTATTTAAAAAAACTAAAGTACTTTTGCCTTCCATTGGCTTCAGTGTTCTATTTAGCGGTTTTCGCAATTTGGTGGGTATTTATAGGTTGACTGTTTCTACGTTTACAGATAATTATTCTGTAAATCCTACATTTAGAAAGTTCTTGTTGATGTCCATCAGATTCACGGGCAAAGACACGAGCGATGTTTTACATTGAGGAGAGTCTCGTCATATAAAGTCGAAGACCTTTTTGTTTGCTTGTTTGAGAAAATTAGTTTTTTTCTTCTTACTGTAAATTTTTCAGCCTCAGATGTTTGGTTGAAGTTATTTTTTTGTGGGTTTGAGCTTTGGGATTTGGGAGCAGAAGGTGTCCGTTTTAGTTTTTCTGCACGAGATCCTGTCCGACTGGGAAGCGAGAACGAATCCCCCGAACCCGGACGTGAAACGCTCGCGGGGTGCCCTCGCTCGCTGTTTGTCAGTGGCCTCGCCTGCTTCCTTTCCTCCTCCCTCCCCCCCGCCCGTTTACCTCCAGCCAGCGGCGCCGAATGTTTCCGCGCTCGTGTTGTCAGTAACCGCTGGTTTGCTCTCGCCGTAAAGCTGTCCGCGGCGTCCCGTCGGCCGGCGCCGGGCAGAGGGCGGGAGACGCCCCCTGGATGGGCGAGGATGAGGAGCCCCCGGTCCGAGGTCTTGGCCTGACCTCTCAGTGTCAGCAGGAGAAGAAAGGTGTGTGTGTGTGTGTGTTTATCTGTGTGTCTGCGCTGCTCCTTGTCTGGTCGTTTAACCGCCGACCGTTGTTTCCTGCCTCCCTCAGCTCTAGTCAGCGCCGTCAGCGTGGCAGTGGAAGCCATCTTGGCCCAGTTCAGCTCCTCCCGGACTGCAGTTCAGAAGGTTAGTCACTGATGAGGTCAGATTTGATTACCGAGAGCGACTCGGCGCTGTCTTTTAGTCTTTGAAAACGCTCGTTTCTGAGTCAACAAGAGAGTCTTTAGATATGCCAGTCACGCACGCACACACACACACACACACATAGTATTGACCCAGCTCACTCAATGTTTCCCCTCAAAAAGCCTAAATAAGCATCTCTGACTCCCCGCCCGCTGCACGTCTCTCTCCTCAGGCCTTATCAGGAGACAGCGCCGTAAATCCGTCTCTGGGCCGCCTGGTGCTGCAGCGCCTCTGCCCCGCCCTGCACAGCCTGCTGACCGACGGCTTGAAACCCCACCAGAGTGACCTCATTGCGGGCAGGAGGCCAAACTCGGCCTGGGGTCTGGTCCAGGCGACGACCCGGCCAGGTAGCGTACGAAACACAGCAGGTTTGGACGTCAGGAAGCAGCCGTTTGTTTTTTTTGTTTGTTTGTTTCTGTGGTTTGGTAACGACAAACCCGTGCACGCCGTCTTTATCCCCCACCCCCCACCCCCACCC
>NC_051445.1:11429081-11438930 GCF_001649575.2 Kryptolebias marmoratus | reverse complement strand
ATCAATCCATACTTGTTGATTTTAACGTGGGAAGCGCTGAATAATGGGAACCAACAGGGGCGCCGACATCGATTGGCTCGTGAGTGCCAAGGGCTCATTTTTTCTCCCCTCTCCCTCCCATCCAAGGTCCTAAAACCCAAGCCTTATTCAACCTGCAAGTCCGGGTCTGTGAGCTGCCTCAGCTCCGGCAGAGCAGGCAGCGGTTCAACGCCTTCCTCCTCGGCCTGCTGAAGTAAGAACGGCTCTCATTAATTCTCCTTTTTTTTCTGAAAGAGCTTGAGCTAAAAGTTCAAACTTCTGTTTTAATCGCACAACGACGGGGAAAAACAAAGCCCGCCATCCTTTAATGTTAGGGTTTTATGTATCAGGGTGTATTAAAACTAATCTGCTCTTTGACATGTTTTAAAAATGATACGAGCTTAACCCTTAAGTGTACAAAAACTCACAGCCGATTTCGCCATCATTTATTAAACAAAAAAAAAAAAAACAGGCTAAGATTGAAATCTTAGCCACCGGGCTTCAGAAATAATACACGGCACCAAGTTGGTCCAAGAAAAACAAACAAAAACAGCCGATCAGCTCAATCGCCTCAAACCAACTGCCGTGCATGGCGGCGGACGAGCGATGATTTGGGCTGGGCTCGTAGCTGCAACACGGTGGGATCAGTTGTGTTTTATTGTACACTTGAGGTTTGATTTGCTTCATTTTAAAACCAGGCAGAGATCTGATCGTTTTTTATTTTATTGCATCCTGATGTGCAAAGAAACCGACTTCATCCTTCCTTTTCTCTGCCTCACAGCACCAAGCTTCTGGATTTCTGGCTGTCCCATCTTCAGTCTTGCAGTGGTACGTTTCCGACTCCTCACGCTGCGCTCGCGGTTATTAACGGAGGCGTACGGGCGCCTTTAACGGCTCTCTCTCTCTCCGCCTCAGATGTCCTGGACGCGCATTACCACCCCGGCTCGTTCGTGCGTCTGTCGCTGACCGCCTGCCGGCCTCTGTTCGAGGAGCTGCTCCTCGTCTTGCAGCCTCTCAGCCTGCTCACCTTCAACCTCGACCTGCTCTTCCAGCACCACCATCTCGAACCGGACGCTCAGGGGCCCGAGACCGGCGGCGGCGCGAGGCGACACCAAAATCCACGGCGGCACAGAGATCCTCTCAGGAGGAGAATTTGGAGAAGCGAAGTCGTCACCCGGAGTTGATCCAAACAGCGAAGGGTCGGCGGGATCCACAGACACAGACGCTGAACCCACGAAGGCCTCGTTTGGCTTTGGGCAAACGAGTCCCCAGCTGCTGTGGGTGCAGGAAAAGGAAATTGGCGCTCTGCCTCCTCCCGATGTCGAGGAGGACGGCTTTGCTCAGCACGCAGGACAGGTAGCCCCGCTCGCTCCGCCGCTCGCTGGTTTTTCATTCAGGCGCCCATTTTGTTCCATTTTTGGATTCCCAGGTGATCCAGCAGGGGTGGGGAGCTGTGGTGCGCTGGGGGGGCCGGCTGAGCCAGAACCTGGCTGAGCTGAGCCTGTCCGCGGCGAGGAAGGAGGAGGAGGACGAGGCCCGGGCGGGAAGCGACTACGTCCCCGTCAGCGCCGGCGGCGCTCCGGTCCCCTGGAGTCTGGGTCGACTCTTCGGAGCCTCGAAAGACCCCAACGGTCCGACGGGTCACACGGTGCCAACCAGGTGAGACGCAGAAGATTTAAGAATAAATAAATAAATAAATAAATAAAGGAACGTTGAAACGAGGGGTCCGTTGTAGCCAGGAGATACAAAACAGGCAAATATATTTAAAAAAGAACAGATCAACTTTAGGTCAACCGTTGCTCAGATGAGACGTAATTTGTTCATGTCAGACACGACAACCGGAGAGAATGTACCCCTGACAGTAAGGCACAGAGGTGGAAGTATGATGATATGTTATTAAATTAGTTCCTAGATGAGATGTTGGGGAGAGATGAGGATAGATTTGCATCAGGGAAGGCAAAAACCTTGACTACTGTCCTCCATGTTGACAAAAGTTCAGTTTTTTATTTTTTATTTTAATATTTTAAAGTAAAGTCTGACTTTCCGTCCCCCCCAGGCGTCCGTCCCAGTGGTTGGCTCCGGGAGTCACCGCTCTGACCCGGATGGTGAGCAGCACCTCAGCTCCCGCCCTGCGAAGGGTCCCGGAGCCCCAGGGAGGACGCGAGTCCGAGTCCCGAAACGAAGACGCCGACGCAGCGGAGACGAAGGACAAACCCAAACCGCTCAGGTAGGACGGGCGCAAAGGGACGGAGACGATCAGATCGAGGACGTTGCCTGAGACTAAATCTGTCCCAGAAATCCAGCTGTTTCAAATTCCAGTCAAATCTCTCCGATCCCAAACAGAAGGTGGTGCTATTATGTTGGGTTAATGTTTTAGTTAAATCCAAAATATTTATAACATATCTTAAAATCCAACTCAGTACCATGTCCTAAAGCTTTGTACGGATAGGCATTTTTGGCTAATTTCCTCAAAATTCTGAGGCTAAATGTCAAATTTAGATCAAGAGCTCTACTTTAGAACAGCTTTGACGTGGAAAGTTTGAAAAATAAATAAAGACTTTTTTTTCCCCCGCTTTCGTTCTCCCTCCAAGAGCAGCAGTGGGTGTAACAGAAACCAGAAAATGCTCCTGTTGTTGTGTGTCTGTCTTCCACTGGTGACTCGGCAGTCTGATTTTGACTCATCAGTTTTATATCATTTTGTTTTTTTCGACCCGTGTTGGCAGAACGAGTCAAAATGAGCACAGTCTGCAGTGCGAGCAAAGTGAAAAAATTATATATTTTTGAGATTTGCGCAAAAATGAGTCCATAAAGACACCGTCCAGTGATCCTGGTCGCTAAAATAGAAAATCTTACTTTTTCATTGGAAGGTATGTGTTCAGAAATGATGCTTTCAGTTCTAATCCTTAAAAAAAAACTGTCCGTTTTTCTATGCTGGCTGCGTTAGCGCGGGGGAAATCCCTTCGTGTAATGTTTGGTGTCACTGTAAAGCTTTGGGGATTCCTCTTTTTTAAATACGGCTGGAACTCCCGATGTTGTCGCTCCAGACCAATAAAAAAACAAAAACGACTCAAACGTAAACCAAAACTAGCTCGTTCCCAGGCGATAAATCGCCAAATCTCGACAAACTGCGGCTCATTTCGAAGCTTTCGAAACACAGAATTTGGAAAAAAAAGACAACAACGTCTCGACATTGTAAAATGGCTCAATTTGCTAGCACATATGTTGACGTTTGTTGTGTTCGATAATCACCGAAGCTGGGGTTTTTTTTTTTTTTGGCCTCAGGTCCGTTCGAACGCTGTGCGACCACTCGGGAACCGGTTCGGAGCTCAGCTTCTGCAAGGGGGAGGAGCTGGTGGTGTTGGGAGGCGTCGATCACGACTGGATTCGATGTCGTCAGGGAGACAAGGAGGGGCTGGTACCCATCGGCTACACCTCCCTCATCATGTGACGCTGGCACTAAAACCGCTGCACTAAATCAACACAAAAAGAAATACATGCATATAAAGTATATACATATATGAATCTATATATTTTAGGTGAGTATGGAGAGGTTGTGGGGACGTTGCACTACTCTGAGAGGGATGTTTTGCGCCGGTTTGATTACAGTTTGAGTTGAGAGCATCTACGCCATCTGCTCCGCTTTGCTTTCATCACAAGTAGTCTTCAGCTCGCTCCTGTTCCGAACATATGGGACGTTTTCCCATCGCGATCCATTCAGTTTGGTAGCATTTGGCTAATGGATTCGAGCAGCAGGAGGACAGCAGATGGTGTGAAATAATGACTCGATTCAAATTTAGACCGCTATCTTTGAGCAAACTATCCCTTTTCTTTTCTTTCTTTTTTTTTTTTTTTTTTCCTGCTTTAATGTGTCTCCTAATGTCTGCCCTCCCTGTCGGCCGCCGATCCGGAGAACCGAAACTTGATCCGCTCCGTGCGGCCGACTTGAGACAGATTCAAGCTCCTTCTGACGAGCGGCCGCGCCTCGTTGGGAGTCAGGAGTCGATGCCCTTGGCTGCCGAGTCGCGGCGGGCGGGTGGTCAGGCAGTCGAGTCGAGAAAGCATGTTAGAGTACTGCGCTGCAGCTCCTGGTGCGTACTGCGTATCGATATAGTGAATCGTAGCTGTGTAGATCTGTGTTATATTGACCTTTCACCCTTATCGACCTCTCATCTTCGGGCCTGGTTTGTGTGTGTTTTTCTGCTAATACATTTGACAGTATATATAAATATATATAAAGAATCTATGTGTATAGCTAAATAAACCGAGATCGATATTTCCAAATAGATGGAAAGATAGCTATCAGTGACAGATAATTGTGGGTTTAGTGTGGGAGTGACCGATCCATTCTTATATGTGCAATTTGCCTCGCTCATCAAGTAAATGTCCTGCAAAAATAAAATATTTAATTTTAGTATAAAATCCAGTATCTTCCCTCCTGCGTGCTTTATGTGTTGCCATAATATTCAGAACATTGCTCAATATAGTGCATAATTTTAAACACGGTATGCATTGTATTGGGCCATGACTGCTTTGAAAGAATGACAGAAAGCGGCAGAAAACCGTACGGTAGAAAAGTCTCAAGTCATCTTTATTTTTTCCCGTATATTGTGCTTTCATTGAGCCAAACATTTCTTCTAGTCTTATAAGGTAGTTTTGATCAATAATCCTCCGGACCTTTTGGATGTTTTTCACTCATGTTTAGTCCAGTAACTGGCTATTTTCAGAACAATGTATGTTATGGTTTGTTTGTTTCTTTGTTTTTTATTGGGCACTTAACTTTGACATTTTGTTCGTTCAGACATAAAAGTCTCCTAAACTCAAGGGATGAACCTGTATTATGTCCACACATGACAAACAGCTAGCAAAAATAAATAAACAAATAGAAAATAGTAGAAACTAACTCAAGAAAGTTGCTAGCTAGCTGCCTAGGACACTAGCTAGCTAGCTTATAACTTAGCAAGATTAACAAACCGTTTTAGGCAAGTTACTAGCTAGCTCGTAACTAGCTACAGCTATTAACTTGCTTTTGCTTGGATTAATGAAAACTATCTCACGCAAGTTACTTCCTAGCTAGTAGCTACTAGCTTGATAGCAACTTGCTTTAGCTATAGCTAACTAGCTACCTAGCTAGTAATTAGCTATAGCTAAATGAACCTGTATTATGTCTACACATGAGAAACAGCAAGCTAGTTAGCTATAGCTAGTAACTGGCTGTATCTAATAACTTGCTTTTGCTTGGGAAAATAGGAACTATCTTTTTTTATTTATTTTTTCTTATTTTTTATATTTTTTTAAAGCGCACACTGCATAATATCTGCTGCTACGGTCAAGTACAAGAACTGGACTGAAAATGGTTTAAAAAGCAGCCAAAGTCCAAAGTAAAACTCCGGAGGACCTTCAGTAAGTCTGAAACTGTTGGTCAAGACCACTTTAAGATAACGCAAGAAAGGTTCGGCTGTTTGGAGGCGAAATATAACGATATTAAGGGTTTAAACTTTTCCACGGTACCGTATAGATGTCACGCACAGATTTTAAAGATGTTATCGGCAATGGCAATCTGTGGCTCACTTCATGGTTGGAGCAATGTCGCTCAGCTCGTACATCTAAAAGCAAATTAAAAAAAAGATGAATGCAATGAGGAAAATCCCAGAGTAAAGCTCGCAGGTTTGGTGGCTGGTCGTCTTCTCGTACCTCAGCTTTTGTATTTATCCTTCTGCCATGTTCTCGGGTCATAATCATTCTTATTGATAGTGGTGATGGTGGAAGTGATATGTTTCGTTCCGATGTTGCTCATATGAAACGTGTTGCTTTTGTGTCGTGTATATTATTTGTTAACCTCTATATCCTGCATCAATCACTATGCATATGCTTGAGTGTTCAGCAGTTTCGTTCGTTTTTAAAACCAAAACCTTTTTTTTCGTTTCGATGGACATCGGAGGCGTTCGACTGTAGATTGCTTCAAAAACGCAGTTGCTACACGTGAAGACCTCCATTTGATTCAGCAGGAATGTTTCATTGCCATTAAAGAAAAAAAAAATATATATATATGTATACATACAAATATCAGGGAAAGCTCAGTTTCTCTCGTTTATCGTGAAAGTGCCATGTAGCATGAGATTACTGGCACTACGGCGACAGTCCAGTAGCAGCGAAATAAATTATTGCTCACCACGTGCTCATAATGTAAATACCGATCATGTTATAAAAAAAATAAATAAATGGCATCAAATTGAAAGTAATAAGAATTTGTGTCAACATATAGAATAAATATGGGAAAATCTATAAAACGTTTCTTTTTTTTAAATGATGTGATTGTTTGAAAGCTGATAATTTATTGGATGTACTATTTATTGACATTTGAAAGGGAATAGCTCTGTCTGGGTTCTGTAAACGCGAGAGCGCGAGTACGGAGGTGAGCGTGGAGACGACTGCGAGCACGTCGACGTGTCAGCGCGTCCCCCGCACTTTCACAGAGTGTGTGTGTGTGTGTGCGTTTGTGTGTGAGGAAAAAAAAAAACAACAAAAAAACAACGAGTCCCGTACCTTCCTGTTCCTTCTCTCTCCGGCGTGACGTAGCCTGTAGACGTCCCCCGTGTCCCGATGTTGCATACGGTTCAGTGCTCCTCTGGTGTCGGTCAGTGTCCACTCTCCTGCATGTGCTTGTTTGTAAATACACAGAAATAAAAACGATCTGTACAAACAAAGCCTGGTCAGCTTTTCTTGTTTTTTTTGGTTTTGTTTTTTCTTTCCGGCCACGAAGCGTTTTCCTGTGGAAAGTTTGCCGTATTGGTCACGTTTCCAAGAGGGATTTTGGGCACGAGAAGAAATAATTCACGAGTAACTCGGCCAAACTTCGGTACATGTTTTCGCTGGCCAAAAAAAAAAAAAAAAACTTGGAATCTGGCCCGCAGAGTTGGGTTGGACCGTATTTTATTTCAAAATGTTGAAACCGTGTACTCATTTGGACACTTTGCACCACCAGAGTTTAATGATGGGACCTGCAGAAGAACCGGAAGAGAAACCCCTTTTTCAGTATGCCTGTATAAGAGTGTACACAAAAAAAAAAAAAGAAGACGCTGTGGAATCATTAACCTCTCGCAACAGGACCAGCTGGACGTCAAAAAGAGCACTAGTAGTGACCCCAAAGGGTTTGGAATAATAAAAGTAACCACTGACCGTGCCTAAAGAGATGAAAGAGAAGTTTTCAGTGGGGCTCAGGTGTGGATCGGGGCGAGACCCGGCCATGTTTGGGCTAATTTCCGGACCTGAACCCCGCTGAAAAACCTCTGGAACGGGACCAAGAGGAAGACGGATGGTGCCGAGCTGTCAAACATCGCTGAGTCTCCCAACAGCGATGGGAAAGACGTGGAGGTCGTGCCAAGTGAGAACGGATTAAAATCAAGGTTTTTTTCCACCAAATATGGACTTCTGATCTCTTCCTAAAGCAAAAACCTTTGTACTGTGGTGCCTACAACTGAACATAACCTTGGTTTCTTTGCATCGTTTGAAAACCCTTCACCTTTTCTGTTGTTTGACCATTAGTCATGTACTGCAAACAAATGAGTTTTTAATTTGAAATCTGGAAGATCTGCTGTTAGTAGGGTGTAGAATAAAATCAAAATAATAATTTTACTCAAACACGAACTTCTAAATGTTTCAAATCAGGAAAACTGATACCATTGCAGTTTCTTTATTTGTTCTGCTTGTTTTGCATGGTGGAGTTTTACCATCTGTTCATAAAGATGAGCTGCCTTCACTAACAGTTGGTTATTTTTTAAATGGTGCCTGAGTTGCAGCAGCTTTTTAGATTGAATGACAAGTTTTGTTTATTCGTTTTGTAGATGAATAAATACAAAAACACCTTTCAAAAACTGGTGAACAAATAGCTCAGGAGGAGTCCCCATTCCTCCTCATTCCCCAAATTACTGACCTGTTTTCAGGTTTTCATTAACTTTTCAGGCATTTCATGACCTTTCTTGTGGGTCCATAGCTATGCTCTCTGGCACCCATGTTCTCCCGGGGTTAATATTGAGAGTCATGAAAGATGCTTGGCTCCCCATTCAAAAGTCTTTTAATACAATTTTTTTTTAAATCCTGTATTAAATTAAGAGAGTTTCATTTCCTGTAATTCATGAGTTTCTGAGTACTGGGGGACATAAGGGACCTGAAAAATTAGGGGAACAGGGAACATTAGGGGGTACCAGGGAACATTAGGGGAACTGGGAACATTGGGGAGTACCAGGGAACATTAGGTGAACAGGGAACATTAGGGGAGCAAGGAACATTTGGGGGTACCAGGGAACATTAGGGGAACAGGGAACATTGGGGGGTACCAGGGAACACAGTGACGACCCCCTTTCTCTTTCTCGCAGCTTCCCCAAATTTCAAAAGCAAGCATCAAAACAACAATATGCCTACATTCTTTCATAAAAATGTTTATTAAAAGTTTGGGTCATTTATTTTGTACGTATTTTAGAAGTCTTCTTGCTGTCGAGCTACCAGCTTAGTAAATCTAACCTAGTTCCACGTAAAACAAAAAAACAAAAACTGTTTTCATTTTCCTTGAGAACCTTTTAGATTCCATCGCCCGTTCGCTCAGATCGAGCGGTGCCATCTCAGGATGCCGGGAATGAGACGTATCTCTCCACCCCCCAGCCCCCCTCCTCTACCCATCTTGTAGTTGCACTCATCTGACAGAGCCGTCCTCCATTGTGGGTCGTCGCAGAGGACAACGCGGCGCGAGACGCACAGTCTTTCGCCACTAGGTAGCACTGTTAACTCACGCAGATCCGACCTCCAGACACATGGAGCCCCAAGGAGGACGACAGATGACGCGTTTGTAGGTCGTAGGAGACATAAAATGCTTTTATTATTACGGATATAGAGGCAAAATGTTTGAGCTTTTACATTCTATGCTATTATCACTGTGTTGTTTTTTCTTTTTTTGTTGTTTTGTTTATCAGATGCACACCGTCAGAGGCAACAGGCAAAGGTTACAGGTCATGCAAACTAGATAAATAACTCTTTGTTTGTACCTTTGCTATAAAGTTAATCATCCACTGGCATTAACGTAATGCCTTTTAGTTAAAAAAAAGGAAAGGGGAGGGTGGGGAGAGAAAAAAATATACATACAAGTATGTAAACAGTCAAAGAAATTGCACTTTCTTGGCTCGTTATAAGAAGCCGCACTACTGAAAGAGAGCAGAAGTTTAACACTGGAAAAAAAAAAAAAAGACTATTTCACTGTCACTGATTGTCTGACCAAAACAAACAAAAAAAAGCTTAGCTTACAAAACGGAGGCTAAATATGAAGCTCTGCGGATAAAAAAACAAACAAACAGGAAACAAATCAAATACAACCGTGTCAGTCGTAAGTAGAAATGTCTGATATATTGGTCAGCGACTTGTTAAAAACATCTCGGCAGAGAAAAAAAACAACAAAAAAAGATTTGATTATTAGCTTGTTTTTGTTGTATAATCCAGATAGTATTGTCGTGGATAATACTAAATTTACACGCTACGGCTGATGAGAGGAGAGCAGGTCTAAGTACTGTACATTCACAAGAAACCCAACGCTTCACTTCCACCGAGGACGTGGATTAAACCCCCAAAAAGCTCCTAAGGATGAACAAGAGAAAAAATAAAAAATAAAAACCTCAAATATTCACAAATTAATAATAAAAAATAAAAAAAAAACACAAAAACTGAGTATAGTCCTTATTAAAGGAGATATTGCTTTAAAAGACTGGATGAGCTCAGCTTTAGGTTTTGCACACGAGACGACATGGCACTTCTACAGAGCGGTTTTCCTTTTTCTTTTATTTTTTTTTT
>NC_051445.1:11427210-11428977 GCF_001649575.2 Kryptolebias marmoratus | reverse complement strand
CCCCCCCAACACCCCCCCCCTCCCCCTCCCCCCTGGAAGCAATACTGAAAATAGTCTGACGGTGGACATTCCTGTCGTGAGTGTGTTCTGTCCATTCCTATAGCGGGCAGGAGTCCAACTTTTATTTTCTTTCTTCAGAAAAAAAAATAACCTCTTTCTCAAAACCTCATTAGAAATTCTCTTGCGGCGATGCCAAAATTCCTATTGCTGCCCCCCCCCACCCCCCTCCCTGCCTATTGACTGGGACATGGCAGACACCGTGGTGTGAAGGAGAAGCAAAGCCACCCCCCTGTTTCTCTTTGCTTCTCCTTATAATCCCCCCCCCAACACCCCCAAAAGGTGCAGTGTGACTTTGAAAGCTTAACAAGTGAAATGAGGGTTCGGTTATGACCTACTTAGGGCCCAGGCGGCTACATTTGCGTTTCCCTCCACTACCACCACCATCCCAGGGTGGATTACGAGCTCCGAGTCTCTAGGAAACTACAGAGCCCGAAACGCTGAGCGTACCGTCCACTTTATCCCCCCTTCCCCCCCCTAAAGAAATTATGTCTTTCCCAGCTTTGCTTAAGGTGCCGAAGGGAGAGCAGTCAGAGTGTTTATAGTGTGTCCACTCAGCGTACATACATACAGTCGCTAGTTTAGTGTGCTTGCTCATTCAGCACTAGTGCAAAAAAAATTAATTTCAGCTGGTCTTCATCCGGGACAGTTCCTCCTCCTCCTCCTCCTCGCCCCCACTACCATCTCTCGCTGCCCGGACAAAAGGCGCGTTGCCATGGTTTTCGTCCTCCTCGGAGCGCGAAGTTCAACTCTCTCCCGGCTGGCGTACACACGCGTGAGAGAGAAGAGAGAGACGTCTTCTTTTTGTTGCTTTTTCGTTTTCAAAATCGTCGCCTTTTGTTTGTGTCTCTCCCACACACACACACACACACACACACACACACGCTTCCCCACTTGTCCTCCTCCTGCTGACATCAGCGGCGGGGTCAGTTCTCGTCCATCCGCCTGCCGGCGGGCCTCGTCCCCGATCCGGCGTGGTTCCACCTTATGCGGAGGAGAAGGGGGACGGGGACGGGGGACGTGGGGACAAGAGACGGTCAGCAAAAGGTGGCGCGCACGCGACCGGCGCGCACGCGACCGGCGCTCCTGCTTCGGACGCCCCACTCACCTCTCTCTCTGTGAGAGCAAATCGTTCAGCCGCTTCCTCCTCTGTTCTCTGCTGCAGAGCTCTCGCTTTATTTCCCCCACCTCCTCCTCCTCCTCTTCTTCGTCGTCCTCCTCCTCCTCGTCCTCCTGTCTGTTCCGGGTCTTGGTGGGCTGGAAGGAACAAGCGTGCACAGCTAATGGCAAAAGCAGATCTTTTCTTTTTCTTTTTTCTTTTTTTACCCTCGCATCGTTAAAAGCTTGTTATTTCATTGAAGGTGGGCGGCGTGCATGAGGCTCGTTAACTCACACCAGGGCCGGCGGAGGCGTCCTGACTCTGGAGGTCGGGGTCGCTGCTGCTAATCGTCACCTCCACCCCCACCGAGTGATCTGAGGGTCAAATGGCATTGTGGATTTCAGCGAAGGCAAAGGGAGCCGCCGCGGCAGGAACATGGTGTCTTTTTACAGCCCCGCTTAATTATACGTTTTCGCTTCCCCTGGACCGGGATCGGCAGCTGGATGAAAAAGTGTGAGGGTTTTTTTCGCTGCTAATAACGGGGAGAGCTGGCGCCCGCTGGGGTTCCTGGACCCCAGCGCTCGACGACAGAAACGGGGAGGGGAGGTGGG
>NC_051445.1:11423306-11426718 GCF_001649575.2 Kryptolebias marmoratus | reverse complement strand
CCTCCTCCTCCTCCTCCTCCTCCTCCTCCTCTTCCTCTTCCTCCTCTTCTTCCTCCTCCTCCTCTTCCTCATCCCGTTCTCTTCCCACCCTCATCCGGATCTGCCGCTCCCTCACCAGCTCCAGGTTCCTGACGAGGAACACGTGGTGCTTCACCACGAAGCTCCTGATGGCAGCACACACACACACAGGACAACATCAGACCAACTGACCGGAACATCGGGCGCATCGGGCGCCTCGCGACCGCGACTAGGCGCCGTACCGCTCGCTGCCGGTCAGAGGCTCCACGTCCAGGTGGGGGAACAAGCTGGCGATGTCACTGGCGCTCTCCTGGGGAAGAGTGGAGCGCAGATTTGTGTTAAAGCAGCAGTGGAGTAAAAGGAACATGGCGATTGTGAAAGATTTGGTGCAATCAGGTCGACCAAATTCACTCGCAAAATACTGGAACTGCAACCGTTTGCAGCGCTGATTAAAATTTTTTTTTATTATTCATTTTCTCGTTAAATCTTTAGTTATATATTTTGGACACGCGTGTCCTCTGGCATCTTCGCACCTTCAGCCTTGCCTTTAGGAGTGCCGCAGGGCTTTATCTCTGGTCCCATTTTGTTTACACTTTATAAACATGGCAACAAAATCCCTCCTGGTTGATTTTTTTTGTTGTTGTTGCAACAATACTTCTTGGTGACACATCTGATGCTGTAGGAAAGCCCGTTTACTCGCCTTTAAATGGAGCCACATTTGCAGCAAAGTTGAGCGTGTGGGTGGAAAAACGTGCTAAATCTTCTCTCGTCGGCTCATTCTGCTACTGACTCTTATTTTGAGTTTCTGGTCCCCCCCCCTCCCCCTCCCTCCCAGTGCTGACAGTCAGGTGGCTGATTGGCACCTGTGATCAACCAGGGGCGATGTCATATGTCCGCAGTCTGGGACTGAGCTCTGTCTTCTGTTTTAGAGAAAAATGGGTCACAGAAAGAATAAAGTTTGTTTTGTTTTGTTTTTTCTCCACCTAGCAAAATTGATTATCCCAGCTGGTGGGGGTAATGCATGTCTCCTCTGGACATGAAGACACCGGAACGTCCTGGTCTTGCAGTCCCGACCAAGCTGGTGAGCAGCACGAGGAGGAGGAGGCGCCAGGCCGTTGTAGCTGCGTATGGTTCTTCCACATGCTACCGTGGCCCAGTGTTTGGTAAGTTAAGAAATTGTTTAATTGCCAATATGGCTGCTTTCTTCATGCTTCAATCGTCTGATCCAGTAAACACCGAACAGGAGTCGGTAGCAGAACAAGCCGCTGGACAGAAAAGGTTTGGCAGGTTTTTCGTCCCAAACTCGGCTCTGCTGCTCAACTTTTCCTGACAGATGTGGCTCAAGAAATAAACAAGCTCTTTAACAGGGTAAGGTTTGTTACCAAGAGGCGTTGATACAACAAAGAAACAATTCACCAAACCCAAATTTCCTCACTTTAAGGGCTAAGATTGTTTTTAATTTAGCAAATGTCGACGTCCGAATGTTTGCAGATGATGCAATTTTTTTTTTTTACAGAAGCTAAAAAGGTCCAAAAAGGATTCTTCATTTTTACATTTGCAGTGGGTCAAGTTCAGGCTCAATTCTTCTTATCATTTTTTAAATATTAAGAAAAAACTGTGTAAGTTGTTGACAAAACAACCAAATAGTTGTGATATTGAACATAAATTTGGATATGTTGGGATCATAACTCCATATTATCATTTAAAAGTTACATAAAAAAAACACTGGTAAACGTCTTCAACACTTTCAACAAAATGGGCAATATTTTGACCAAAAAAACCCACAACTTTTTAGGTTTTGGTAACTCTTAGTTTTCAGTGTACTTCCATATACGTCCCTGACCCCTGCTGGCAAAATGAGGCCCAAAAGATTAAAAATGAGCTGCAGTTTTTTATTTAAATTTGGCGATTTATCACCTGGCAACGAGCTACTTTTTTTTTTTACAAGCGCATCGGTTTGAAAGCTGGATTTTTATTGGTCTGGAGGGACGTCGTTGGGGATCCAGCCCTGTTTTTTAAAAATCCCCAAGCTTCACGGTGACGCCGAACATTACACGAGGGGATTTCCCCGGAGAAAAAGGCTCGATTCCAAAGAAAATGAGAAGGGATTTAGGATTAAAAGGATCAATTCTGAAGACACACCTGTTAGAAAACCTCGATTTAAAGGTCGATTACCGGGACGCCGTCTTTTAGGCAAATCTCAATTATTATTTTCACTTATCAGTTCGACAGGGACTACTACTAAAAAAATGGAGCCTGAAGGGCTAAATGTGGCACATTTACATAGTGCACCCGTGCTCATTGTAGCGCGTTGACCTTTACTGATGAAATAAAGAATAAAAAAAAAAAAAAAAACTCACCACCGTAGGCGGGGAGGACGCAGTCCTCTGTTTCAGACGGCCTGCGTGGATAAAATACAAACATACTGATCTCACATCAGCCGAGCGCGACAGAAACGTGTCAAATACTGGGAAATAATTTAAAATAAAAACCCACAGTAACGCCGCTTCCTCTTCAGGGGGACGGCAGGCTGGCGGCAAAGCTGCAACCCAATCAGAAACACAAGTCAAGTTTAAGCGACAGCGAATTCAGCGCACGGACGCAAAAAAACGTCTTTTAAAGGGCCAGCGGTACCTGGTTGTGCTGCCACAGCCACATGACGTCGTACGGCAGCTGGAAATGGATTCGCTTCAGCCTCAGATACTTTCCTGGGGAAGACGGAAGTTGCTCAGAATCAGTTTGACGACAACAACGAAAGCATTCACCCGGCTACTACCACGATCAGGTTTTAGCTCAATATCTGTAGATCTGACTGAGTCACAGCCGTTCTCCTGTTGGCGAATGTTAGTTTGCTGTGGCGGCCATCTTCAAAAGCGGCGCTCAGATATTCCTTGGCTCTCACCGACGTGTATGGGAGCAGGTAGGAGGCTGTACTCGCGCTCCCCCGCCGCGTCCTCCGGGTTCTCGCTGCGGTTCTTCTGGGCCTGGGAGGGGGGACTGAGACAGGCGACAGAGAATGAGCCACGGGGAGTCACGAAAAGCGTCGCGTCGTTACCACCTGGTCCTCGAGGAACACCGTCCCGCACGTTTCAGTTGCTTCCTTGCTTTGACACACCTGGTGGTGGGGTGGGGGGGCAGTGAAAACGTGCGGGACAGTGGCCCTCAAGGACCAGGGATTTGGAGAAAACTCACTCGGTGGTTTTGTAATCGTCCGAGTAAAGCCCCGCTCTCAGAAACGTCTTCCTGGGCGGCCCCTGCGACCCCTCCGACCCGTGGGCGGCGGCGGCGGCCAGCTGGGACGGAGCCCGGTCAGTGTCCGCTCGGCAGAGGAAGTCGGGGAGGGCGCCGCGCTCTGGCGGATCCTTGTCGGGACTGAAAGTAGGGGGGGGGGGCA
>NC_051445.1:11414011-11422656 GCF_001649575.2 Kryptolebias marmoratus | reverse complement strand
GGGGAGGGGGGGAGGAGCGGGGGGAGGAAATAAGACAGATGTGGATCAGTGATTGAGCCGGCAGGAGGTGTGAGGTGAGGCCAGTCTGGGCTGAGTCATGTGGACGGACCACAGATTAGGTGAGTCACAACATTTCCTCCAACCGGATCACTTCTGGGAAATGCATTAAAAATGATTTATGAGCAGCACGCACACACACGCGCACACGCACAGAGGAAAGGAATGAACACTGTTTTTGCACATTCAATCAGCAGAACACAGTCTGGAGTGCAGAAAGAAAGCAAAACATTGAGACGTTGTTCCCTGGTAGCTTTCTCACATCATGAACCGAACGGTTCCACCTAAATTAAAAATACCCCCCCCCCCTCTCTGCTTCCCTTCTTATGCTCCTTTTTTATCTTCTGCCCCTCTCCTCCTCATCCTTAGCCTTGGCCCCCCCGAACTCCTTCTTTCCTTTCCTCTGTCCTTCCTTCTTTCCTTTTCTCCTTGTCCCCCTTTTGACCTCGGCGCTTCTCCTACATCAATCTCTCCCGAGGTCATCCATCTTCTTGTGCCGCTTCGCCACGGCCTTCCCTGACGAGACCGACCGTTCGTTCCCTCCCCTCCTCCCCCCTCGGGCTGGCTCAGCACCCGAGGACCAGGCCGAGCTTTAAATAGCCGATCTGCTGGCGGGGACTGACGGCGGAACGCGGCGGCGTGTTGCTCCCTCCGAAGCGGGGAGGATTTCACAGATTTTACAGGCAGCCCCCCTCCCCCCATCCCCCTCATCAAGGTGTCGCCTTTTCAGACGCGACCAAAAAAAAAAACAAAAAAACAGAAATAATCCCAGAGCCGAGCAGGTGTCAGGTGCTGAGCCTGAAACTGCCTCTAAAAAAGAAAAGGAGTCTGATTTCTTTATTTTTGTTTTTTTTGGATGTGTGGCTCGACAATACCTGAGGGGAAAAAAGCGACTTTCATCGCCGCGGCGTGCAAACCTAACAATCTGTCACGCTGTGCGAGCCAGAAGCGGGCTCTCCGCGTGAACCTATTTTCTCAGCTCGCCGTCATCGTTTGGTCGTTCCGAGTCTCCGTCTCCTCGAGATCACATTTGCGACGACGGCGGTAGATTCGCTTGCCTGTCTGTTAGCAAAATATCTCGCGAACCGCTGGGCAGATCTGAATAAGGCTTTCAGGTGGCGATCGCTGGATGTTCGTCTACAGCTCATCAGCTTCTGGAGTTGACAACATTAAAGATGGCCGCCACAGCCAAATGACCTTATAAAGCACAAAAATGGCTCTAACTCTGTGAATTTTACACATATCGACCTAACATTCGGCGGGTTACTAGCTGAAACTGATCCCTAACACGTTTTTAGCTCCAGCAGATCCTGCAACATCTTAGCTGAAGATTTAGCCATTAACTGTTTGGAGTTAACTCTGTCTGTTAACAAAATATCTCGTGAACCACAAGACGGATTTTAATGAAACTTTCAGGAAATGATTGTTGGATTTACGTCTACAACTGATTAACCTTTGGAGACAACCCACATAAAGATGGCTGCCACAGCCAACTGATCTTAGAAAGCACAAAAATGGCTATAATTCAGTAAATTTAACAGATTTTGAGTTAAAATTTGGTGTAGAAGTAGCTGAGAGTCATTCACATTCAATACTTTAAGAGCTACTTGTTGGGTGGGATCTTTGGTGAAAACCTCAGCATCGGCTGTAGGAGTCTAACTTCTTTGTCTGTTAGCAAATTATCTCATGAACCACTGGACAGATTTTAATGAAGCTTGCTGAAGGTAATCAGTTAGCATACATCTACAACTGATAAATGTTAGGAGGCAGTCCAATTAAAGATGGCCGCCACAGCCGGTCAACATTAGCCGACACACAAATGGCTGTAACTGAGTCAGTTTTACAGATATCGAGCTGAAATTCAGTGTGGTGGTAACTGAGAGTCATTCAAAACACATCATGTGACAATCTTGTCATACAACCTGAGATTTCGCACAAGGTTTGAGTAAAACAGCTTTAACCTTTTTGGGTTCTCAACATGAAAGGTGCTGGGTGGCATTCACCCAGCCACACAGTCACAGCAATCCATCACTCACACGTCCATGCATCCTCACCTGCTTCCCTCCTCTCCGTCCAAGCCGGCTCGCCCCTCCTCCACAACCTCTCTCCGCTTCCTGGATTCCTGCCGGCCAGCCCGCTCCTCAGACCTCTCCCCGCCGTCGCCACGGCGGCAGAAGCGAACAGGTTGGTGTGCGCCGGGGAGAGGGAAGCCCCATACGGGCGCGTCTCCTCCGCGTCGCCTCCGTCTTCGTCCTCGCCGTCGGACGCTCCCCCCTGCTCCCGCCGCCGCCGCTGCCGCTCCCCGGCGAAGCCCGTCCAGCCAGGCTTTCCGAAGCCCGGGCTTCCCAAGCTCCCGAACTTCGCCCAGCTTTGGCCCAAGCCGCCCCAGCCTCCTCCGAAGGACGACAGGTGGGAGGAGCCCAGCCCCAGGGAGGTGAGAGACGTGTTCTTGTACCTCTCTGCCGAAGACGACAGCGACGGAGAGGACGTGGCGGCAGAGAAGAGGTCGGCTCCGTTCTGGCGTAACCACGGGGAGTCCTTGGACAGCGTGCCGCCCGACCCTCTCGAACTTTTCCTGCCCTCCTCCGCTTGTCCCAAAATGAACCCTGACCGTGCCTTCGAGGCCGCGAGGACCTGTCTCTCCATTCCGTCGTCGTCCTCCTCCTCGTCCACGTTCCGGTCGAAGTGCCGGTGGTGGTGTTTGTGTCTGTGCTCGCTCCTCCCCCACCCGGAGGAGAGGCTGGAAGCGAACCCCGAGCTGCCACCTCCTCCTCCTCTGCTGCCTGCCCCTAAACCTCCCTCGACCTCTCCTCCCAAAGCCCCCTCCCGCAGCAGGCGACTCCTCCTCCTGTGGAATCTGGCCGGGTTGAGGAGGAAGTGGGCGTGGTGGGGCTGATGCGGGGCGTACTGGTGAGGGGGAGGGAGCGGGTAGGAGCCGGGGAGGTGGTGGTAGAGAGCGGGCGGCGCTGCGGGGTAGCCGCTGTAAAAGCCGTCGATGGCTTCCTGGAACTTGGACGGGCAGCCGCACTGCCTGCGGTCCAGCTTCCTGCTGCAGTGGCACGGGAAGAACGGCGGTGATGCGAACGAGGGGCCGGCGGGGAATGACGAAGGGTGGGGCGAGTAGAAGCCGTTCAGGTTGATCCGGAAGACGTTGGAGCGGAGCGAGTGGGAGGCGGAGGAGGGGTGATGGCGCCGTCCTCCGCCGGCGCTCCCCTCGAAGCCCGTCCTCGCCCAGCTTCGCCGCCCGATGTGGACTTCGCCGAACTGAGCGATCAGGTCGTCCAGCTCGGCCAGGAACTCCGGGTCCTGCAGGTGCAGCTGCTGGTGCTTCTTCTTGTGTTTGTTCTTCGGCCTCTTCAGGGCACCGTGCCCGAGGCAGGGGACGTAGTCGGGATGAGTGCACTTGTTGTGTCCCGGGCAGGGACAGGGGCACAGGCAGGTGCAGGCGGCGGCAGGGGAGCAGTCGTAATCCCGACGCCTGTGGCGGTGTCTGTCTCGGTGTCGCTCCACGGAGTTCAAGCTTCCGATTGCATTTGAGTGTCTCGACATGTGGGAGTTGGGGGACGAGACCGGAGACGGAGGGAGTCTCTGACCCGCTAGCGTCACCCCTGACCCCTGGCCGAAGCGGAGTATTCCCCGAGCCCCCCTCATCTCCCCGCGCTCGGAGACGCTGTTGTTATCGGTCCCGATGCCGCTGTCGCTCGGCAGCGTCTCGTCGCTGTGGGACTCGCTCCTGGGGGACGGGGTGGCCTCTTTCAGGTGGCTGGGGGAGCCGGGGGCCGGGTGCAGCGGCGTGGCACAGGAGAGCTTACACGTCGACTGGTGGAAGGGGAACTGGTGCCTCCCCTGACACGGGCAGCTCTTCTTCACGAAGGGCGAGAGGGACGAGGAGGACGGGGGACGGGGGGACGTGCAGGAGGAGGTCGGGGACGGGAGGGAGAAGTGGTGGGAAAAGAGGAGGGAGGGCGACGGCTCCGTGAGGCTGCCCTCGCTGTAAGGGCTCTGGGCTCCGCTGGAGTGGGTAAGGGATGGGGACGGGAAGGGGTGAGAAGGCGGGGGCTGGCTGGGCGAGAAGAGCGAGGCTTCAGGGTGACTGGTAAACAGTGACGGCTGGGTGGAGCACAGGGAGCCGGAATTCCGGTTCGCCGTCTGGGATTTGGGCTTGCGTCCTCGCCTCTTGCCCATGTAGATGGTCCCTCTCTTGCTCACGTTGATCTGAGGGCCCAGCTTGCTCCCGAACGAGGAGGACAGGGCCGAGAGCGTGTGAACTGTCGTGGCCTCAATCGCTTTGCACATCCTGAGCGCCGCTTTCCCGTCGGCCGCCTTGCCCCCCCTTCCCTCCTTCCTCCCGTAGCCGGACATTATTGCTTTGTGGAGTTGCCTCTTCTTCCGCTTCTTCATCTCGTTAATCAGCCTCCTGATCTTCAGCTGCCGGTTGCCCCTTTCGGGAGGATGAAGGCCGCCGCTCCTCTTGGCGTCGTCGTTGGGGAGGGCCCGCTTGGGAGGACGGCCGCGCTTCTTGGGGCTGGCGCCGGGCTGCGAGGCGCACCGCAGCATCGGCTCCAGCACGGGGGCTTTCTGAACGCCGTCGCACCCAGCGGGGAGCTCCTCGGCGGGGCTGTCATTCGGTGAGAGTCGCGGAGGGGGTTCGTCCAGGCCGAAGCCGTGGGACTTCGGCCGCCCCCTCTTTCGAGCAGCGTGCGCGGGGAACACAGACGCAGGGGCGCTCGGATCGGACGCGGGGTGCGCTTGTTTCGGGGCTGGAGGTCTGACCGCAGAGGACAGCGGAGAGGGACAGCCGGTCGGCGAGCCAGAGGGCGGTAACTGGGACCCGTCGCTCTGCTGGACAGTGGTTTTGGCGGGAAGCGGCGCCTTGGTGATCTGAGGAAAACTCAGTGAGGGATGATGGGGGGAATCCGAGGAGGCGTCCTGGCTGTCCATGCGGTGCGCCCGGTGCACCAGCTTCGTCCAGCTGGGCCTTCGAGCCTTGCGCTTCTTGAGCGGCCGGCTGTCCTGCTCCTGGGGCGAAGAAGGGGGAGAAATGGGGACGTGGGCAGGAGGCGGCAGCGGAGGGGGAGGAGCAGAGGAAGTGGAGAGGGCCGGAGGGACGGCCGAATGTCTTGAGACGTCCTGTTCTTTTGATTTACTGGGATCACCTGTTGCCGCCGCTGCTGCAGGCTCGCCTTGTTTAGCTGGCTTGCAACTGTCGTCCGTCTTTTCTCTCTCACTCCCTGTTTTACTGGGCTTATCTTGTTTGCAGGCCGGCTCACCACATTTTACGTTTTTGTCCACCGTTCTTTGTCCATCTGGACCGAGCTTTTCTCTCTTCTCAACCTTTCCCCGGTCAGCCTTTAGCCCATCCTCCCATGAATCATCAGTTCTTTGTTTCTGAGCCTTGTCTTTATCGTGTCTCGACTTCCCGTCCTTCCCCTTCTCCTTTTTCCTTTTCTTTACGTCGTCCTTCGGCCTCTCCGTCCTCTCTGTCCTCTCGCGCTCGGCCTCCAGTCTGCCTTGCTTTGACTTCTTGTCTCGCCACTTCTCCTTCTTAGCTCTCCTTTCTTTGTCCCTCTTCCTCTCCGGCGGGGGCTGCGGTGAGCGCTCCTGGTCTTTGGACTGTGGAGGGCACGGCTCCGCTGCCGGGGAAGACTGGGATTTGGGGGAGACTGGGTGACGGGAAGGAGAGTCAGGCCTGCCCTTGCTCGGAAGCTCTCGCTGCGAGCTCGAGGAGACGGGAGGCCTCGCCGAAGAGTCCGTGGAAGAAACCGAAGAAGGACTGCCGTGTTTTCCAGCTCTGCTTTTCGAAGCTGTGCCAAGGATATTTGCAGAGCTTCTCCCGTCTGATAATCCCTTCTGCTTTGCCGTCTGAACCAGACCATTGTGTTTTTTGGAGCTGCTCCCTTCATTCCTGGTGTCCAACGTGGAGACTGTTGGGTTGCTTGTGGGCGATTGAGCGGTCGAAGCTGTCTGGTCTGTTGCGGGTGAGCAGCTTTTAGGTCCTGCAGGGACGGGCGGACTGTTGACGCTCGGAAGCTTGTCTTTTTTCACTCTCTCTGATGAGCCATTTGAGTTCTCCTCTGTCTTATCGGCCAGCTTGATGGGGACCTGGGGAGTTCAAAACACAGACAGAGAGAGATGGCTTTGACATCCGTCTGGCGGCCGCCGACGGCAGCTGAAGGGCATCAGAAACGAGACGGGAAGCCGACAAACGCTGTGCTGCTGCCCGTCTATTTTAAAAGCGAGCGGGAGGATAAAACGAGTCGAGCGAGGCGCAGAAATGAGGGCAAACTACAGGGAAAGGAGAGAGCTAGGTGATGAAAACGGGAATGGGGTCAAAAAAAAAAAGAAAGAAAAAGGAGAAACGCAAAGGCAGAGAAACGGAGAGGAACGGAGCGGGACAGGGACAGAAGGGGGGGGGGGGGGAGTGAAAGATAAATGAGAGCAACTAGAGAAAAGAGTAAAAATAGAATAGAGGAATAGATATAGAGAGCCAAGCAGCGAGCGAACGGGAGACAGAAAACGTTGCTATTGGTAGCTATAAATTGCCACTAATACCGATGAGAAGGCTTGACATTTCATGCTCGTTCTGTAATTTGGGTATGCGGCTGCTTGAGTGGCGTTTGAGCATCTAAAGCTATAAGCTCCCCCTTGGGTTATTATCACAAGAACCGATGGTCTAATGTTTGTAATAACTCCAAGTGGTTGCCGTGCCGTCGTCCTATTTTTAGTCTGGTTAATTCCGACGCACTGCTTAGGTTTCAGTGCAGAGACAATAGCTCGTTTCATGACAAAGCCGGAGGGGGGGGTGGACTTTGCACCGTTTCGGAGCATCTCTGAGGCTGGAGGTGAACTGTAAATTAAAAAAATTTTTGTGCAATCAATAATGAATGCGAGCCTTTCGTTTTGGCCTCTAATTCGAGCTAACGTCACTCAGTTGGCAGATTCACTGCTGGCAGCTGGCACGAGGGAAGCCGGATGTGTCTGCGGTGCATTTAACCTACCTGTTTGGCAGTCTTGGTCCCCTGGCCGGTTGCGGTCGGGACTGAGGCCGGGGTGGACTTCGTTGAGGTTAGTGGCGAAGGTGGTGCTGATGGAGACGATGACGTCGAGCAGTAGGACGCGGCTTTTTTGGATGCGGCATGGGCAGCGTCAGAGCCCGCGCGCTGCTCTCCCTTCGCCTCGTCCGCGGCGGGGCTGCCTTTGCTCTGCTGGGCGGCTCTTCCCTCGCCGTCGGCCCGCAGCAGCGCCCCCCTGCCTTGTCGCTGGTAGGTCCTGATGGTGGGCTTGCACACGTAGCTCTCCAAGATCTTGGGCGGCTTCTTGGTGCGCTTGGCCTGCAGCCCAATCCGCACTCGCACGTTCCCCTCTGGGCAGCTGGCCCCCCCGCCGGAGATCTGCAGCTCCTGCTGCCCCACGCCTCCACAGCGCCCCTCGATGAGCAACTCCAGCACCGCGCCCTTGTCGCCTTCCCTCCTGCCGCCCCGTTTCTCCTCCTCTCTCCTCCCCGCATCCTCGCTCCTCCTTCTCTTCTCGGCCACCTGGTCCTGCTTGGCGGCGTCCTCGGGCGCGGGGGCGGCGTCCAGAGCGGGGCCCATGGTCGGAGGGGTCCCCCCCTTCACTCTCTGGTCCATCAGAGAAGTCCAGGGGGAGAGGTAAGGTGCTCTGGAGTTCCCACTATAACGCCTTCAAACGCCTGGGCTGGCGGGGCAAAAGGTGAAAAGCGGATCGTAGGAGTGGATCAGAAAGGTTACAGAAACAGATCCTTTAACCGTCCGGGAGCGGCCGAGTTCTTTCATCCAGCGAGGGCGGAAAAAGGTTCTTTAGGCTGAGGGAATCTGAAGCAGACAGAGAAGGGGAAGAAAAAGGCAGAGAAACAGAGAAGCCAGGGATTAGTCATTTTGGTGAGCTCAGATGCTGAATAGCAGCAGCGCAGGAATTGAGGGGAAAGTCCCCTTCCTGCAGGCAGCTGTAGAGAGGTGCTAAAGTCTGTGTCCACAGAGATGATCTCATCATACAGAAAGCTCAAGGGGCCAATCAACGGTACAAATTCCCAGAATGTCGACACTAACTGGAAGACTTACTCAGACCCCCCCCCAGGAACAACCTCAGCAAGTTTTCTGTAACAATCTGAGAAGAATATGGATCTGAAAGACAAGCGGAACCTCCTTAAACCTGCTGTAATCCTCACCCTGCCTCCCTCCCCCCGATCAGTCAGTCAATCAATCAATCAGCTCCTGGCTAATTCCAACACTTGATCCGGTCTCCTCCCCTCCTCTCCCCAGCGTCTTTGCGCCTTCTGTTCTCAGTTACTCCCACAACTGCTTCTCCTCCCACCCTTCCCCGCTGCCGTAGTTTCTTTTCTTTCCAAAACTCCCCTCCCTCCCTCTCTCCCCCCGCCGCCCCAAGTTTTTTTCGTGTTTGGCTGTAAGCCGTTTTCATGCGTTTTTCTGCTCAGTCCCATCCGCCTCGCTCCGCTCGCCGAGGGACCGCACAGTGAAAACAGTCGAGTCAAACACTGAATCAGTGTTAATCGGAACCACATTTCTTCCTCCCGAGTCGTTCTCTCTCTCTCTTCTCCCCCTGCCCCCCCC
>NC_051445.1:11396431-11413652 GCF_001649575.2 Kryptolebias marmoratus | reverse complement strand
CCCCCCCCCCTTATTGTACAAATGTACTTTATTTTAATGTGACAGTACAGCAGAGAAACACACCCTAAAAAAAAAAAAAAGCTGAAAAAAAAAAACCCAACAACATTCTGCTCACCAGGAAAAACTTTCCCTCTCACTCACGCTGTGCTTCCGGACGGGCTTCTAACAGAAAAAAGAAGCATCCTCCTCCTCCTCCTCCTCCTCCTGCTCCTGCTCCTCAATCATGGCTCCTTCATTTTCCTCCGTCTCTCATCAAGGGACGGGCTCGTCCATTTTCTAATGAAACGCAACCCCGGCGAGCATTCTTGCGGCCCCCCTTACCCCATCTCACGAGAGCCGCTCGTGAAATAGCTCGTGTGTCTCCCGACACACGCCGGTCTGCCTCCCCCTCACAACTTGAGAGGAGCATCTCGGCCGATGTTTTCTTTTGGAGATCTCAGCGGGCCATCCTCATTTCGCCTCTGGGTCCCTCCACGTACACACAGACCCCCACCCCCCCCTCCTCGGATCACAAGAATCAAACATCTGTTCTGGAGACTGCTCTTACATAACGGCATTGGGAAGCGCTTTCAAGGCCGATCCTGATGACAGTAAAATGAGCTAATAGGCTAAAGAAGCTACATAAGCTACATAGCCAAAGTTCCACCAGTCCGGACGGTAGTTTGGGGTTTCCTTCAGCAGTGATCTAAGCCTATAAACTGAATAAAAATGTGATCAAGAGAACCAAGGTCAGTGGCTTATTAGGCAGGCAGACAGAAGCACAGATTGAAAAGGAAGCCTCGGACAAAGAGGGAGTGCCAAAACTTTTATGTCTTTTTAAAAAATAAACATTGAGATACGAGCAGCAGAAGGCTCCGGCGGTGACACGCCTGGACTTTTTACGTGTCTGCATTGTTTTGTGTTTTTATCTGAGCTCGACTCTTAACAGAAGCCGGCGAGTTCGGATGAGCGCCGCCTGCGTCCTGGAGGGGTTTGGAAGGGGGAAAACGAAACGTCCCGCGGCGTCGAGAGACGCTTCGATGCCTGACTTGTACACGCGCCACCAAAATGGTCAACAATCAATGGCTTGCACTTGTACAGCGCTTTATCTAGTCCAAGGACCCCAAAGCGCTTCACTACAATCACCCATTCATTCAGTGATGGCGGCGAGCTACATTGTACCCACAGCTGTCCTGGGGCGGGCTGACAGAAGTGAGGCGGCCATGACATCGGCGCCACCGAACCCTATGACCACCACCAGTAGGCAAGGCAGGTGAAATGTCTTGCCTAAGGAGACAACGGCTGAGACGGATGGAGCCTGGGCTCGAACGGTCAACCTTCCAGGTACAGGACGAACCCCTACCTCCTGAGCCACCGCCGACCCCAGAAAAGAGAGGTCACGAGGGCGAGGAGAGCCTGCAGAAGACCTGGAAAGTTTCAGGTCTGGAATGTGGGACAGTCACAGACTTAAACGTTTGGCTGTAAAATATAAAAAAAACCCTCAAACTTAGACCACAACCGCGTGGAAACCACTGAAGGTGTCAAAACGCCGGTTGGGTCGCGTAAAGTCCAACTTTCCGTGACTTGTTTAAACTCCGGATGACATTTCTGCCGTGAAGTACGCCTCACCTGCGGCGCTCCAAAGCTGGGCTTGTTTCACAAAAAAACCCGCCACTGCTTTCTATGGGGATCTTTGTGTTGTTTGTTGTTGTTGTTGTTGTTGTTTTCTTCAATTTTTGTCTACGTCGTCCAATGGAGCTGCTGCTGCCGAAAGTTACGGCCCACTGAGCTACACGTTTCGATATTTTGTAGGACTTTCTTTTTAGTTTGTTTTGTTTTCAGATGGGTTGCGATGGAAACCGAAACGCAGGATAAACCAACGGAATAAGGGGTGCTTCAACGCCAAAGCACCAGCACCCTCGGTGAACACAGAGGCGGACGGCGGTGTTCCTGATCAACGCCAAACGCTTCTTTTATGAAAGTCTGAGTGATGGCGGGAGGTTTCCAAACCTAAGAGGAGCCGGAGAACACGCTGACGGATTTCCACCCTCTTCCCCCCCGGAGCGACACGGAGTCAACGTGGGAATTATTCCGTCGCCAAGAGGGGGGGGCAGGAGCTGCTCCCAGGGACTCGACGCTGCAAGCCACGGTCAAATCATGATGACGCCCCCCCTGTGCTTCCCCAGTGCTGCCGTCGTCCAGTCACGGCGGGCTGTCGTCCGTAACGCCGTGATCGTCTGCCTGACAACAGCTGGACACTGGGGCCATCTCCACCTCCTCACATGAGCGGTCCCACCTCCTCACTCACACACCCTCTCTCACACACACACACACACTTTCCTACAGTTTCAAGAGTGTGTTGATTGAACACCGTGTACCTGGGTTATAGATCCAGCTCGGACTCTGGAGGGGGGGTGGGAGGACGTCAAACAGAAGCTTCCCTCTCCCTGATGACTTTGCGCACCTCCTGAGAGCACCATCCGCTTGATGCTGGCGCACTTACAAATCCCACACACACACGTGTTGTTGTTGTCGTCACTCCTATAAGCGTCCTGAAAACATGCCCAGCTACAAACTGAAACATGGAAGTGAGAGGCTTTACATCGAAATGTGCCCGGCGGTAATGTTGTGGATCAGTCCTCCCCCCCTCCACCCCTCCACCCCCCCTTAGAGCACACACACACACACACACACACCTCCTATCTGTCCTCTGCCTGCCAGTCCCCCTGCTGGTGTCAGCAACATTGAAATAAGAAACATCCCCGCGCGCGCGAGGAGAACAGCAACTGCGCTCAGCAACAAGGGGGATAAAATTAGCGCAAAAGAGACGGAAAAGCGGATGCGCAAATAAGCCTGTGAAGCCGCGCGGCGCGCTTTTGGAGCTCGGTCGCGGGTGACAGCCAGGCCCCGCGCGCATTAATCCGGACTGCCATGACAATCTCTAATAAGGCTACGTAGGCTACTTACCCCGAGAGGGAGCGCGTCCCGGAGAGCCAACTGCGTTTTTCGGAGCATGGAGGAGGGCTGAAGGTGTTCGGCCGTCCCCGGCGCTCCTTCTCCGCCTTCGCGCACCAGCGGCGATCCCTTTGGCGCATTCAAAATGTTGCTTTGATTACATAACTAAGGCCGAGGGAGGTTAAAACACCCCCGAAAAGCGAGTTTTATTCCCATCAGAGCGCGAAGAGAAACACAGAGAGAGAGAAGGGGGGAGAGAGAGAGAGAGAGAGAGAGAGAGAGAGAGAGAGAGAGAGAGGCTGAGCAACAACACATCGGCGCGGGTGTTTTCAGATCGTCTCCGCAGCTAGGTGGCGGGCTGGTTGCACTCGCAGGAGCTTTTTATTTATTTATTTATTTATTTATTTATTTTTTAAAAAAAATTTTCTTGCCCACTTCTCTCGGGGAAAAGTTGCGTCGCTCCCGCCAGTTCTCTCGCGCAGACAGAGAGGTGTGTGTGTGTGCGATACTGCGAGATCCGGTATCGATCCGGCCGCCAGGAAAAACACACAGAGGCAAGCGCCGCCGATATCGATCCGATCCGATCCGATCCTTGGAACTTTTTTTTTTTTCTTCTTCTTTTTTTTTTAGCGCGAGCTTCTTCTTCATCCTCTTCATCGCTGTCGTCGTGCTGAATCTGAACATCAGGACTGTTAAAGCACTGATCTCTGCTCCCTGATGTGTTCAGCTGATTGTTTGCAGTTTGAAACCCGGGGACGGATTTGTTTGGGGCAAAGTTTCCAGGAGAATAATTATATGAATTGCATTTTCTGTGAGGGAGTCCTGAAGGCTGAATGACAGCTGAAGGTGACTGAAGAAGCTGAAGCTTAGAGGAGTTAAAACAATCAGAAGCTAAAAGGAGCTAAACAGAAGCTAAAACAAGCAGAACAGAAGCTAAAAGGAGCTAAACGGAAGCCAAAAGGAGCTAAACAGAAGCTAAAACAAGCAGAACAGAAGCTAAAAGAAGCGAAACAGAAGCTAAAAGGAGCAGAACATGAACTAAAAGGAGCAGATATTGATCTAAAAGGACCAAAAGAAGCTAAAAAGAGCAGAATAGAAGCTAAAAGGAAGCTAAAGGGGACAAATTGCTAGTGAAAGGCTGAAGAAAGTACCTAAAATAGCAAAGCTCTGGCTAATTCTAACTTTGTGCTAGTCTTTAGTAGCAAAATGGTAACAAAAATTAAAAGCAGTGAAATATTAGCTAAAAGCTAAAATTAGTAAAATGCTAGCTAAGGCTAAGAAATGTTAGCTAAAAGGACCTAAAATTACAAAATATTACCTAAAACTAGCAAAACACTAGCTAAAAGTACCAAAATGCTGACTATAGGTAGTAAAATACTAGCTAGAAACATTTGAGAGCAAAACTTTAGCCAAAATCACTACACATAAATGCTTTGATTTTTAATTCTTCGTTGTTTTGATTTATCCATAAACAGAATATTAATAATAATTTAAAAAACACATTGTTTTGTTTCTTTCACGGCACTTTGAAGCGGGATCAACAGACTGAAAGTGGAGAAAAACAAACAAAGTATCGATCCCATCAGACGATAATATTGATGTTCGGATCGATCCGCCCCCTCCCCTCCCGTATGAGCTGCAGCTACTCTGTGGGTGCGCGTGTGTGTGTGTGCACGCGTGCTCGGGCTGTCGGAGAAGACGAGAGGGAGGGCGAGGAGTGGGAGGGGGCACGTTGGGTTGTGCGGGAATGCAACTGCGTGGCCATTTTCATGTAGCCAGAGGAGGCGAACATACAGCTCAGGGACTCACTGCGGCTGAGGAGGAGGAGGAGGAGGAGGAGGAGGAGGAGGGCTGCTTGATAAAATGGCGACGACTTGGCTGAAGTGAAAGCTGCCGTCGGGGTTTAATTTCAGGGAGCAGCTCAGAAGTTGCAGTGCGTCATCGTCGTTGTGCGAGACGAGAAGAGACGAGACGAGACGAGATTCGGGAGAGACTAAAAGTTCCTGTCAGAGCAGTTTAGCTCTCGTGCAGATTTTACGCACACTTTAGCAGCGATAAAACAAACACAACTTGGCGATGACGTCAGCACACTAATATTAAAGTTATATATTTTGTTGTAGATGCGGCCATCTTGGATTAGACTGACTTTGTTGTGGATGCACATCCAGTGATCACTTTCTGAAAGTTACATTGAAGATATTTTGCTAACACGTAATGCTAAGGCTTCAAGCAAAGACCCTGTGCTGTGGCGGCCATCTTGGCTCCGGAAGTCTTCTTCTTCTTCTTGTTGGTTTTTATTGGCGGTTGGCAACAAGCTTTCAGTAGCATTACCGCCACTTACCGGTATGGAGTGTGGTTCGAGATGGTCTATAAACTTTTGCTTTCTACCTAATCCCTCCATTAACTCCTGGCTAAACATACACTCACACATACACACCTACTTATATTACCTAGCTTGTATATAGCTTTATATACCCCTCTTTATTATTCTTTACACATTCACACCCATCTTGCTCTACTCAGATTCTATGAAATAGCTTTGTTTTTTTAAGGTACCGAATAATTATTTGAATATGTCTACTTCCCAGATCTCTCCTCAAAAATTCTGTTAAATTAAACCTTTCTTTAATACCTTGACACTCTCTCAACATGCATCTTCTCTCTTCTTCATATTTATAACACTCTAAAATAACATGCTCTATTGTTTCAAACTTCTCACAATACTCACACTTTCCAGTTTTATGCTTCTGTATTTTAAAAAGTGAATAATTAAGCCCTGTATGACCGAACCTTAACCTTGTTATTATTCTTTCCTCCTTCCTGATTCTTCTTCCTTTTCTTTTCCATCCTACAACCTTCTGAATTTTATAAAACCGGCTCCGGAAGTCAATTGAGGAGCGTCCATTTATTTCCTGAAAGTCTAATTAAAATCCATCCAGAGACAGACAAGGAGTTGCTAACAGACAAAGAGTTTACTTTAAATAGCTAACTGCAAACTTTCGCCCATTCTCTTGTAGCCGTTGTTATGTTTTTAAGGTCGATTGGCTGTGGCGGCCATCTTGAATTGGGTCAACTCCAAAGGTTATGGAGTTACGTATGTGTTTATGCAATTGTTGCTTTCTGTAAATTTCATTAAAAGTCATCCAGTGGATATTTTGGAAACAAACACACGATTGTCCTCCTTTGCCTTTTAGCAGCAGGTGATAATTATCATCATAAACCATTTTCACGATCAGAGGTGAACCAGAAGGGGTTTTTCTGTCCCCATACCAAGCTTTAGAAATCAGGGCAGCTGATTCCTGATGTACAACACCGATTTTTATCGTCCACTACTGTAAAAGTCAAGCGATCGTGTGTGTGTTCCTTCGTCTGCCTATTTCAGTGGTCTCCAATCCTGATCCTGGAGGGTCATCGTCCTGCATGGTTTAGTTGTTTCCCTGGTCTTCGGCAGCTTTTCAAGCTCTGCAGAAGTTTGTTAATCACTCACTGATTTGTATCAAGTGAGTCGGAGCAGAGAAACACCTGAAAACATGCAGGATGGTGACCCTCCAGGACCAGGATTGGATGCCAATGAGCCGTCTGTTTGTAAAATGTCTCACAAACCAGTGGGCAGATTTTGATAGAAGTCTCAGAAAGTAATATTTTATTCCAGTTACCTCAAAATTCATAGCTCAGATCTGGAAATGGTGTCAGACTTGACTCCAAAGTTGTATATTCTAATTGTGAACACGCTAACTACTTTTACTCCTGATTATACCTCAGGTTGTAGAGAAGTGACGTGACTGATCGGCCATGTCTGCAGTCTTTGCCACCATCCTACAGCAGATAACTGTTTACGTGATAAAGGTAGCAGTTCCCATTTGGTCACATAAGCCATAAAGGACCAGGATTTGAGTCTTATCCTAGTACTTGAGGGCCACTATCCTGCATGTTTTAGTTATTTCTTGGACACCCCTGTGATAAAGTTACATATATTATTGATACAATGATTTCTATTATATTTTATTTTATTTTTTGCTTTACTACATTTTACACAGACTGTGTTTAAATTCCTTATGAGGTGATTTGCGCTGCAGTTTGCATCATAAAGGGTTTTGATTCATTTTTCTGTAGCTGAAATCATAAATTTGAAATGTATGGCGACTTACTTGTTGATTCAGCTCAAAAATTAAACCTATAAGTGGAAATAATTGTCCCTAATTCATTACAAAAACATGTTGGAGTCTTAACAAAAACTCTGCACTTATAAGAAAAACATTTTGTGTTTTTTAAAGTCTATTACGCCTTTTTATTCTTTATAGTTTTTTTCAAAACTTCATTAAAATGTATCAACAAAGATATAGACAGTAGTAAAGAAATGTATTTTCTTGAATTTATAGACTTAAAAAACATTTTAGAAAGCTACAAAACACTGAACATCCTGAAAACAGTGTTGATGTTATCGTGTAAAAAAGTAAATAATATCATAAAAATATAAAGATGAAGAAAAAACTTGAAAAATCTGTTGAACTCCATTTTCCTTTTCTGTTGACACCGGGCCTGTGTTAGCCGATTGGCTAATATTGACAACACGTCACTTCCGGTAAAGCATGATGTCGTCGTTTATGACAGCACGAGCACGTTGACTTGTGCTGGGGTTGAGCTGTTTACCTCCCCTCAATATATTTATTCTAAACCCCGGGACGTTTTTTTCTTTTGTAAATGAAATTATCCACCATTTTCTCCACGTAACATCCGACGAGCTGAGCCGCAGGTGAGTCGCTTTCGGCGGCTCCGCGCACCGGAAGTGTCCGCAGTTAGCCGTTAGCTTAGCTGCCTGTTTACAAGGTTACACGACGCTAAGCTGAAATGTGCACGTTTTTACACTTTGTTCATCCTGTTTCAGATCATGGCCCTGTACAGACTCACCCTCCGGCTGCGGCCATCTGTAAGATCAACATTTCTGTGTTTTTTAATCGCACCAGGAGAAGCTTTAGCAAAGATATTTAAGCACTTTTGATTAAATATGCCTTTAATTTTTGAGTTTCGTGGTCATGCCTGCGAGAGACAGCTTCTTTTTAGAGTGAAATTCCTATTCTGTGCATCCTCCTGTGACTTGTGACATTAAATAAATCTACAACATAAAGTAAAAACAAAAGCAAACAGTTTAAACTGTGCTTGTGCAGACTTAAATCACATGCAAAACGTGGGATGTGACTGAGAAAGTATTGTGCAAGTGGACTGTGTTGCTCCGCACAAACTTGGATCATCTCATATGTGATCCGTGTCCTGGAGGGCTGTTCAAACTGTGGTTCTGTTGTGTTTTCAGGTGACACACGTCCGGCCTCTTCACACCAGAGGGTCGTGCAGGAGGCAGCAGGAGGCTGCGGCTGACCAGGAGCCAGAACCCGAGTTCTTCTCAGCCCTCAGGACGCAGGAGGAAGACCCGGTAACACAAGCTCAGCTCGCTCGGGGAAACTTTACACATGAAATACGGCCACTTGTACGCATCGTACGAGCAGCTCCATTAATAAATACTTTACCTCCAGCTAGTCTGAAACAGTAATTATTAGGCAGGTAATCCTCTAGCGCAGGGGTGGGCTACCCTGGTCCTCGAGTGCCACCATCCTGCATGTTTTACTTGTTCCTCTGCTCCAACACACCTGATTTGAATCAATAGGTGATTAACAGGCTTCTGCAGAACAAGAGGAGGTGATTTAACCACTGAATCAGGTGTGTTGGAGCAGGAAAACAAGTAAAACATGCAGGATGGTGGCCCTCCAGGACCAGGGTTGCTTACCTCTGGTCTAGTGCAAGAAGTTAATAACACTTGACTCAGATTGTTTCCAGTCTGATCAATAGAAATATAGAAAACGAGGGATTTAGAAGTGCTGCAGGGTCGTTGTGTGAGCCTCAAAGGGGTTTACATAGTTTTAAAAATAGCCAACAGAAGTAATAAAAAGGCACATTGTGAAATTTAAGACAACATGTTTAAAATGACTATTTCACATGGCAAAAAAAGCATAAAAAAGCGGCAGTTTTGCAGCAAAATCTTAGCATCAATGTCCGTTGTTGCGCTTTAAATAAAATCAACTTTATTGTTCCCGTTGAGAGCGGGAAAGTGCTCCAGTGGAAGTACAATAAGCCTGTAATGAAGAAAGATACAGCAGTATGAGATTACTGTGAATTAATAACACTGCAACACTCCTAAAATGGAAAATAAAACAAAAAGGGAATAAAACTGATTTCGTTTTTGGTGCTAAAATGTGACTGCACCCATCCAGAAATGAAGCTCAACTCTGCTATGTGATATTTACTGACTGATGTTGTATTTCAAAATGTTGTATTTTTGTTAACAAAGCTGGCCCGGTTCCAGCACGTGTCTGCGTGGTGGAAAGTGTTTCAAATTATTTTTTCTCTCTATCTCTTCTCAGGCTCATCACTCGGAGAAACACATCAACCATCACTACACTGTCCCCCCGGCTCACGTCCGCTCTCTGTTCCCTCACGGCTTCCCCTACCGCTTCCAGCACCAGGCAGGTTCTGCTAGTGCAGGTTTCTGTGTTCGCTGTAGGCCGGCGTGCTCGCGTCGCCCATGGCTGTGACTGTCCCTGGTGTGATTCTTAGGTGAGGACGTTCAACGAAGCCTGCATCATGGTGAGGCCGCCAGCTCTGGAGGTCATCTCCTACCTGAAGAAAACAGACTTCAGCAAACCTGCCCTGAGATATGTATTCTGTATCCTTCAAAACAACAAAAAAAAAAACAGAACAAGAAACATTTCCTTTATGTCTCTGGGGTTTTTCTCCTTAACGAAGTGTTCAGATGGGTTGAGGGGTAGCGGGAAAACGATGTCTCTTTGTCACACGGTCCACTTCTGCTACACCCAGGGATGGCTGGTGCTGCACGTTCCTGACGGTGAGGCGAACACTAACCCCCCCTCCTTTTAGACGCAGAGCTAAGTGTTAACTCTTCCGCTCCTCCTCTGTTCCGAGCAGCCCACCTGTGGGTGAAGAACTGTAAGGAGCTGCTGCCGTCGTCCTACAAAGCCTCCCGCTTCGATCAGCCGCTGCAAGCCACGGCGTGGCTGCGCAACTTCAAACTCACCAACGAAGCCGTTCTTTCAAAGGTACGATTTAACCCCAAATGACTCTAAGAGGATTAGTGGAGCGAAGCTTTTGGAACGTCTCTTCTTTCTTTAATGTAGTCCTGATCACATTAATTAGGTTTTTTTTGAAGGTCTTTCAAGATTTCTTTTTTTTTGTCCTTAGCTGCTTTTTCACTCACTTTTCTGATCATAATGGTAAACTGTGCTCAAAAAATGAGAAAGAAGGACAACTTAGGGAGCATTTTAGTACGTTTTCTTTCCTCCTGTAAGTTTTCTACATCTTAGAATTACAGTATTTATGAGGCTAACATGGATAATTCTTTTTAAAAATCCTGTGAACTCTTTTTGTTTTCACACATTAGAGTTAGGGATGCTTTCACACAAGCCCTGTTTAGTCCGCTTTAATCAAACTCAGGTTTGTTTGGGGAGGTTTGAACGAGCAATCCAACTCTGATGGTGACCAAAAAAAAGCCTAAAAACCTCGGTCTCGGTTCAGTTGAAGTGAACTCCGGCGCGATTCGAATGCCTATGTGAACGCAAGCGGACCGGAGACCACTCCAAAAGCAGGAAGCGGACTACAGCGCAGGGCCTTCTGGGTAAATACGACCAAAACAAAATAGCCTTTCTGCTGCTAACAGGAGAAATGACTCGTGGTCAGACGTGGACTGAAGAGGAGGTCCTAAAACCGCTAAAATTTGACGCCACTCCATTTGTCTTTCCTTCTCCATCAGAGAGAAATTGCGCTCAGTGTCTTCTTCAGAGGTTTTCGTGTTGTTTCCTTCAGTAGTTCTCGGTGCGGCGCCACCACAGGCGAAGGGGGGGAACAAGTCGCTCAAAGGGTTTGTCTCGATCGACTTGGTGCAGCGTGAATGAGAACCGCAGCAGCTGATAAATGAAACAAATGTTGACATTTTGGTCCCCAACTGAACTGAGTTCACCGGACTGTCAGGTGTGAACGCAGCCTTATTGTTTCACCTACTTTATAAGCAACAGTTTGGGCTTCATTCACTGGATGTTACTGCAGCTCTTCAGGCTGATGTTTCAGCCAAATAAAAGTGAAAGATCCTAAAGGAAAGGTGCAGTCTTGATTTGAAGCTTCATATTTGTGATAGCATAAAGACATAGTTATTTTTATGCAACCAAATACGCAAACCACGAATGTTACTTTTTCCCCTTTCTTTCTTTTTCTCAGTTAAAAACGAAGCAGCGCTACGTGTGGACAAAGAGGGAGTCCACCGAGCAGGGCAGTCTGCTCGGGGAGCTGGTGGATCAGGTAAGAATGTGGTTTCTTTCACCTCTTGAAGAGTTTTTCGTGATCTGCGGCTTGTTTCTACCTCCGGTGTCACCTTCCACCCTGCCGGTCTTGTTCTCTGAATGTGTCACTTTTTTTTTTTTTTTTTTTACCGCCATCTTTCTGTTTGAAGCTGTTTTTATTTTTTTTTTCCTGTGTTGGATGTTATGATAGTCTGATTCCTGTAATAATGACTTCAGAGACTGCACTGGTCAGGAAATGACCTTTGACTTCTCCCCGGTCCCCCATCTTTCCCATCATTTAATCCGTCTGATTCCTTACCCAAACGTTGCCGTTTCATTTCCGCCCTTAACGCTCAGCTGTAACGCTCCGGTGGTGTCTAATTGCTGCAGGGCATCACTCGAATAAAGAGCAGCAGTGATGTGGTGGGGGCGCTGATGAAGGAACTCCGGCTGCAGAGCGGGCAGCCGGACGCAGGCTTCCGATTGGCCGTGGCGGTGGACGGCATCAACGCCCTGTGGGGGAGAACGACCCTCAAAAAGGAGAACAAGAGCCCGGTGAGAGAGAGAGAGAGAGAGGGGGGACGCTCGTGTTTCTGTCCTCGGCAGGGAAAGCTGGACGTGTCTCACTTTGTCCCTTTCCCCAGGTGGATCCGGAGGAGCTCACTTTGATTCACAACCTGAGGAAGCTGATGAGGAACGACTGGGTGAGAGTAAAGCATCGGCTGCGTTTGCCTTTCGGAAATGTTTCTTTTTTTTTAACATTCACCCTGTCTTCTCAGACCGGAGGCGCCATCATCACCACCCTGTCCAGGACGGGCTCCGTCTACACGCCGAAAGACGCCTACTTGCCTCAGGAGCTGCTCGGAGAGGTGAAAGGCCTTTTTTTAATTTATTTTTTCGCCTGTAGCACTCGCTCTCACGCTGCCACAGCACATTTATTTTTGCTTTTTTTTTCTAGCTAACATTGACTGTTAGTCCAGTAATTCCAGATGAAACAGGTTTTTGTTCTCGGAGGAACAGAAACGGTTTGTCTAGTCAGGCTGAACGGTATTCTTACCAATATTATTGCAGTCATCTGCCATAAAATGTTTCTGACAAACATTATATTAAGAGACTGAGGGGGATTATGTAACTCCCATCCCACCTGATGATAATGTGGGGTCAGATGTGCCGAATATTCCGCATCACTTTGGGTTTCTTACGTTCACTCTCGGCTGTGTGGGCTTGACTTCAACCTTGTTTTATTTTTTCCTTTCTCCTGCATAAATCCATATTTTAAAAAAAAAATCATGCTTTATTGATTTAATATTCCTCAGTGTCAGTTTCTTTATTTGTATCTGCTGTAAATGATGATCGAAGCCACCGCCCGCGTCTAAAAACCGCCTGTTCCCCTCCTCAGACGGGGTTTGACAACATGGACCCGTTCGTCCCGGTGTCGGTTCCCGAATACAACGAGGAGGAGTTCGAGAGCTGTTACCTTTACTACCTGGAGCGGAACTGGCTGCAGCACCCACAGAGTAAGCGGCGATGGGGGTTTTGTGACGGCGGCGGGAGGGAGGAAGGCTTTCGCTCTGACTCTGGATTCATTTTGTTTTTGTTTCCCCCTCAGGTCGAACGGAGGCCGGGAAGAAGGAACTTGTCTTCCTGAGCAACAGGAATCCGTCCGTGTTCGAAAAGCTCTGCGGCTTCTTGTAAACGCCGCAGAAATGGTTCCCCTGCTCCACATACACGTCAACGCCGCTGTACGATTTAAACTCTGTCCTGCTTTGATAATAAACACTCATGTAAAGAGTTCAAAACGTTTGTTTTAAAGCGTCTCATATTCGGCTCCTGTGAGCCGCCGCTGAAAGGTGGATAAAAGGTGCGTTTGTGAAGCGGCTCCTTCAGGTTGTGCTGCCTGTGTTCAGCGATCCTCAAAGCAAAGCAGAGCGTCTCGGTTGGACTGGACCTGGTTCTGAATATCTGGACCGGTCCTCCTCGCTGCAGCCGACTGACTCGGCTGTTACGTCCTGGTCCCCGATCTCTGGAAGGCACGAGAGCTTTTCCCCGTAAGAATTCCTCCGCATTTCGCTCCGTGCATCGACCCTTTTGGCTCCGACCAGTTGGTGAAGCCGTCCCCGCAGCATGATGCCGCCACCACCATGCTTCGCTGTGGGGATGGTGTAATCGGTGTCTTTCTTCAGAGCTGCTCTGCTCCGTCAAGGTTATCTCGGATTAATGCCGTCTCTTTTGTTATTTCTGGGGAACCTCACAACAGGAGCACATTCTCGGACACTCAGATGGATCTTATTTAACTAAACCTAGGGTTTCTGAAAGTCAGTGCTTCAAGATGGATAATTTTTTATTTTTCTATTTAACTTCATCAATTTGAAGTATTTTCATAGAGCTGTTGCTTATAATCCAAAAAGGAAAATAAAAATAGCTCAATTTCAGGTTGTAAGGCATTAAAACAATCAAACAGAGGGGCGTGTTGCTCTCGCTGGCGCAACCTGGTGGTTGAATTTAATCACTGCAGCGCCGCTCACGTGATCCCCTCCACGGTCACGTGACCGGGCGCCCAGAAACCGCTTCAGGAGAACCTGACGGCTGTTCGGACCGCAGGGACGGCGGCGTCTGTGGTCCGGACCACGGGTTGGGTCGGTGGGAGGAAGCAGCCGAACCGAGCTCCTGCTAGAACCGTCTCGAGGTGAGTTAAAAATAAAAATAAAATAAACTCTGAATGACAACAAACAGAATATTAGCTGACTGTAAGCGGAAGAGTCGGGTTCGTGGGTCAAAGTCGAGCCAGAACCAGCTGACAGTTTTTATTTGGGTCTGTTTTTTGTCTGCAGAGAAGTTTGAAAAAAAAATGGCGCCTTCACGTGTCCTCCTGGTGTTTGTTTTCATCCCAGCAGAGCTGCTGCTCGGCTCAGGTAACAAAACTTCCCCCAGTCTGACCTGTGCAGAGAAATACATACAAATAAATCCATACATGAAGGGAAAATGAGAGACAGAACTGCCAGAAGTGTGTACTTCTACATGCCTGGTACTTTAACATACTTATACTATGCCCAGAGTAATTTTACTGTACAGTTGTGAAGCAATACTATGTCAAAGTAACTTATAATGACAATGCAGAATGTGCCTTTGTGTCATTGTCAGTTATTTATTTCTCTGAAATCCTAAGAGGTGACAACAAAGTCTTTTTGGATTATATTAATAGGCTACCTATACTAAATCCAGAATAAATATTTCCTAATTTTACAGTACAATTGTGGAGAAATACCACGTCAAAGTGGCAAAGAGATTTGAGAGATATAAATATCTGAAAATGACAAAAATGCATTTTCTGCATTGTCATTATGAGATGCTTTGACATTGTATATCTCAAAATATATACAGTAAAATTAGGAAATATTTACTCTGGATATTAGAGGTGACCTATTAACATAGGTTGTTGTCACCTTTTTGGATCTGAGAGAAATAAATTCTTGAAAATATGACAAAAGCATCCTCTGAAATAGCCTTTTGTGTAACTTTAACGCTGATTTCTCCAAAACTTTACAGTAAAATTATGAAATATTTATTCTGGGTGTAGTAGAAGTATTTTAAAGTAACATGTATGTATAAGTACACACTTCTGACAGTTATGCCTCTCGTTTCCCTTCATGTATTTATTTATTTTCCCGCCTGCCTGTGCTCTCCTTCTTCTTTTACTGTAATGCAGCGTGTTTGCGTGAAATAACCCCCCCCCCCCCCTCCTTTCCTCCATGTTTACGTTTCCTCCTCCCAGGAAGCAGTAAATGTGTTGGCAGGAACTTCGGCCACGACTCCGTGGCGTGTGAATGTAACTCCACCTACTGCGACAGCGTCGGCTCGGTGACCCTGCCCCCCCTGGGTCAGTACTCCACCTACCTGAGCAGCGTGGCGGGCAGCAGGCTGGAGGCCGGTCGGGGTCGGGTCCAGGCCCAGACGAACGGCACCGGATCAGGTGAGGTCTGCTCCGTACGGCCGGCATGGCGGCGTCCTAACGGGGCTTTATCTTTTATTTTTGTTCCCCCTCGTCAGGCCTCAGGTTGACCGTCGCCTCCTACCAGAAGTACCAGAGGATCAGGGGCTTCGGAGGAGCCATGACGGACGCCGCGGCCATCAACATCCTGTCTCTGTCCGCCGGAGCGCAGGAGCAGCTGCTGCGGCAGTACTTCTCCAGTGAGGGTAAGGAGTCTGTCCGCAGAAAGGAGTCGGGACGCTTTGGTTTGGGTTTTTTTAAAGGCAGGTCAGGCTCAGGGAGGCTCGCATCACCTGTGGAGTTTAAATCTGAGATCTGTGGCGTCAAAGCCGTTCTGGTCAAACCTCGGGAATAACGCTGCGCCCGTCACAATCTGAGCAGCTCCTACCTCGTTAAACGTTAACTCGACGTCTGCAGAACGGACCTGCGTGTTGGCTTGACGTCAGCTGGCTGTGGCGGCCATCTTGAGTTGCGGTTTTAAAAGTCAATCAGCTGCAGACCTGAGGTTCATGAGGTATTTAGCTAACAGGAAGACGGGGGGCATTTAGGTGGCGCCGTGATTAGATGCATCACGTTTGTTTTTACCTGTTGAAGGATATAAACCTCATCTTAGGAAAAAAAGAGATTAAAATGAACAGAAAGCTTTTTAACTGAATGCAGAGTCATCGTTCAGACCCGTTTTTATTTATTGTGATCCAAATACTTCGGCTGTTTGAGTCATTCAGCTCAGGAACGTTAATATTTAGCTTTATCTGCAAATATTGCACCGAAATCTCTTCAGTTTTTCTCAAAAACGTTGCTCAGTTTTTGTCCTTTCATGCTCCCCGTAGCTAGCCTTTTAGTAATTGTTAGCTTTGAGCTGCTGTTTTTGCTACATTTAAGGTTGAAGCTGTAGTTTTGCTACTGTTAGCTTTTAGCTAGTGTTCTGTTTTGTTTTGTTTTGGTTTTTTTAACCCTAACAGCTCAGTTTCAGCGTCAGCGTTCACACTGAATTTTGAAATTGGTTTAGTTTTTTTTTTTATTGAATTGAAAATCTTTATTCATTTCATTAAAACAAAAATAACTATATATCCAATAAATAACAACAAAATATAGATATATAAATCATTAATAAAATGAAAGGCAGCAGAAAGAATAAAAAAATCTTATAATATCTGCCCCTTTTTTTTTTTTTCAATTTACTAAATGAAACAATAATAATCTACCAGAAAATGAAAATCAAACAGTTTTAAATCCGTCTTGAATAACAATTCATTTAGGAACACATTAAACTAGTTCATGTTTCCTTAATAATACAGCTTTTTCTTTGCAGTCAGGAGATAATTGGTTTAAAATGTTAAAGTTCTTGGCGTCTGTGAGGCTGCTCGCTCTCAGAGGTAACTCAGGTGCAGCAGGAGGACGGCGGCGGAGGCCTCCTCCCTCCTGCAAAGTTTTAACGTGACGCTTCGAGCGGGATTCTTTATCACGCTGGCTGTGTTTCCCCTCCGTTTGTCCGAACAGGGATCGGCTACAGCGTCGTGCGCGTCCCCATGGCCAGCTGCGACTTCTCCACGCGCCTGTACACCTACGCCGACGCGCCCGGCGACTACGACCTGGACAACTTCATGCTGGCCCCGGAGGACACGAACATGAAGGTCCCGAACGCCGTCCGCTCGCGCAGGAACGCCCCCCCGTCCCACCGCGTCTCTCCTCACGCCTGTCCCCTCTTGCCCGCAGATCCCTCTGCTGCAGCGCGCCGGGGCCATGTCCCCTCGCCCGCTGTCCCTGCTGGCCAGCGCCTGGAGCGCCCCCGCCTGGATGAAAACCAACGGCGCCCTCACAGGAAAGGGCTCCCTGAAGGGTCAGCCGGGGGGCAAGGAGCACAAAGCCTGGGCTCGGTACTACGTCAGGTGAGACAGCTTACCTTCGGACCGTACGCTGCTTCCTATGAGACATTCACCCCGAACGGCGCTTTAACCCC
>NC_051445.1:11376403-11396356 GCF_001649575.2 Kryptolebias marmoratus | reverse complement strand
TCAGGTTTCTGGAGGAATACGCTAAATATAACTTAACCTTCTGGGCTCTGACGACAGGAAACGAGCCCACCGCAGGACGCATGACGAACTACAGGTCTGTCCTCGCAACGACGCAAATCCTTTTCGTTCAGCTCTGAAACGCTGAAAGGGACACGTCTCTGTCCCCGATGCAGCTTCCAGGCTCTGGGCTTCACGCCGGAGGAGCAGAGGGACTGGGTGGCTCTGGATTTGGGCCCCGCGCTGCACGCCTCGTCCCACCCGCGGACGCACGTCCTCATCCTGGACGACAACCGCCTGCTGCTGCCCTACTGGGCCAAAGTGGTGAGTCGGCGGGCGGAGGGGACGGAGAAAAGAACCTGATTTTTATTTATTTTTTTTACCTCAGGCTCTAAATGATCAAGGACAAACCGGCTCGACCGGTTTCGTTTTTAAGGCCTTTCCTAAGATCAAAACGAGCCTGCGTGGCTGAATCTGTCATGTTTCTGTAACAGGCTTGTGTCCTAAATCAGAAACATTTAATGTTTTTTTTATTTTTAAGCACAAACAAAATGTAATTGAGTGTATTTCTTATCTGCGTCAGGCTGTTAAACTGCATTCAGTTCACGTTCGACCTGTCTTAGGATGACATTAACGAGATTTAACAGGACATACAGCAGAACACATCGAAGTTTAAACCAACCATTGTAAGGTTGTTGGAATTTTTTTCCTGATAAATTGACTTGAAGTGACATAAAGGTCAGATTAGAAGAAACTAAGGCTGCACAATTTCAAAAAAACATGCAACTACATTATTATTGAATACCACAATATTCAATATTGTTGTTTTTACTAGATGCATTTTTCTTATTCCTTTTTTTTCCTATTGTCTCTGACTCTGTGTTTATCTGTTGTGTCAGCAAAATATCTCGTGATCCACTGGACAGATTTGAATGAAACTCTCAAACTAATCATTGCACATCTACAGCTAACTTTAGGATGCAAATCAGCGACAGAATAGAAGTCCATTTGCTTTTGTTTTTATTTTATTTTTTTTCTTTTGGATTGACCGTGTCCTGGATAACTGAGAGTATACTCCTGCTCATTCCTTTCCTTCTTCGTCTCCGCCCCTCCAGGTTCTCGGTGACGTTCACGCAGGGCGCTACATACACGGCGTAGCGGTCCACTGGTACATGGACAGCTTCATCCCCGCGGGGATAAGTTTAGGCACCACCCACCGCCTCTACCCGGAGTACTACCTGTTCGGCACGGAGGCGTGCGCCGGCTGGAGCCCGGCAGACAGAGGAGTGAAGCTGGGGAGCTGGGAGAGGGCGGAGCAGTACGCGCACGACATCATAGAGGTGAGCCGCCGCCGCCGCTGCCGCTCGTGGTTGTTCAGTCAGCTCCGGAGAAGCAGCCACGCAATCCGACAAGCTGCGAGCCGTCCCCGGAAAGGCGAGACGCTGCGCCCCGCTGCACACGGCTCGGCAGGACGCAGGCCAGCAGAGCAAGCTGGAACCGGCGTCCTGTTTCCTCACTTTCACTCCGGGGGGAAATTGGACTCCTTCCACTCAGCTCATTCAGGCTCGAGCCGCATCCAGAACCAGGAGGAACCGGATCGTACGAACAATCTGCCCCGTGGCGCCTTAAACCCCAGATCAACAGATTTACAGCAGGACGACCCTGAACTTGTTTTTGTTTGTTTCGTTTCAGGACCTGAATCACTACGTTGTGGGCTGGACTGACTGGAACCTGGCGTTGGACCGGACCGGCGGACCGAACTGGGTCAAGAACTTTGTGGACAGCCCCGTCATCGTGGACGTGGAGCGCGACATCTTTTACAAGCAGCCGACGTTTTACAGCGTGGCTCACTTCAGGTAGCTCTGAACGCCCCGGGGTGACCTCTGCTCCCAGCGGGCATCTTTTTGTCTCACCCGTGACCCTCTGCCTTCAGCAAGTTCCTGTGGGCGGAGTCTCAGAGGGTGGGGGTGTCGGCGAGCGGAGCGACGCCGCTGGAATTCACCGCCTTCGTCAGACCAGATGCATCGGCGGTGCTCATCGTTCTCAACAGGTACTTCTCGGGGTCCCCCCTCGCGTCTGGATGTAGACCTACATATTGATGTTAGCGAACACAAAAATGGCCGCCACCGAGCCAGTTTGGCGTGGTAGTAGCTGAGAGTCACCCTCGACACAATATTTATGAGGATTGACCTAAACGTGTTGGACTCAACGTTTGAGTTTAAAACTCTGGTGAGTGATGTGTGTTTGATCAGGAAATTATACCAAACTCCTCTCTGTCTGTGTGTGTGTGTGTGTGTGTTTGTGTGTTCAGGTCCTCGGCAGAGATCCAGTTCGAAGTGTGGGACCCGGCCGTGGGTTACATTCCCGCCACGGCGCCGGCTCGCTCGCTGCTCACGATCGCTTGGAACACGCGCTGAACACCAATAACAGGAAACATAAAGAGTTTCACATTTCACCAAAGCTAATAACACAACGAGCTCTTTGCAGTTTTATTCACTGCCTTTAAAGATTTTAAAGAAGAACCTCAAACACTTTGAATTCATCGGGCAGATAATTAACACCTGAGCCTCGTCTGGCGCTGAAATTATCATTTACATAATGATTTGTAAATAGTTTCTGATTTTACGACTTAATTTTATTGTAAATCAGTTTTTTTTATTTTATACACCAACTAATAAATCTGCTGTAAGCAATAAAAGTTTTTTTTTGTCAATTTATTAATACATCATAGACATAGTTTCATATTTATAATATACAGCTCGATAACCAGGTATTTCACATTTGCATCGCCATTACCAATGTTTGTTTGTTTGTTTTTTTTCCTTTGCAAACCTTAAAGTTGTTGGAGTAAAATTATTTACATCAAAAGAAGTGATAAAAATGTTCAACAAAAAGAAGGTACAGTCGCGAGCGGACTAAAATGACGGCGGGGTGTCATCCGGTTGTAATATTTACACCAGCAGGGGAAACGCTGAGTCCGTAAAACGTTCGATTCTCACGTTTGTGTCGAACGCTTAACGTCCGTTTTATCGAGTCACGACATGAACTCCTCCACGGAGCAACTCCGAGAAATAAGAAAAAAAAAAAGAAGAGATTTAAGAGTTTAAAAAAAAAAAGAAAAAAGAAAAGTCTTTCCTAACGGTAAAAGGTGTTCATGTTGTTTTCTTTGTTCCGGCTCCGTAAAGGTTAAAGGTGAAAGCTTTTTTTTTTCTTTTCTGAGCAACACATTTAAAAAAAGGAGTTGTGTGAAAAATCGGGTGAGCTGAACATCGATCTAGTCTGGTTTGTTGTCAGGCGAACGAAGCGAATCACGGCAATTTGTTAAGACGTCTGTTGGGGAGGGGTGTGAGCGGAGAGAAGGCGTTAAAACTGAGGATGAATATACAAAAAGTCTGAGGTCTTTATGACTGAAGGGGGAAATGAGAAGCATGTTTTTTTTTTTTTTTTTCTGGCGGGACGTGAAGGTGGAAACTGAAGGACGGGGGGTGGGGGAGTGGACGGCGGGCGTCTCAAAAGGACCATCTCTCCTGTGTGCGGGGGTCCGTGGACAGGGACGGGGTCTGGCTGCTGCTGTCTTCTCCGTTCAGGCTCATCCTACACACGGGACACGTGTCGTGCTGCAGAACACAAAAAAAAGAAAAGAAACGCAGACGTTAGCGACGGCTGAAGACCGCGGGGAATGGTCACCGCGTCGCGAAGGCCGAACAAAAACAAAATCTGCACCACGCGTCTCTCACGTCGACGCTTAATGTGTCCCTAAAACAAAAATCTGTAGGTGTGTCTGTTTACACACAGACTACGGCCTGATGTAGGTCAGTCATGTGACTCCAGTGTCCACGGAGTGTTCAGCCGAGTGCTTTGTTTACACCGAGTGCGTACCCGCGCTTCAGGAGAACCTGCTGATGTTTGACTTCATTCTTAGCAAGGAGCACATTTTAAACAAGAGTTTAGTGAAATAAGCTGTAAATCGACACAGATTTTAAATGTCTTATGGTAAAAAAGTAAAACTTATTAGACTCTAAACAGTTTCTTCTTGATTCAGTGTTTTTGATCAAGAAAGAACCTTTAATTTGATGCATAAAAAGAATAAAAATGCAAAGAAAATTAACTTTTATGTGATTAAAGTAAGTTTTTTTTTTTTTCTAAATGTATTGGCAGAATTTTTGTCAAACCCTGCGTTACTGCTGATAAAATAAAAACAGTAAAGTCAGCGTTTAGAAACGAGTCGATGTCCCACGTTGCCGAGGGTCTTAAAAAGTGTTTTTAGCTTTTAGATGAGTGTTTTCCTCGACTGGAACTGAACAGGAGATCCAAATATACGACTTTCAGGGTTAATGTTGTTTGATTCCAAGAACTAAAGCATCCAGAGAGACTCTCAGACAGGCTGATGGAGTTTCAGATGTGTTCTCATGTTTCAGATCGACTGAAACTAAGTTTAGAGAAAGTTTTTTTCCTAACAGATGGAGTCTTACTTTACGTCTTTGTCAATAAAGATTTGGAGGGAGGACATGTTTAGCTTATTGTGGTGATAATTCGCTGTCTGAGGTGATGCAGAGCGATGCATCCCGACGAGCGGAGGGAGTAATTTTATCCACCACCAGGCGCAGTGGGCGGAGCCAAAGGGGGGCTAAAGGTGGCCCTCATAGATTAGTCCTCAGCCACCCTGATCATTTAAAGAAACTCTGCTTTCTAGTTTTTCTTTTTGCTGTAAATATAATAAATTATATATATGGTAACCTAATTTTGAATAGTGACCTCACTTATGTGTAGACGCAGCCACAGACCAAAATGGAGGTCGGTACGTCTCTTATTTTTCCAAGTTATCCAGCTCACAAGACGACCTGGACGGACGGAGGGCGTTTCCAAATCCCCTTTTCTCGTTGCGACGGGGGAAGTTACCGAAGTCAAACTAATTCCTCCGGTAGTTCTATTACAATTAGCTGAGCAAAGCGACTTTAAACGTTCCCCGTCCAGAACCCTTCCACTGTCTCTGTTGGGACTCACCATTTCCAGCCACGGTACTATACAGTCTGAATGAAAGAAGTGGTTACAGGGTAGCTGTCTGACTGGTTCTCCCACTGCGAAGTCCTCTTTGCACACTGGACATTCCATACAGCAGTCTATGGGAGAAAAAAAAAAAAAAGATTTAATTTACACAGATACACAGCCGTCCCCTTACAGTCACAGGATAAAACGCTTTAAACTAAAAGCTGTCGAATCACATGTTTAGGTTTGCATCGGAAAACTATTTCAGAACGCGGAGACAACAGCCGGAGTTACTGAAAGACACGACTCTGAGGGGTCTCTGTCTCAACAAGTCCGCCGTCTAACTACAATCACGCCAAGAGATCGCTGCTAAAACACAGAGGAACGTTAGGAACGTCTGACCCAGAAGTGGGGAAAAAAAAACTAACAAATGGCGATGAAACGTACATTATCAGCTGTGAGGAACAAGGTTGATATGTCTGAGGTTAACGGGGCGCTTTGTCCCACACTGACAGCTCGACAGCTTTAATACATCCTAACCTTCAACTAAAGAGCTCTGAACTTCCTTTTAATACAAGGAAACATGCTCCTGTGTGTCCAAATACAACTAAAACAAAGAAAAATACCAAAAACAAACTGAAATGAGTTTATTTCTTGTTGCCGTTCAATGTCTTCTGTCTTGAAATGACGGATAAAAAAATAAAAGTGAAGCACAGACGGTCGGAAGAAATGGTTCAATTGAAATAATTACTTTTACAGTTATTTATCAGTATGTTTTTTTTTAGAAATATACTGATGAATTTAAACAAACTTTTCTTTCTTCCAGCCCTCAAAATCACCTGCAAGTATCTTTGGTTAAAGTATACAATCATTGCTAACAGGAGAATAAAACGTAATAATTGTTTTTCTTATTAATTATTATTATTGATTCTTTAAATCTTACAACAACGGTGCAAAAATATGTCGCTAACAGGTATTTTTAAAATTTAGTTTTAGGTCTGAAAATCTGTTCAGAAGCTCCAGATGTGTGTCAGAGCCCTGATGTAAGCTGCATGAAAGAAGGTGACGTAAATAAAGAGGAAACGGTAAAGAGATGTGACCGACCTGCTTGTTCCTGAGTGATGCTGACGGTGGGGAGGGAGGAGATCTTCTCCTTCTCTGCTGGTGGAGGTCCGGTGTTCTCCAGCTGACCGAGTAACTGCACGGAAGGAACGCTCGTTAGGGGCGGGGGGCTCGGAGGCGACCGAGAGAAACCCGAAGGAGCTCCGCGACCTCCCCCGGCTACTCACCTGAGTTATGACGGCGTCTAGGCCTCCCTGCCCCCACGCGTAGTCTCCCGGGTTGGAGTGGAGCATCCCCGTCCTTCAAGGAGACACAGAGCGGACAAGTTTAGAAAAAATAAAAATAAAGACGAAGGAGACGGAGGAGGACTGACATGGATGTTGGGAAGTTTTTTACCAGGACAGAGGAGGTGAGCCAGAAACTCCGGAGTTGGCAAAGAGACCGGCAAGAAACTGTTGTACAATCCTGACAAAACAAACAAAACAACAATTAAAATCACTAAACAAAAATAAAGAGGAGATCTCAGAGTTGAGACGATTCCACTGGGTTGGATTTAAGGAGTGATGTGAAACATCTTAACACACTTCAGATCACCTCATCCTGGCCTTCACCTGTGCCCGTCAGCACACTCATAACCCCACAGCTAGCAAATATTTTCTTATCGTAGCTACGTGTCACAGAGCTGAAGATGTTGAGGTTCTCCTTGGGAGGGACGAGGATGCACAGGATGAGGAATGAGGTCATCAGAGGTACAGCACAGGTTGAACGACTGGGAGATAAAGTTAGAGAGGCCAGACTGAGACGGTTTGGATATGTGCAGAGGAGGGACAGCGAGTATATTGGTAGAAGAAAGTAAGAGACAAAGAGGAGACATATGGATGCATTTAGAGAGGACATGGAGGGAGTTTGAGTGAGGACAAAGGACGCAGAAGACTGAGTTAGATGGAGGAGGATGACTCCCAGTGGAGACCACTGAAAAAGGGAACAGCCGAAAGAAAGAGAAGAAGCAGCTACACGTAATTTCACCGTTTATTTTCTGGCCTAAAGTTAGTTTCTCTCTGGGCTGCGGCTGTCGGAGACAAGCTAGTGGATGACGTTTGGAAGAGGTTCTCAATTTCCCCATAATTTGCTCATAAACTTGGCGCTTGAGTTGAGGGCGTCTCAAACCGTCTCATGAGCTGCATTTTGACACCTGTGTGGGACAGGTGTCCTCTGACAGAGGAGAGCTGCAGGCCTAAAAACCACAGTGATGGTCAACAATGCTTAAAAACAATCCAGATCTGTCTGTCTTCATTTCAAAAGCATTCTGCAGCAGAAACAAGAGGGGCAGCTGTCGAGGTGGAAACAAAGGGGGTCAAAACAGGTATAATGTTTGCAGAGGTGGACAAAAAAATATATAGATCATGAATACATGAGTCGCTGCTCGCAAAAACTATGAATTCAGAGAGACTATGATGTAAACTTCCCCAGCGTTGAGTCTCCAACAGCTGCACCCCAGTGAGATTCTCCCTTAATGCAGTTGGTTGTAACACATGATCAGAAATCTGCAGGGCAAGTTTTTATTTTTAAAAAATCATCCTGTTTGTTTTGGTTGGACGTGCGGCGGAGCAGAACCCGGGGCTGTGCGCTTCTTAAACAAGCCATGGCGAATCACCGATCAACACCGGTGAGCTGCAACACGTCTAAACCTCACCTGTTGGCTGGAAACACAGGGTGTCGACCAAAAAAACCAGACAGAAGACGTCAAACCACCTACCCTTCCACGGCGGGCGAGCGATCCGGCCTGCTGCTGCCTCTGGACCTGTATCTCCTCTGGCTGTGTAGGCGAGGCGGGCGCCCAGGTCCCCAGTGATCCCCGGCTCCGAGCAGGCCCCCCATGGGTCCTCCGAGACCCGCTGGGACGGATCCCCCGACCGATCCACCTCCCAGCCCCCCAAGATCGCCGAAACCCCCCAGGCGTCCTCCTGGGAGCCGGGGTTCCGAGTCGGGACTGTCTCTGTCTGCTGTAAACGGCCGCTCCAGTAACAAAAGGTGCCATAGCTGCAGGGGAGTCGAAAAAAGTAGGGCAGAGAAGAAGAAAAAGAAAAAGTTGTAACATAAACGTTATTTATACCACGCTCCCTTCGCCTGACGTCCTCCCCCCCCGGGGTCTGATCGTACCTCTGCAAACTGTGTGGCTGTGTCATCCAGCCCGTTTGAGCCGCCCTCGAGGAGACTGAGGGGAAACGGCACACAAAGGGGACAAAATGCAAGTCGTTAGCGACACGGTCAATCGGATTTACCTGCGGCGCCACACGAGTGTTCAACGCCCAGGACGCCGCTGCCGCTCCACGTCGGCACCAGCGATTTTTATTTATTTCAGCGCCGCGTAACGTCTGGAAAATGAAAGCAAAAGAAGTAATAAAAGCCTCCCACCTGGAATCCTCGGTGACTTCCTCGATGAAACCCGAATCACATCTGGGACAGATGTATTCCTGGAAAGAGTCGAGACAAAGTCTGAGAGCCACGGCATTACGTTTGACCCAGACCTAGCCACTGCTGTGTTCTCTAAGGCCTGTTAGCTAAGGCAGCCATCTTGAACTGGCTTGTATCCGAAAGCTGATCAGTTGTAGAGACACATCCAGTGACGAGCTTCTGAACGTTTCATGAAAATCTATGCAGTGGTTTGTGAGATATTTTGCTAACAGACAGACAGAAATGACTCGGACAGGCGATTGCTGCAGCCATTTTTGTATTTGCTCAGGTCAGTTAGCTGTGGCGGCCATTTTGAATCAGGCTGAATCCGAAGTTAATCCAGCGTAGACGTGCATCTGATAACTACTTTCTGAGAGTTTTATGAAACTGTTTAATAATCCTGTAAAAACAAGATTCTACAAACAAACATCAGAAAGTGTGCAGAAAAGTAAAACTTTCTTCTCTGCTTCATTCTTTTTATAGGGAACACATTTGCCCAGCGGGTCCTAAATATTAATTGTGAAAACACTTTAAATGCCTGCTTTTGATTGGCTCAGCAACATTATATATATATTAAAAAAAAGATAAAAACTTGTGTTACATTAGAATGACAGTCATTGTTTTATGAATGCAACCGAAGAGGTAGAGCTGGTCTGCCAACCACACCTAAGTGCCGAGAGTGGAAAAAGCAGCGTGTCAGAATGAGGAAAACACAACCGCCTGCTGTCGTAACCGCATCGTCGTAATAACCCCACAGCTGAGAGCGGGGTCGTTCATTACACGGGCGAGACAAATGAGCCACCGGACCCACGAGCTCGTCGCGAAACCTCCTCACCCTCACCTGGCAGGGTTTTAATCCTACTAGTTTTTGTAAAAATTGAAAAAAGGGATCTGAAACTAAACGTATGCGCAGGATAGGTTAAGAAACCCCTACGGTAAGCAGAAACGGCCCGTTCCGGTTCTGTGTCGGTTGCCTGCTTCATTATTTCTGTTTTACACACACACACACACGTGTGGACGCGGCTGCAAAACGATCCCCGGAGTGGCGAGATGAACTGTGGCTGCTGTGGTCGTTCGGCTCGCTGCAGACACATGATACGACTGAATATTCTTAAGATAAGCGAGCCCATTTGAAGTCAGCGACAGGGCAGCGTGATGCCACCATAAAAATAAAAGATTCACACGACAACCCGGCTGGTGGAGAGGATTGAATTTGACTCCACGGCTCATTACGACAGGAACAATTCAAACTACTGACCTAATTGTTATTTTATGGCATGATAAGAAACTAAAAAAAAAAACTCCAAATGAAAAGAAAACCTTCTTATAGAAATCGCTTCCTTCCTATTTGGTCCAGGTAACATTTAGTAATAGCTACAATTACATTTTTAAAGCGAGAACTGACTGTTTTAAATATGAAATGGCAAAAAATTTAAGGTTTATATTGTTCCTTTTGGCTCAAAACTGGACAATTTATGAGTAAAACGCTTGAAAGCTTTCCCACACTTTCATTTATTTTGTAAATTTTTTAAAAGACAAACGTGACCTCTTTTCTGAGCGTAATAATTGAGCTAAATACACCAATTAATGTAGGAAATTCACACATTTACACAAACTAGAACAAGGCTGACTGATAACAGGATTGGGCCACGCAAAGATGACATTTAAACCTTCAAGAAGTTGATTTGTTTAATAGCTGCAAAAGCTACTGTGAGGGTGTATTTTAGGAAAGATGTTATAAAGGGATAAACATCTGACAAGATCCACTATCGCTTTTCACGTCAAAACTGAAACTAAACACGACGTCGAAGAAAATCCCCCCTTACTCCTTGTGTCAACAGTGTTTTTATTTTAAGCAGAAACAAAAACTGAAAACAAAACGAGCCCACTGCCTGACAGCTACATTTAAAATACACAGCTTTAAAATGGTGAGGCGGCTGTTCCTGCTGCTGTTTAGTGAAAGAGAGAGAAAAAAAACAACCTTCGAAAGTGTCAAAGCGAAGATTTTAACCTCGAACTTTAACTGTCTTAAGACACCACAGGGCCTGACAAAGCTGGTCGACCCCGCTTTTCAAGTCGAGTCCGTTTGAGGGACAAAAACAAGCCGTTTTTCCGCTGTTTGTTTGGAGTTAACAACAACAAACGCTGCTAGCTGCTAGCCGCTAACATGCTAGCAGGGTTGGCTTTAGCCGTAGCCGAGCGGGCGAAACTAGCCGCTTTGCGCCGACAAAACGGGGTTGTCAGCGGCGCCTGCCGTACGGTGCGCCACGCAGGGGCGGAAGAGAGTCGTCTGACTTACCGGGAGCTTAGGGTTTACTTCTCCCTTACAGCAGTGACAGAAAAACCGATGCGGGGGAACAGCCGCAGCCTCCGCCATCTTCCCCGAAGCAGCAGCAGCACAAACACTGACGTCGCTCCACTTTTGCCTACTCCCCAGTAAGGAGAGCAGCGATTGGCTGTTCTAAAAGTCACTGGGTGATGTCACCGCCTAGTTTGCATAGATGACCTGTGAGGAATACTCCTGTGAGAGGGACAGAAAACTCAGTACAAAACTATGTATTAAACTACATTTTTTTTGTCGATTCTTGTTTAATTTAATTTAATTTATTTTTATATAAAACAGATTAAGTATTAGTATTATGAACAAAACAAATCATCAACTTCCATTCTAGTTAGGGAAAATATACTGAAAAGTGAAATTATTTACCTTTTACTTTAGGTACATCTGAAATAGCAGTTTTGACTTAGAAGAATTAAATTATAAAACTCTGCAATCCATGTCCAGCCAGGACAAAAAAAGTTTAAAACTGTCACCTGAACTTTTTATTGATCTTTAGAAATTTTTTAAACCTATTTTTTCCTGAACACAATCTCCATTGTGAAGACCTTAAAATAGTTTTACTCACAGGGATGCTATTTTGAAAGTCTTTAATTTTATTTTGACAAGCAAGAATGTCATTTTGATTTAAGAGGAATGTTAATGTAATTAGAGATAGATATATAATTACGTGCTACAACGGCCTGCCATCTTCCTCCAGCCCTGCAGGCGACGCTGCGCTGAAAGACAAAAACCCCGCGAGCTAACCGGAAGTCTGGAAAACCGGAAGTGTCCGTGTTGTCATCGCGGAGCCGCATGAGAGTTTAAGAATTCTGCCTGTGCGATGTTCAGAGGCGTTTGTTCAGAAACCAGTTTGTCGGAAAGGTTCGTGGTATAAATCAGTAAAGTGATTATTTTATTTTATTTTTTGTAATTGTTCGGTTTGAGTTAGCTAGCATGCTAACAGCGTTTTCAAGCTGCAGACATGATCAGTGAGTTGAAGCTCCTTGTAATCTTTTCCGAACAGTTCTTCATATGAGAGGTTCTGATTGTTCTGTGAGCTGCCTGAAGATGCTTTAAAAAACCTTTCATTGGAGGCCTAAAATATTTTAATTGGTTCCGTATCTTTTTACAAATATTACTGATAATAAAACAATATATATGTGGCTGACGGAAGTATTGGAGCTTTTCAAAGCAGCAGATTTGATCTGTGGATTAAAGAGACCAAAACGGACCTTTTCTGGGTTAAATAAAAAGTGTCTTTAAAAAAAATAAAGAACAAGTCTTTTGCGCAAGATTCTTATCCCATCTGTGAAACATGGAGGCGGTAGTATCATGAAATGAGCATCTGAATTCTCAACTGTGCCACTGAATTATTCATTTTAAAAACGTTAGACTCATGTCTTTAAAATCAAGTGAGTCATGGAACAGGACAACAACTGTAAACTCTCAAATTATTCCAATATAAATGAAACAATTATGTTGTTGTTTGGGTGTGACCTGATCAAATCAAAGCTGTAGAAGGACTTAAAGTGAGCATTAAATGTGAGAAAATCCATCTTGTTCTGCATCCTGTTCATTAACACCATAATTATAAACGATTCAGCATGTTGTGCGAGCCATTTTAATCAGTTATTCCATGTAAACTCGTAGCAAAGTAGCATTTTGCACATGGCGGGAACAACAAACGTCCAGAGGAACGTTTTTTGAGTGATTCGTTCTTAGTCGTTCCAAACTTCGAATGATTTCTCCTTTTCCTGCCAAACTTTGCATTCTTGGACTGAAAAACCTACTTTTTTTTTGTCAGTGTTTTTATTTAGGACTTTATTTCCAGTTGTTCTGGGAGAGGTTCCCAGGGAGTGTACATTAAAATCCGGATTTGTTTGTTGTTGGGTTCTGTGCAGATGACGGCGCAGGAGATCCGCCTGTGCGGCCTTCTGCTGCGGGAGCATTTCGGCGAGGTGGTGGAGAAGGTGGGGAAGCACCTGCTGGGGGGCGGCGCGCAAACTTTACGCGGCATCGCTCATGAGACTGGCCTGCCGTTGGACCTGGTGAGTAGCCCGGCTGACCGTTGAGTTTTCCAGGAGGAAAGTAAATTCAGAGTGAAAACAAACCTTTCACGCTCACATTAGCTCATCACTTCCCTCTTTCAGATGTATTGTGATGTTTTTGTGACATTTAAGTGAATTCAAAACCATGACTGCAGCTGCGCTTCTTCTGCAGAGACTTGAGTAATCATCACTGCGTACGCTACGTTGCCAAAAGTATTCACTCAGCCATCCAGATATTTGAATTCAGGTGTTTCAATCCCTTCCATGACCACAGGTGTATAAAATCAAACACCTAGGCATGCAGACTGTTTCTACAAACATTAGTGAAAGAATGGGTCGCTCTCAGGAGCTCAGAGAACTCCAGTGTGGCACCATGATGGGATGCCACCTTTGTAATAAGTCTAGTTGTGAAATTTCCCCGCTACTAAATTTTCCACAGTGAACTGTTAGTGGGATTATAACAAAGTGGAAGCGATTAGGAACGATAGTAACTCCACCGTGAAGTGGTAGATCAGGTAAAATCACAGATTGGGCTCAGAGGATGCTGACGAGCACAGAGGTTGCCAACATTCTGCAGTATCAATGGCTACAGACCTCCAAACTTCATGTGGCCTTCAGATTAGCTCAAGAACGGTGTGTAGAGTGCAGTCAGTATAACTATGCCTCGCCGCCTTCTCTCTCCCTCTCTCCGTAAAGGTGAAGAAGACTTTATGCGTGCTCGTGCAGCACGGGGCTTGCTCGTTCACGGCCGGCCGCAAGGGACCCGGCAGCCCCGCGGAGTACTGGGCCTGCTGCGATCGGATCCTAAGAATCCTGCGCTACCCGCGCTACATCTACACGGCCAAAACGCTGTACGGCGACACCGGAGAACTCCTGACGGAGGAGCTGCTGCAGAGGGGCCACATGACGATGAGCGGCCTGGTGAAGACCGTCGCAGACCGGCTCACGCAGAACATGGAGGGTCGGTGTTCGTTTCTAAAACAGGACTGGTTAAAAAAAAAGCTATTAGCCACTTTAAAACGTTTTGACCCTTTTAAAGTAATTACTGAATATACTGTGGGACTTGCCGTAGCGCCACGTCACCGCGTTTTGTTTAAGAAAGTGCAGATTTTCAGGCGGGGCGGGGGTTTGTGTTTTGTGCTTCCAGAGGGGCACAGCGTGGATTACAGCGAAGTGTCCTCCACTTTTTCCAAATTCGTGGAGACGCGTTTCCTTCAGCGCTGCCCTCCGCCGGTGCGAGCAGCGCAAACGGGCGGCGGCGCGCAAGCCGCACCCGGCGCTGCCCCGGCGGCACCCACCGGCGCTGCCATGCTGGCGCCGGAGAGCTTCCCCGACTGCTACGAGGTGCCCCGGGTGACGCTCGTCGGACGGGGCAAACGGCAGCTCGCCCCCGAGGACGGCGAGGAGCAGCGGAGCGCCAAGAGGGCCAAGATGGACCCGGAGGTCAGCAAAATGTCCCGGACAGCCGCCTTCTCTCGCGTTCTGCGGGTCTTCTCCTTTCACGTACCGTTCATGTGTTTTCGCCCAGACGCACGGCGATGAGGGGATTTACTGGCAGGTGAATTTTGAGCGGTTCCATCAGCACTTCAGAGACCAGGCGATCATCAGCGCCGTCGCCAACAAGCTGGATCAGGTCAGACTTCCACACAACCGCTGCTGTTAAAGGGAGAGTTCAGCGTTTCTCTAACAAGATATTTCATTTTTTCTCTCTCTTCCCTTCTCAAAAAAAAAAAACAAAACAAAACTTTTGTGTCTAAATTATGCTTTAGAGCAGCACAGAAAGTAAAACTAACTTGTTAAACCAGACCTGCAGCAAAATCCTCAATGCAGAAGATATTTAGTCTCTCCGAGCTGTCGACTTGTTTCCTCATGTTTCCATTTATTCTTTTATCAGCTAAGGCACTTTACTTTACTTTACTTGTCCCTATGGGGAAATTGATTTGTGTTGTAAAATTAGTACAGGCGTATCTCAGGCATGGCCTTAAACCAGGAGTGGCCAATCCTGGTCCTGGAGGGCCTCCATCCTGCATGTTTTACTTGTTTCTCTGCTCCATCACACCTGATTCAGTGGTTAAATCACCTCTTCATGTTCTGCAGAAGCCTGTTAATCACCCATTGATTCAAATCAGGTGTGTTGGAGCAGAGGAACAAGTAAAACATGCAGGATGGTGGCCCTCCAGGACCAGGATTGGACACGCCTGCCTTACACGATCACTCATCTACAACACAAAAATAAATCACAAGCTTATACAGACAACAAGGCATTCCTTTAAATACACGACATCCAAGGCATGTCACATATTTAGGAGCTTAATGGCTTGTGGGACGAATGAGAATTCTGTTTTTAGTAAGAAGAGGCAGAGAGAGCCGTCGCCCAGATGGAAGGATTTTGAAGCAGTGATTTTGTCAATTATAATTTTGTTTGCCTTATTGACCACACGCTCCGTGTTAATACGCTCCATACTTGGTTCCGCGATTCTTAACAGTTTACTTGCCGTTGTCACCGTTTTTCTGGTCGCTACAGAAGCATTTCCGAAGCAGCAGATGACACAGAAGGATAAAACATATGAGGAACCTTGCTATGAACATTAAAACACAACAACTTCTTTAAAAAGCACATGCGTTGTTGAGTCTTTGTACTAATCTAATAATAAGCGCCATAAAACAGTGCTAATCTGTCATAAAACAGTTGAAAGAAGTGGCTTGTGTGGTTGTCTCTTACAGTACTTATTGTTGCTCATAAACTGAAAGTGTCTGTAGTTATTTGGTTTTACAGTAGAGTTAAAAACATCTTAATGAGACTCGCTGTCGTACGAGAAAACAGAAGCAGAAACATCACCTTCAGTGCAGAAATACCAACATTTACCGTCATGTTTTGTCTGTTTTTATGCTATAACTAATAACTAATGTTGCTTACGTCTGTATTTGATCATTTGAACTCTTCAGACGAGCAGTGAGATAGTGAGGACCATCCTGAGGATGAGTGAGGTGACAACTTCCCCCGCAGCCACCTGCACCAAGCCGCTCTCGGCCAACGAGATCTTCAGGTCCCTTCCTGCCAGCTACAACATCTCCAGACCGACCCTGGACCAGTACCTCACCCTGCTGGCGGACGACCCGGTACGTTGTTGCCCTCGCTTCGCCGCGCGGTTCTCTCGTTTCGCGCCCGCGCCGCTTCCATTCTCCTCTTCTCGCCTCTCAGATGGAGTTCGTGGGGAAGGCCGGTGAAAGCGGAGGAGGGATGTTCGTCGTCAGTATCCTTGTCCGCAAACGGGATCGTTACCCGCTTTGGTTTGTGAGTGACGCAGGTCGGCGGCTTTCCTGAACTCGGCTCGCAGATCTTCACCGGGCGCTCGCCAACCTGGCCCGGGCCACGCTGGAGTCCATCGTCCAGGAGAGGTGAGTCCTCGCCTGCTCGGACCCAAACGGACACGCCCTCCCGGGTTCTGATCCGCTCTCAACCCCCGTCGGCAGGTTCGGCTCGCGATCGGCTCGCATCTTCCGCCTGCTGCTGCGGAAGCGACACCTGGAGCAGAAGCAAGTGGAGGATTTTGCCATGATTCCGGCGAAGGAGGCCAAAGACATGCTGTACACGCTGCTCTCACAGAACCTGGTCCAGCTGCAGGTGGGTGGGACGAGCTTCCTGGAGGAATCGCACGCTTCCTGATCGCGAATCCACGTGGAAAATAAAGGCCCGGCGTTTCTTAAAGGAGTGCACATTGCCCGCCGCTGCCGAGTTTTGAAGTAAAACAATCTTACGCTGGTAGATGAGGGAGTTGTAGCTTGTTGTGCACGATCTCGTACATTGTTGTGAGATCATGCAAGGTATGAGGATGACTCTCAGCTACTACCACACCACACTTTAGCTCAACATCTGTAAAACTGGCTGAGTTACAGACGTTTTCGTGCTCAATAAGGTCACTTAGCCGCGGCGGCCGTCTGAGAGTTTCCTTCATTCAGATCCGTCCGGTGGTTCGCGAGATATTTTGCTAACGCTACAAGCGAGGGCACACAGACATGGACCGAACCATCATCAACCCTTATCCTAACTCTTTCAGTCGGGCTGATTTAAAATGATTAAATCTGTGACGAGAACTGAAGAATCAGGTCTCTTTAACCCCAGAATGAATTGAATGCATCTCAGGAATTATACGGTTTATTTGAATTGTTTTGGTATCAAAATAAACGTAAGACTCCAGAGAATCCTCTAAATGAATATGGCACACAGCAGAAAACGAAGAAAAAAAATCATTTCCGCTGTGTTGCTCTCTTTAGCGTCTATTTCTGTTTTTTTTTAATTTAGCTGCTTAGTGTTCAAACTGAGTGTTGAGGTGGAAAATATTGTTTCTATCATTTAGATGAGCTTTCCTCGTTACGTGGATATGTATTGGTTAATGTATAGCACGTGTTTGGCCCCGGTACAGGGGCCGCCAGTGATGAAGGGGTTAACAGTTTTTTTTCACTAAGACTAAGACGAAGTAATTAGATCGGGAAGCCTCACTTTGTCTTTCATTTTGAGTTGTTTTCTGAGCAGATTTTGTCCGTTCGAGTCCTGTGGTCTTGAAGTCCCGTATCCAGTCTGACCGACGCATTTCTCCTTCAGGAAATCCCCAAAACCCCGGACTTCGCTCCGTCTCGCACCTTTTACCTTTACACCGTCAACCAGCTCCCGACAGCCAGGATGCTGCTGCAGAACTGCTACAAGGTGGGAAAAAAACCCAGAAAAACACGTCACCCTTCAGAGATTTCTGCCATTTCCCTCGGTTTCATCGGTAACCTTTGTTTCCTCCGCAGACGGTGGCCAACCTCATCGAGCGGCGCCTGTTCGAGTCCAAAGAAAGCAAGTAGGAAACCTTTTGATTTTATTCGATCCCTTATTTCGCCCTGTGCCGCCGACGGATCAGCTGATTTGGGTTCTGCTGGATTCCCCCCCCCTTCAGGCGCCTTCTGGAGAAATCCCAGCGAATCGAAGCCATACTGGCGTCCCTGCAGGCCAGCGGGGCAGAACCCGAGCAGCTGACGGAGGTGGAGGAGATGATCACGGCTCCCGAGAAGCAGCAGCTGGACGTCTTAAGGCTCCACGTTAACAAGTAGGAGGACAGAATGAGACGAGGGATGAGAAACCTCGGCAGACGATCAACGCTTTATTTTTTTTTCTTCTCCAGGTTAGATTCAGCAGAAAACCAAGTAGATGAAACCATTTTCCTCCTGGAGTCGTACATCAGCTCCACGGCGGCGGCTCCGACCTGAGCCGGACTTCACCCAGAGCTTTCCTATAAACCTTTTGTTTCTGTTTCGAGTGTGATCGTTGACTTTTTTTTTTTTTTAAGACTTCAGAGCAGGATCGTTTCTGTCGGCGAGGACTAAGATCTGAATAGGTAGTTTGTTTTAGTTTTTAAAATGTGCATCGAATAAACGGAACAAAAAAAATGCTTCTTTTCAACTGTTTTAATTCAATTAAAGAGCAAAAGACAAAATCTTATGACTTTAAAATAGAAAACCATGGGAAAAAAAAAGTTGGCAAGTTAAATAGAAGAAGTAGTTTAAAACACACAAAAACAACAAGATCATTTACATAATTTCCCCCCTAATTCTAGAAATAGTGGGTAGTGCATTTCTGTTGGACCCTGATGATGCTGTCTTTGGTCCTGGAGATCCTTGAGCTCCATCCCAGGACCGTCTGGAGGCAGAGCCCCCCCCCCCCGTCTTCACTGTAAACGGCCGCTCTGCGAACCTTCGGCTCAGTCCTCGTGGTTTTCATCCTCTCTGTGTTTGCGCGCGAAGAAGCCAAGCTGAGGAGGAGACAGCCGAGGTTAATGCCCTGTCCTCGAACGCAACCGCCGCGCTTTAAAGGTCGGGAGCGGAGTTTCAAACGGGTACCTTCCACAGTACGAAAATAAGGAGCGCGAGCAGCAGCAGGCCGCCGATGATGCTGCCGATCAGGATCCAGAGCGAGATGGGAATGGCTCGACCCTTCAGCACCTCCAGTACGGTCTGGAGAAAAGAAAGGTTAGAGGGAATCGAAGTGAAGCCCGCCGCGTCGATCAAAGGTCCCTCAGCGGTCCTACCTCCCCTCGGATTATTCCTGCGCCCAGCCTGATGAGGCTAGTCTCCTGAGCTGTGAGGTCAAAGGTGCTTACTATCCTCACCGACTTATATTTGGGCTGCGGGGCACACAGGCGCATGGGGGTTAGGAGCGACGTTCAAGTCATTCAAAGGGCATTTAAGGATCGGCGAGCCGCTCCGTAGCTCACTTTTCTGAAAAAGTCGTCGTGAACTCTGCGGGTGACCCGGATGGTGGCGTCGTGCCCAAGCTGCTGCACCTCACACACAACTTCTGTGCACCACGACCTGCTGCAGTTCTGCACACACGGATACGTGTTAACATTACCTGCGAGCGCCTCGGAGTGGGGCGGGGGCGGTGCGGGAGCGGGAGCCTCACCAGTACTTCGTTGTGCAGCATGTCTTCAGGGTGGAGGGGCCGGACGTCCCTCTGCCTGGCCTTCAGCCGGGCCACGTCGCTCAGCACGCTGCAGTTCACCCCCGTGGCCTGTAGGGGGAGAAACGCATCACGCTTCGTCCGTAAAGAAAAACAGGAGTTCAGGTGCAGGACGGACGCTCGGATGTACTCACGTTGTACGAGTGAACATCGGTGACTGTCATGAAGACGGCGTCTCCTGCAGCCACCGAGGGCAGGAAGACGTGCAGCTCCAGCTTACTCAAAGTGTAACAGCCGAGATTCTGCAGCTACACACACACACACATTTATACGTATAGTTTGTATCTTGTAGAGCGCTGACATAAGTGCAGTTCAGTTCAAATGTTTAAACTACCCAGAAATGTATTGATTTTGCTTCAAGTTATCCAGACTTTCCTGTAGTCTTGGTCAGTAGGGCAGTAGGGCTTCTTAAGCTTTTTGTTTGTTTGTTTTTTTATATACTTTGTTTGCTTTTCACTTGTTTTCTGTTCTGTCATTGTGAGCTCACAAAAATGAGAAAAGTGGACAAAATAAGAAGTGCCAGGTCTGAAAAAAAAAACAACTTTCTCCTGCAGACGAGACGAGCAGTTATCTGAAAGTTGGGGGGG
>NC_051445.1:11334873-11376339 GCF_001649575.2 Kryptolebias marmoratus | reverse complement strand
GGGGGGGAATTCCAGTAAAGACCAGAAAGATCCTTCAGTTGATCTACTACTGCAGCCGTTCCTCTAATTTTCAGGCTCTAATCCACAAAATAATCACAGCAGGGATTTGGGACCCCAACTGTTGCTGATTGAAATGTACAAACTTTACTAATAAGCCAAAAAAAAAACAAGGATACAATGACAGCACCAACAGCTTAAATCAAATTTAAAGTTTTTTTTTATTTTTTTTTTTAAATTAATTTATGACGGCTACACCCTCTCCCCAAGGCGTTCAGTACATGATCCCTCCTGCCAGTTCTGGATCTGCACAGGGGTCTCCTACCAGAGGGAGGCATCCCAATCAGAGCCAAGGACTCCTTTTTGATGCGGAAGAGCAACATCTCTACTCGGGGCTCCTCCTCGCCTCATCCCCACCGCCCTGCAGAGGAGGTTCATTTCAGCCGCTTGGATCCGGGAGCCGAGGGGGCGAGGGCCGCGATGCAGACGGACCGCTGACGGAGAGCTCCGCCTTTCAGCTCCTTCCTCAAACCAGAGCAATGCCCTCAGGAGGAGCCGTCCGTCCCTCCATCCCAGCGAGCGAGACTCCCAGATCCTCTTAGAACTCCTCGGCTCGAGGCAAACACCACCAACCCAGACGGAGCGTTCCACCTTTTTTTTTTTTTACTGGATGTGACATTAGGAATCATCTTATTTGATATCTGGGTATTAAATCAAAAACCCCATCCTTGTTAATCAACAACCCACAGAGGGTCCTCAACCCCAACTTTGGGAACCACCGATGTACAGCACAAGTTTCCAGCTAATAGCTTTTAGGGAACTCGCTTTAATGGCATTAAAATGCTGTTTTATGTGTCGAACTGTGTTATTATTATTGTCAGGCTCGTAGTAACAAAATGCCTAAAGATCCAATTTAAAATTGTTCATTCTTTGCATTTAAGAGCATTTATTTTTTTATGCCTGGATGATTTATAGGTCAGAGTTAAGTGGCTTAAGACACAAACAACAGAAACATTCCTCTGAAAGTGGACAGAGAAGGAGCGAGAAAGCAGCCAAACACCGGAGAAAACCACTGAAAGAGCGTCAGAAAGACCTCTTTAAAAGATAACAGGTTTAAGCGAACAGAGAGAGAGTTTTTGGGGATGTTCGGACAAGTTAAAGCCCTTTAAACGCGCCCCGTTTGAGGCACTGCTTTACCCTGATGTGTGTGTAAAACTCTGGCCCGATTGCTTCCGATGCCGTCCGCGTGGGATGGACCTCGTAGCGGTTCAGGTTGGAGGTACTTCGCAAAAAGAAAAAGAAGAGAGAGAGCGACGTGTGAATTGTTGCACGGAGACGTTTGTCAGGGAAAAAAAAAACAAACTAAAATGACATTTCTGCGTCACGCACCTGCTGACGAACAGGTCCGGCTGATACTGGACAAAACTCTGCAGCTGGACGCTGTTGTCCCCTAAGGTGTCCTCCCTCTCCATGCTGTCACTGCGACACAAAAAAGAGACGATTGAGCCGTTAAAGATGGAAACTGTGCGGCGTTTATCTGCATCTTTAAAAATAAAAGGTCGAGCACCTGGTAGCGTTGAGCTTCACGTGCACTCGGCTTTGTAAAGACGTGCAGCTGAACTCGAACTCCAGCATTAAATTAACCTGCGAACAGCGGGGCGGGGGGGAAAAATAAATCAGTGGGATTGACGTTTTATCTGTCGAAAGGCAGAACGGCGCGAGCGGGGCGAGTTTACCTTCGAATGGGAGCGAAACACCGGGTAGCTGACGTTACACGAGTGGCTGTTCGAGCCGAGAGCCGTGCACTCCATCTTAAAGTTGGCGTCCTCCTGCGTTAAGAGAGAAAAAAGCAAATAAACGTCAGCGGATTAGTTTCAGTCGGGCTCGGGGTGGTGTTAGGAGCACTTGAGTGCGAGTCACTTTGATGCTCAGGCTGGAGAAGTGGAGGTTGCGTGAATAGTGCAGCTTCAGGCTGGTGTTGTAGGCGTTTTCCAGCCGGTTCTGGAGCTGAACGTCCACCGCCAGGCGCCGGCGAGGGCCGCGAATCACGTGCGGCTTCTGCCTGTTTTGGGGAGGGGAGAGAAACGCAGAGAGCCACTCAGACTGGACGACCCCCCCCGGGGGGAAAGAGGTTTTATTAAGCCGCTGAATAAGCGTCCCAGATGCGTACCTCGTCCCGGAGACGTCCATGCGCGCCTGCAGGACCAGGTCTGTGGTGCAGACGTCGTCCTCGCCGCAGTCTTTGAAGAACGGGATCTGGGTCGGTGTAAAGCAGGGCAAATTCAAAACTTGGTCCCAGCCAGGAGCTAATATCCATCCATATTTATTAGAAAAATATATAAATTAAACGTAGTTTTAAATCCAATACGCCAAATAATTCATTTAGACACCCAAGTTACTTTTCCACAGTGATAAATTAAAGCAAATATGCTTCAATGAACAAAGAAAAATAAATCAAACCTAATTTTTTTATGCTTTACTCTCTATCATCAGCTTTTAAATAATTTTCCTTAGTTATATATTTGATCACATTTATTAAAACAGCTAATAAAAAAAATGAGAGCGTACAGCTACTAACATTTAACTTTAAAACAAGAAGAAAATACAGAAAAAGACGACGTATTTTAAATCAGACTCGCTGATGCACATGAGCTGAAGTCAGAAACCCGACGTCTTTTCTTGGCTGCAGGTTTATTAACCCTTTTAACACCATAATAATAGATAATTTATTTAAAAACCTAGTCTTTCTGGTCCATTTTTGTCAATAATTGTGTCAAAAAAATGCCCTTTGTGTCAATAATTTACACCTTTTTTTCCAGGAGAAGTAGAACTTTCAAAATCTGTCAAGTATTTACCGTTCTGACGTGATTAAATACCTAAAACTGTGTGCTATAAGAAGAAAAGGACGTCCTCGCTGTCAAAATAAAGGCTACTGAAAAATTAAAACTTAATTTTAGTGACTGTAACAAGAAGACTTTAGTAGAGTTTTTTTTTTTTTAAGCAAAATGAGAAGCGGAGGAGACTCGATCTGTCCCAAACCGGATTTAAACGTTATCTAGTGCCAGATAAAGGCCGGATCTGGCCCGCGGGCCTTGTGTTTGACATGTGGGGCGTAAGGGGACACGTTGGACACTGATTTCGTTGGTGGTTTTTGCAGCACTTACGGACTTGTTGACCGTAGTCGACCAGCCTTCATCCAGGACCGGACCCGTCTCCGAGTCGTTGAGCTTGAACTGCAGCGAGAAGACGATGGGACGGATGTAATCCGCCGTGTCCTGTACGGGAGACGCACATTGTTTTTTCCCCTCAACCTGTGTGTGTGTGTTTGGGTCGGAGGCGGAGGTAACGGCCGTGCGCCGACACTCACGTAGACGTGGAAGGGCAGCTTGTGACACAGAGTTTTTCCCGTCTGGACTCGGAGCGAGAGCTGGATTTGCCGGTGGGAGCTGTCGTCAAAGAGCGCCCGCGCCGACTGCTTCCTGTCGTCCAGCGTGGCCGACACCCACAGAGCTGTGGAGGAAGAGGACGAAACGAAACGATGAGAACACGGGTTCCTAAACTGAACTCAGCCTGGGATTTCATGGAGAGATGTTGATTCTCAGTTAGCATTTCTCAGTAAAAAAAAACAAATATTTAAAGACGGATTCTGTGTCTTTAATGACTTACTGGATGCTGGTCTGGTTTAGATTTTGCCAAAATGTGAAACAATCTGCCTAAATATTGTTTTCCTATTTATTGTAAATGTTGGGAAGAGCTTAGCCTGATTATACCAGTTGCTCCTGACTGCAGGTAAGATACTGATTACACAACAGAACATCATGTCATCACGCTGAGAGGCTGAGTTTAAGGTAGAAGTAAGGTTTTGTTTTGTTTTTTACCGAAGGGGCTGCTGTGGGATTCGGGCGAGTGGGACACGGCCGTGAAGCAGACGGTGGCGTTCAGGCAGGCGGATTCCCGGCCCCCCCTCTGACACGTCTTCTGGATGACGTTGATGGAGTGAGGCTGGAAGGACAGGCCCACGTTGATCTGGACGACGCTTCGGGAGCTTCGGGACGGGGGAAAAAAAAAAAAAGAGCGTTTACCTCGCGGCCGCTGCACGAGCTGGCCCGTTCGTTAGGCGTTCGTTACCTGAGCAGCACCACCTGTCCCTGAGCGCCCACGGCCAGGTCCGTCAGATCATCCCCGTCCAAGTCCATGCGTGCGCTCACGCTGCGGCCGAAGTACCGAAGGGCGGGGGAGAGCGACGACCCCGATATACGCTGCGAGGCGGCAGAGGCACGTTTCAGTCTGACCGATTTCCGAGACGCATCGGTCGGGTTGTAGGCGCGCAGAAATGAGACGTACCTGCTTGTGACCGTGGAGGATGTAAATCTCGTGTCCATGGAAGACGTACACGGCGCCCCTGTGCTCGTCCTCCAGCGGCGCCCCCACTACCAGGTCGTTAAAGCCGTCGTGGTTCAGATCTGGAGCTGCTGCCAGAACGTAGCCGAACCTGGCGTCCTGGGCCTTCTGCTCGGAGCGGAGCGTCCCGTTCGATACGAACACCCCCTCCTGGGACACACAGACAGAGAGGAGGGGAAGCCGGGTGTCGTGACAGGGGGTACGGGTTCAAGGGGACGTCTCCGCCGTGCCGCCGTCTTACCCCGCTGAGGGTGTAGATGTAGACCTTCCCCGCCTCCTTGTTGCCCGAGCTGAGGAACATCGGCGCGGCGACCAGAAGCACGTCGGTGATGCCGTCCCTGTCGACGTCCAGCCCGCACACTTCGCTGCCGTAGTAGGAGCCGATCTGGAGACAGGAAACGTGTCATTTCGTCCTAAACGCCCCCCGCCCCCCTCGGCCCCCGCCAGCAGGTGGGGCTCTCGCTCCATCGGCTGATGAACGAGCGTTACCTGCTCGCCGTTCAGGGCCTGAACGATCTCCACGCTCCTGTCGTCGCCGAGTTCGAACAGAATCACCTTGCCCTTGTGTTTGAAGCGAGGCGCTCCGGCCACGTACAGCGTCCTCCAGTCTCCGATCACCACCGAGGACACGGTGTAGCCTGAAGACACACAGATGGGTTACGCTGAACGCCCGGAGACAAAATTAGGATGTACCTTCAACCAGACGAAGCCTTTTTTTTTTAAAAAAAAAAAAACGGCTTTGTAATCATCTGCAGCCATGAAAAGCAAATCATCATGGTTGTAGTGGTTGTTTGCCTGTCTGTTAGCAAAATATCTCATCAATCACTGGACGTATTCTAATGAAACTCTCAGAAGGTAACCACCGGACGTTCATCTACACCTGATTAACCTTTGGAGTAAACCAAATTTAATATGGTCGCCACAGCCAAACAACCTTAGAAAGCACAAAAATGGTTATAACTCAGCGAATTTTATAAATAGCGCACAAAGATTTGGTGTGGGAGTACCTAAAAGTTATCTCCGACTCATACTTTGAGCTCTAACAGATCCTGAAAGATCTTGGTTTAAAACTTTGGCGTTGACTGTCGAAGTCAGCCCCGTCTGTCTGTTAGCGAAATAACTCACGAACCACTGGACATATTCTAATGAAACTCTCAGAAATAATTACCGAGGTATACATCTACAACTGATTAACTTTTGAAGCCAGTGTGATTCAAGATGACCGCCACAGCTGATTGGCTTTACCAAACACAAAAATGGCTATAAGTGAGCAGATTTTACAGATATCGAGCTAAAACTTGTTGAGGTGGTAGCTGATATTCGTCCCCAACAGATCACACAAGAGCTTTGTTCAAAACTTTCAAGAAGTGCTCGATTCGTTAGCAACTTTCTAAAAACATGCTTTGCCTTTTGGTTTTTCGAAATGTGGCGTCCGTGATCAGGATCACCGATGTAAATGAGTGTCGTCAGGCGCCGTCTGACCGAGTTCGTGCAGAAGCCAGAACTTTGGTACCTAAATAAGCGGCGTGGTTCTTGAGCTCCAGAGGAAACTCGCTCTCGAACGCTTCTCTGGGCGGGGTGATCCGTCCGCTGGCCCCTTCCTTCAACACCCCACCATCCCAGTCGTAGGCGCCCACGATCCCAAACAGAATGCCGTCCTGAGGAAAGGAGGGGAGAAAAAAAAACAAAAAAAACCAAAATCAGGCGCAAGTGGCAGCGGCCGCACACGGGTGGGAACCTTTCGGAGGCCAGACTTACGTCCAGGACGTGCATGGAGAAGCCGACCTGAGACATCTCCATGTTGAAGGTGCTCTGGTTGTAGCCCAGCGTACCTGAGGGGGGAGCGACACGTCAGTTCGCCTCTGACTCGGGTTGTCTCTCCCCTCCCTTCCTTCCTTCCCCCCCCTTCATGCCTCTGAGGATCTGACCGTCGTCACCTTTTACGCGAACGGAACAGCTGGTGGCGAACGCCCCCCCCCCCGTCCCTTCCTCTTCAGCTTCTCCAAACATCTGAGGGCGACGTCACTTCTCACCACCCTCATCTACAGTTTTTTTTTTTAAACTTCCTTCAAATAACACGAAAAAATTCAAACTAAAAACCAGCTCTACGGATTGATTTCCGTCACACATGAATGATATCATTTGCTCGAATTATAAGCGAGTCTTAATGAGAAAAACTCCCTTTTTTTTTTTAAGGCTTGCGGTCAACAACTAAAACGAGCAGAGCGTCAACACGCCGGCCGGAAACAAGCCTTAACGAGGACATGCGATTTCAAACCGCAGACGAGTCACCTTCCAGAGTAAAGATCCGATCTCCCAGGGCGTCCACGATGTCGTTCAGCGCAGGCTCGTCCGTCACGTTGAAGAAATACTTCTCGTCCGGGTCGCTGGCGATGGACTTGATCTCGTTGATGAACGTCTCCGGGTCCTGCTGTTTGCGGATGTAATAACCCAGAACCTGGAGCCCAGAGAGGAGAAGACACACACACAAAAACACTGAAGCTTGACAAAGAAAATGTGGAAAACTAAAGCTGGATGCAGAAACAAACGGTGAGGAAACTGGAGCCAATAAACAAAGTCTGAAGATGTTTGAGTGCCGGTGGTGTTTTATCAGTACTGGAAGGGAAAAAAAACGACTAAAAAACAGGAAAACTGCAGTAAATACACAAGTACAGAAGCAGCAGCTCGTGGCCGAACGCCTGAAGAAGAAATGAGAAACCAAACCCAAGAATCTCCCCCCCAAGACCCGGGACTCCAGCTGCCAAACACACGAAGGAAATCCTCTGTTTTCAGAGAGCGGAGGAAGTACCGGGGTGGAAATAAAAAAAAAAAAAAAAAAGGGTTCTTATAACCGCGCTGGCCTGTGGTTTGTTCGTCTGCCTGCCTGTTAGCGAAATATCTCCTGAACCACGGGGCAGATTTTAATAAAACTCTCAGGCTGTAGTCACACCTGACAGTCCGGTGGACTCGGTTCGACTGGGGACAAAATGTCAACATTCGTTTCATTTTTCAGCTGCTGCGGTTCTCGTTCACGCTGCACCGAGTCAATCGAGTCAAACCCTTTGAGCGACCTGTTCCCCTCCTCGCCTGTGGTGTCGCTGCACCAAGAACTACTGAAGGAAACGACACGAAAAACCTCTAAAGAAGACGCTGAGCGCAACTTCCTTCTGATGGAGAAGGAAAGAAAAATGGAGTGGCGGGTTTAGGTTCCACATCTGACCACGAGTCATTTCTCCTGTTAGCAGCAGAAACGCTCGCTTGTTTCGGTCGTATTTACCCAGAAGGCCCTGCGCTGTGGTCCGCTTCCTGCTTTTGGAGCGGTTTCCGGTCCGCTTGCGTTCACATGTGCGTTCGAACCGCTCCAGAGTTTACTTCAGGTCGCTCAAAGGGTTTGACTCGATCGACTCGGTGCAGCGTGAACGAGAACCGCTGCAGCTGAAAAAATGGAACAAATGTTGACATTTTGGTCCCTGATCGAACCGAATCCACCGGACTGTCGGGTGTGAACGCAGCCTTAATCTAGTATCTGGTTTGTTCGCTGCTTTTGGGTCCAGACATCTCGTCCTTTGTGGTCCACCCTCTTCTAACGGAGCCCAAAGCTTCAGCTGTGGGACAGGGAGGGGTCCTGCCACACGCGTCTCCCCCGTGATATTAAAACCACTCAGGATGTGTTTCTGTGCGCTGAGCCGAGGGGTCGGGTGGGGCCAGACAGGAATGGGCTTTTTTTTTTTTTTTCCCTGTTGTTCCCAGTTGGCTATTTTAGTAGAGCCGGGGAATTCGTTTGGTAATTTGGCAAAGTTATTTTCAGAGGAGTGGCGCTGATGCTGTGCGGTTGCTTTTGGGTGTTCACATTAACCACGCCGCATCTGCACAATGTGGGAGGAATGTCAGGGATGCTCCGCGCACCCCGCTGACGATACACGCTGGCTGGTTGTCTGTTCCCCGCGAACGTTTTACAAGTCTGGGTGGAGGAAGCCTCCACGAGTCAACAGTTTAAGCTCCACGAGACTCACGGCGATGGCGTATCTGGTGACGTTCCTGCTGTCGCATTCGTCCAGAGCGGCCGGCAGGTCGTCCCCGTCGTGCGACTCCCCGTCCGTCACCACGATCATCACCTTGGTGGCGCCCTCCCTCGCGCCGCGCTCAGCGCTGAACGCCTCGGTGCTGCGAAGGACAGAGAGCAGAGCCGGTCAGGCCGGGGCGGGCGAGGAGCAAGACGGGAGACCCGAAACGTGCCAAATAAACGTTCTCCGTGAGGTAACGTACAACATCAAGTGCTTCTCGGGGGGGGAGAAGAGAAACGCTAATAAAACGGGTCTGAGTTCCAGAACGATCCGGACTGTGTTTTTTTTTATCGACACGTCGTTGGCTTACTCAGACGGGTCGTGGCTCACAAGTATGCATGTGTCACAGCACGCAGCCGCCACATCTGTGCATCCCCCCCCGGTGACCCGGAGGAGAAACCTAAATGACACACACACACACACACACACACGCCACACCCTGTTTGTCTGCAGGAAACCTGTTTGCACTGGGACCTGCTTCCAGCGCCGAACAGAGCTGGTAAGCCTCAGACCGACACACAAACACACACACACTGTGAACGAGCCAGAGTAGTCCCTCCTAGTGAGCTCAGTCATTTTCGAGCCTAACTGCAGCCCTGGCCTAAATATAACGTTGTGGTCGGCCACAAGAAACTCGGGAGTTAAAAACAACCGTTTCCCTCATGCGGCCTGCAAGCAGCGTCGGCCGAGGCAGAGAAGTTTAAAAAACGGGACTCGTGAGCTACAACAGGCTTCGACGGCAGCCCGTTCGCCTGAAAACCTGCTCATAAATTCACAAACCAGGTGGGAAAGACTCAAAGACACGCAAGAGGTGAGGGGGCCGAACAAACAGGGAAGAGGAGTTAAAAAGAGAGAAAAGGAGATGAAAGAGCAGAGAAAGCAGGCAGCTAATTGGGCGGCCTGGCTGTTTTTACAAGGCATTTTATGGAGTCGCAGCAGAGTGGTAATGAAGAGTGTGTGTGTGTGTGTGTGTGTGTTTTACTGTGTGGGTGAGTGAGAGCCTTCAGACGGGTGGAGCAATCAAGACATCAGTGGCTAATTCGACTGTTGAGGTTTGTTTCATGTTAATAAAGCAGTCAGATTGTCAGCATTCAGACTTTTACGACACATTCCCATGACGGCGTCATCCAGAGGCAACGGAAGGGCCGGAAAAAAAACAAAAACGAGTCCAAAGGTGGGTGAAAATCTGAACGCGGCACCCAGAAAGAAACAGATACGGAGGTTTGATCGACACAAGCTGCTCTTTTTACTATACCTGTTAATTTAAAAAAAGAAAAGCTACAAAATGTCATAATAATTTGGACAAACTGAGCAAGTTTCTCTAAAAACAAACCCTCCGTTTGTCTCCTGCGCCGCAGAGCAGCAGCTTCACACGTCAACAGATCCTCTGGAAGTCATTTTGTGTACACAGATGACCAAAATCACCACCCAGATGTTGACAAAGTTCCTGTTTTTTTTCTTTTAAAGTCGCGTCAAGTCATAGATTTTTGTTACTTACAGCATGTATCCCTGTAGAAGTAGTGGTCTGCTTAATTAAAGCTATTTATTTTACATAGAAACTGGTCTAAACTCTCGATTCTGTCATTTCAGGGGTTCAGATCTTACAACACGGGAGCAGAAAAAGCAGCCTAATTTGTTCGAAGGTGAATCAATGTGTGGATTGTCTGAAAGTCGTTCTTGGTTAGGATGCGCTAAATTTAGACTTGTTTTTTTTTTTTTTTTTTTTTGGTTTAATGTGGAAAATAAAAGAAGAAAAAGAAGATTTGACATGCAGTGAGTGTTAGAGACTTTCAGCTGGTCTTTTTAAGAGTTTAGGTTCGGATCAGGTCCAGGAGAGGAAATCAAGCTGCCCTCTATAAACAAGTCATTTGAGGTTTGTTACACATGTGGATGATGAAGATCGAAACAACACTGCGTTCAGATGCCTTCTGTTTATGTGGTGTTTGTCTGAAGCAACATCTCCCACCACACACACACACTCTCTGGGTTAGTTCATCATGCGAAAATAGTACTTTATAAACTTGAGGTCGTTCAGCTCTCGTCTCCGTGATCTTATCCGTCTCTCACGGTGTTGTGGGAGGACTTTGGCTCGAAGGAATGCATGTCACCCGCCGCATCCCAGAGATGTAACCTAAGCGCACGTTACGCGTTTTGGTTAAACCTTAAAAGATAACGACATGAACAATTTGCTAAGGTTGAATGGCTGCGAAGTGGGTCGACGACTAAAGTTAATCCCTTTATAAGCGTTTCATCAAAATATGTCCTGTTGGTCGTTTGCTAACAGGCAGAACAGGAGTACTGCCTTGACCTTTGACCTCAAAATCATTAGGGATCATCCCCAACCTATGAGGTGTCCAGCTGTGCAGTTTGACATTCCTATGTTACATGGTTGCAAAGTTAGAGGACGGACAAGGTTTTCACAAAGGGGTCACCTGTGAGTTTGACCTTTGTCCCTATGACCCTGAAATCAATAGGGATCATCCCTGACCCATGAGGTGTCCAGCTGTGCAGTTTGACATTCCTATGTTATATGGTTGCAGAGTTAAAGGACAGAGAAGGTTTTCAAAAAGTGGCCGCTTGTGAGCTTGACCTTTGTCCCTGTGACCCTGAAATCAATAGGGATCATCCCCAACCTATGAGGTGTCTAGCTGTGCAGTTTGACATTCCTACTGAAGCTGGCCTTCCTCCATTTTACCCCGACCACAGCCAAAGAAGCCTCCGTGGTGGGAGAAACGGCAGTTTTCACGTGCGTTTGAGCTCAGTGCGCGGGTTCACGGTTATGTTATAAAAAGGAGAAGGTCGGGGTCAAAGGTCGGGATCAAAGTTGAGATCAGGAGGTCAGGGCGCCCGAAGCCCTAAAGAGGACATTTGAACTTCACAAGCCAAGTGTGTGTCCTTGTGTGTGTGTTTTCGCAGCTGTAGGAGCCCCTCGGGCTGACCGCGCCACGCCCGCAGCCGTGCTGAGGCGGCATTCAGTCAGCCCAGCTCAGCTAATCTTAGTGTTGTTCTACCCCGACAGTTTCCTCCTCAGTGCCAACTGTGATATCTGACCATCTGTGTGTGTGTGTGTGTCTGTGTGTGCGTGTGTGTGTGTGTGTGTGTGTGTGTGATGGGGCGTGGACGTGTGAGTGCAAGTTCAAACTGGGAGCTGTTATCTATCGATGAAGCCATCTTTGGGCATCAGATGGACCTAAATTCCAGGTTTCTTTCACCTCAAACGTGCTCATAGGAAATTAAAAGACTGAATTTGAGAGTGATTTTCAGCAGGAGAAGTTCTTTTAAACCTTCTGACTGCCTCTTCACAGCCTGACAGGAGGAGGAAAAGTGACAGTGGCAGTAAAAGTTAAAAGGGGAAGAGAGTGTTGACCGGATTTGTCATTTCTGGAAGCCACGGTTGGTGTCTTTTCACTGGTTTCACGCCTGGTCGCTGCCTTACAATTATTTTTTAAAGGTTTCTCCCAAAACTGTCCGGTTTTTAACCTTTAAATGTACCAGAAAACAGGAAGTCTCCAATTACCTGTGTGGCGTACTGTATATGTGGCTTTGTGTCTGTGTGTATTTAAGCGCTCCAAGACACACATCCCAAAAAAAAAAAGGCCACACATAACGCCTGGGTGTGGTGTGCTTTCTGGGTATGACCTTAAAGAAGCTGGGTTTTAACCTCTGAAGCTTAATTAGGGACGTAAAGGAACCGGAGAACTTTAGGGACGATGGTTCGAGCTCAGATTCATCGTTTCTGTCACAATTCTCAGTTTGTATCTCCTCCAGCTTTGGATGGGTGGAATTCGCGAGGAAAACGCACAGATCTTCCACGCGGACGACAACGGGATTTTGGCGGACACGGGCGGGAGAACGCAGCCCTTTTCGGAGCTCTGCAGCTCAGGCTGGCTTCGCAGTAGAAACATCGTTCGAGGTTGGAACGGGTCACAGAAAGTTGGACTTCACACGTCTGAACCGGCGTTTTCTTATCTTTTACGTTTTTTTTTTTTTTACACAATCATAGTTTAAGTTCTGTGATTTTTTTCACAGAATGTTCAACTTAGTGTGACTTCTGAGCCGTCAAATAGTAGCAAATAGTCTCTTCTTATTCCTGCAAACTACAGGTAGCCGTGTGATGTATAAATACCGGGAGAAAAAAGTGAAACTGAAGGATTATCAGCGTAATATAATCCAATATGATGTGAGTCTCCAAATCAAAAGGTTCCCTGCAGAACAGAGAGCACGAGAAAACTGAATAATATTGTAAGAACAAATTATAGTGTTATATTTAGAGACAGACCCCCCCTGCGAGTGTTAACGCCAAAACCTAAACAATCAGTCAGTTTCCAGTTAGCTCACAGAGAGCTTGATCAGATCTGAGACCAGCAGGGCGGGCCCTACCAGGCTACTTGGATGGCGTCCGCGGTCCGCGTCTCTCGCCCCTCCTGCCGGCTGATGTTCTTGGCGGCTTCCACCACGTCCCGCGTGGTCTTGTAGTCCTTCAAAGACCACAAGTGGACCGCGTTCTCTGCGTACTGTATGATGCCGACCTGAGGGAAACACACACACACCCGGGTCGTGTCTTTGTGCACAGTAGTTTGGAAGTAACAGCTGAGACTCGTGTTTCCGAAGCGGACTGTCTCTTTAAAGTACCAGCCCGGTTCTTCAAGCGAACCGTGCACTCGGGGGAATTTTTGAATTCATTCAGAAACCAGAGGTATTTCCTCTTCACCTCACGCTGCCCGAGACCCAATACCCCCCACCCTCCCGTTTCATAACTCAAACTTGTTATTCCGTTCTCCCCCCTTCATCCTTTCCCTCTGGTTTCTGTTCCTCCCCGGCCTCGCGGCCAGCAATTGCAGCGATTCTTTCTGGTCCCGTTCGCCAAACAAGAGCATGTTTTCACTCAAGGGACCGGCTTCCTTCCCTTGGCAACCGGCGGAGGAGTTTCAGACAGCTAAAATTACGCGTTGCTCACATTTCGAAGCCACAAGTTTCCATTACAAATCCGAGCAACAATCGCAGGCAACAAAGTTGCACGCGCCGGCTTGTAATTTTTTTTTTTTTTTTTACCTGCATCTGGTCCGAGCCGATGTGGAACTTGCTGAGGATGTTGCTGAGGAACTTCTGGACTTCGGCCCAGGGGTAGATGCTGTTCGAACCGTCCACGACGATAACGATGTCCATGAACGTCTGGCACTCTGCCACGTGAGAGGGTTCACAGATATTTGGTTGGTTAAAGCAGCTTGTGTGTTTTTAGGTTTTTTTAACCATAGAGAGTGTGTGTGTGCGATTACTTTGCTCAGTTGGAGCGATGGTCTCTTTCGGTTCTAGGTTGTCGCTGACGGAAGCGCAGATGCCAGTGCTGAACATAGACGTCCCACATTCCTGGGACCATAGAGGAGCGCAGGCCTGCCAAACGCAGTCGCACACAAACACGTTTTAAACACATGAATCCGCATCTGAATTACTGCCGAACGGGAACGGGGTGGGTTTTTTTGGCCTTGTATTCACACGGAAACGATGTTTCAGGAGCCCCCGAAAATGTATTTTTTTTCCCCCAAACAGGTTCCAGAGTGGGAAAAAAAAAGTTTTCCGAAATTCCGCCATCGCGTTTTCACATAGACGGCCAAAACGCGTCATCACCCCACCTCCAGTCTAACACCACCACCCGAAGGTGTCCTCTTCTTCTTCCTCTTGAGTTTACGTTTTTGCAGCCAGCGTGCGAACATTACGCTCACACTCCTCGCCTCGTTTTGTAGATTTTTTTTGTTGTTGTTTCAGGGTTTACAGCACCACACACAGGCCTGGCATCGTCACTGCAGCGTTCTGGGTCGCTTCTGTCGTTCTCCGTACGGACGAAGGCATTTCTGGGAGCGGCGCCGAGTTTACAAGGGTCATTTTAGAAACAAGCAAACAAAAAGATTGGTTTTTAGGGGGGAGGAAAATTCTGGACGAGGCCTTAGGAGCTTCATCAAGATGAACGCCGTCATGTTTTAGTGTGCCACTGCACCTCTGACGAAACGGCGGACGTGCTCGGTGGTGCATTTTGGGCAGCGCGTGACGCCGGTGCGTCTCGATCGACACGGTTCGACCCCGGTCCCGTTTGCGCCAGCCGTTCAAAGAGGCTAGCGCAAACAGTGCGCAGCAGGTAAGACATTCATTGTTCAGAGAACCCCTTTCTTCAAGAGATCCGAACAACGGCTTTAAGACTGCATTTCTGTTCTCATTAAAGAATTTAACCAAACATAGCCACACATATATGTGTGTGTATTTATATGTAAGGCTAAGTGACACGTTCCTAAACGCACAGACAGAAAAGCAGCAGCAGGGAACAGAAAGAAAACAAGTCATGAGAGGGAATAAGTCATGGAAAATGTACAATGGTGTGGTTTTGAGGACAGAAAGAATGAGGCAGAGGGAGGGAGACTATTGTTGACATGCTGGCAGTCGCTGCTGTCATGAGCAGTTTAACAGAGCTGGATCCCCGACACCAGCACTGCAGTTTAAATCTGATTGTGCTAAACATAGGGTGGGTTAATGTGACGGGGTTAGGGGGGGGCATCCCATAAAAATATTTCTCGCTTCAAAGCGTCATTGAGTTTCCCTCTCCTAAGAGCAAAGAATGAAGAGAGTGCAGAGGGAGGACATAAAAAATGGGAGACAAAAGAGGGGCGGTGGGGGCGAAATGAGGGGCAGAGCGAGAGAAAAAGAAACATCCTAGTTTTTCTTGCCCTGTCATTACGGACGGGCTTCTCCTTAGGGCGCACAGACAGGCAGCAAAAGATGAGGAGGGAGGGAGGGGAGAGGCGGGAGGAAACCGAGGAGCGAGAGAGAGAGACAGGACGGAGAAAAGCAAAAGAGGTGCTCTGGCTTTTGGTTGGTCTGTCATTAACGATGGGCCAGGAGACGCATTCCGATCCAGTTATAGACCTGACCGCTGGGGTTACCATCAAAACTCTCTCTCACACACACACACACACACACAATTAAATTAAAGTGGCCTAAGCTGGCAGGAGTTTGTGAACTGTGCACAACTCCGCAGCCGAAGCAGCGCAGAAACCCTGGCAGCCATCGCCCGGCACACACCGACGCGCGGAGAACACACACGTCTGCCTCCTGGCTACAACACAAGCGAGTCTGAGTGGAGAAATGAGGACCGGAGAGAGAAAACGAGAGCTCCGAGGTGACAAACGGAACTACACGGACATGAGACTTGGGCTGGAAATGGAACTGCTGGCACAAAATTGAGCGTTCAGATACAGGTTGGGAAATGTAACAATTCAGACACCCACGAATGGATTAATCAGTGATCGTGATCTATTAGAGCTCAGAGTATGGGACGGGAATGACTTTCAGCTACTACCACACCAAACCTCAGCTCTGTACACGATACCGCGTACAGAAGACCCACATTTTAGTCCGTGTAGCATCTACGGTCCCAGCTAGAGTCCAATAAAACACACAAAGGGAGGGGATCCGTTACGATTCCCGCTCACATCTCTTCTCCTCAGACCCCGACGAACCAGCGGCGCCTGTGCAACAAATTAGAAAAAAAAAAAAAAAAACAAGGTTTGTTTACAAAAAGTGAGGGAGCGCTTACCAGGAAGCCGTCAGGTGAGTTCGGTGTGAGGGTCATTCCCAGATGAGAGTTGCTCAGATTTTTAGAAACATTTTGAAGAGCAGCTTTACCTGAAAGGAACCAGAATAAAGAGCGGGTTCGCGTCACAATACCACATTTAAACCTTAAAGGGACAGTTCAGATCTTCTGAAGTCAGGGTCTGTAGAAAAAATGATGAGGATCTGATAAGAAGTGATACAGCTAACTGCTGATGCCACTATTTGCGTTTTGCAAATAACCAACTTCATCTATAGTAACCGTTAGCTTATGGGACTAGATGTTGGCTCGTTGGTCTAATTGTTAGCTCGACGAGCTAGCTGTTAGTTTGTCGCACTGATCACTAGCTTGTTGGACTAACAGTTAGCTCATTAGATTAATAGTTAACTCGTCTAACCTGCCGTTAGCCCATTAGACTAATCTTTAGCTTGTCAGATTATTTGTTAGATTGTCAAACTGTTGGACCATCAGACTAGCCATTAACTTGTCGGATTAACTGATAGCTTGTCTGACTAGCCATTAGCTCGTAGAACTAGCCATTAGCTCATTAATCCTACAGAATTACGGTTTCTCCAAACTGAGGCTGTTCAAAGAGTTATTAATGTACAACAGGTTGTGTTTTTCCCCACTGTGCAGCAACAGATTCCTCTTTATTCATCACTTTTCCATGAAACCCGACTTCCAGAGATCTGAACTATTGATTTAATTAATATCCAGAGAAATGCATTTTTTGTTTTAGTTGTTTCTCTCACCTAGATTCACTTTACTGCAGACTGAGTTTTTCTCCTCCCCCACAACACATTTGTACACATCTCCCGTCCTGCTGTTGAGCGGCCCATCCCACGGCGCTCCGACCAGCATCCTTCGGCAGAAGGACTCGATTATCACCGAGACATCATCTTACATCCTCTTTGCGCATAAATAGCCGGTGAACGGCAACCAGTTCCCCTTTTCTTTTCACGTCCCAGTTTTGCCTCGCGCATACTCACGATTTCTCTCCATCTGCTTCGTGTTGCAACACGGAGAAGCCAAACAGAGCGTCCTCCGGACCGGTGAAGATCCTCGGATGCTTCTCGTCTATGTTGAAACACTGACACAGCGCTGGAAGACAAAACAAAGAAGATTACGGCTATAAAAAGGTCCCAAATTAAAGAAAGCAAAGCTGTAGTTTCCCATCATGGGAAGCAACGTATTGATGAGATTCACAGAACGTCTTTGAAAGTTTAAAGGCGCCCTAAAAACACAAATGTGTACATTTACACCCTTTTTTGTGCTCAGCCTGAATATCTGGGAGGAAAACAACTGAAAGGAGAGAAAGGTGGGGGTCAAAAAAAAAAAAAGATGGTTAAGCAACGTGGCCAAAACCAACCTCTGATGAAAAGAGGAGCTCAGTGTGAGGGGAACGAAGGAGCGCAGAAGCAAACCGGGGAAGGGTGTGGGTTAGAAAAACTCGAAAGCATAGTGGGCCCCCTGTTATGACACACAAGTCTGCCCTTCATACGTGAAGGGGAGAGCGGAAGGAGACGGGGAGAAGACAGGGAGTAGCACAACCGAGGGCAGATTACTGAAACTAAAGCCCACTTTTGCAACAGTTTACCACACTGCTGGTTTGGACTGGAACTTAATCAGTCTAAAAAAAATAAATAAGACGGATTCCTTCAAAGTTTTGTGATCACCCATTCAGCACTGAGCTTCAAAAACCAAACTTTCTGGAAACGCTAAACATGTTGGTGCTGAACGAGGAGACCACGGTCAGCTTGGGCCTGTGGTAGTAATCACCACAGCTGATACCCCCAGCTCCTTCAGACCTAAACGTGTTTTCCTGAGAAATCCATCTAATAAAACCTGTAGCGGAAGTTTGCAGTTGGTATGAATTTCCGATTTCTAAATCTCTCCATGGTCTTCGCTTTCCTGTTCGATGTCGTTCTGCCATTAAACTCTTTGGTTATTTGATAGAGCTCTCACTCAAAAGAAAAGGTGGTATAAAGCTTTTTAAAATGCCACATTTTAGAGTAAAGATGTTTTAAGACGGCAGAGGTCCAGTTTGATTTAAGCCCTGCTTGGTTTGGTAGTCTAATCAGAAGCAAACTGCATTTCTCCAAAATGCTACCAACAACAAGTAAGATATTAACAGTTCACAACCTTTTCCACAGAACCCCACTTCAAATCATCTGAGCTATAACTTCGAGGCTTTTTGAATGCAGCTGTGTTCCTCTAGACTTGTTAATGTGGTTAAATGTGTGCATTTACTGGGAGCTTTATTGGAACTTCCTTCAAGTTTGTAACTGTCTGCAATGTCAAGTAACCAAAATAGTATATGAAAATAACACATATTTAATTAGCGCTGTTAAACAAACGTTATGTTTAGAACCACAGCCTGTCTAAAGTCTCTGCATTCTCCGTTAAATGGTCACTTAAAAAAAAAAGAAGTGTTTTTGAACCCTTTGAGCTGTGTGAAACGTGTAATGTTGATCTGTGCAAAAAAAAAAAAAAAAAGAACATTTGTTGAATTTGAGATTTTATCTAATCAGAAGGCCAAGGTAAACACAATCAGTTTTAAATATAGTCATCACAAAAAGAAAAGAAATGCGTGTTTGGTTATTTCTTTGTCGTAATGAAGCTTTCTGGCAATAAATCCGTTTATTTCCTCTTAAATGATGGAGTTGAGTTTGTGGGATCCACCCATGAAAAACTTCCTGAATCTTCTCTGCCAAAAAGCTTACTCTGTTGTTGACGCTTGTTTGCAGTTGGATGATTAAAGTTTGAAATAAACAAGACATATTGGCCTTTTAACATTCATTCATTTACCGTATAAAGGCCTCGGTAGCATGTGGAAGAGCCATACACAGCCAAAACAGCGTGGCACCTCCTCTGTAGGATGGCGTCTCATTCTTCAACCAGTGTTTGTCACAAGTCAGCCCGTGTGGTTGTGTTGGTCACTCTGGAATGAACACCATTTTTTACGGAAGACACCCACACACTCAACTCTTCTGCTCAACCCACAAATCTATTTTCATTTGAGGGGAAATAAACAGGCGTTCCTACAATATGAGATGTATTGGTTCCAACAAAGAAATCACCAACCAAACAGGTTATCTAAACTTGGTCAAGTTTAGATAACCGTTTCCAGCAGAGGTGTTTGTTTATGTCACTCGCAGCTGGGCACAAATAGACGATTGTGTATTTTTTCTACGCAGTTTCTTCTAAATTAAAGACTTTCATGGTATATTATTTTTAGTCCAGCCTGAAAACAAAAAAACAGCTCGGCTCTTGACAGTTGATAGTTAACTAGTCTAAGTTGTGTTATTTGTGGCCCTCAAAGACAGGGTGTGTTGGATGGGTTGTGTTAAAAAGGGGCTTTTTGAGTAAAGTTGACCTCATGTGCAATTTAGTCACATCCTGGTGCATCGGCAGCGAGTCTCTTACCGTGAACCTGTGATTTCAGTGAGGAAAACAAGTCGAGGAGACAAGGAACGTGACCAGATCGCTGCTGCCGTCGTTATGCACCAGCTGCTCGTGTATTTTCCCACGCACAGAAAACACGGTTACCTCTTCCAGCCCAATCAGAGGGGGATTCCACTCGGTTCAGAAAAGGAAACTGGATATGTTCTGTGTTTCTCTTCCATCTCTGCTCCTGTCCGTTCTCACAGCTTCTACCTATTTTTCCTTGCAGATGTTGTTTTTTTTTTCTCTGGTAGTTTCATCAAACAGAAAGTCAAATATCTTCCGTGTCTTGTGTCCAGGCTGGTGATTCATTGCTACAGAGACGTGTGTTTTCAGCTAAACCAGAAACAGTGCTCGGTAAATGGCCAAAGTCGGTCTACAGCTTTGATAAAAAACCCAGAAGTTTCTCAGAGACAGAATCATGGATCACCATTAGACCCTCATGGGTTAATGCTGATGACTTTAACTTAAACTAGAAGCACTCAGAGCTTCCAGTTGGTTAATGTTGTTGTGTTTTTTTAATTTGTCGCCGTGTTTCATGATTGGGTTGATGTGGTATGCACTTCAGGGCCACCGTTTAAAATAAACCAGACCTATAAAATAAAATATTGCTCCTAAAACGTGACGAGTCTTTCATTGCAAGAAGGAGGACTGTTTTTTTTTTTTTTATTTATTTATTTATTTTTTTACAATAAATCAGCATTATTATGGTAGGTCTTTTTCTAGGACTTGTAGAACACAACTCTACATTTTGCACAGTTGGATTCTTTTGATTTATTCAGGATAGTCCGTTAAGGTCTTGGCACTCATGAACTTGAATTTTGGTCCTCTGTCCACCACAGTCTTTTGACACCTTAACTTTTTATTGTAGCGCTCATTATTACAGACTGGACGAGCTAATATTTGCGAAATGTCGCAGCCGGAATGACATCTGCAGCACCACTGTCATGCCTACTGCATTATGAAGCAACAAAGTGGCGCAGATTTGAAGCAACCCGTTGACAGAAAGTGTCAAATTCTCTCAGGTCGTCAATAAAGTATTTACTTGTTTGTCTACGATTACAGTAAAAATGGAAGTTTACCCTCTTTTCCGTTAAGTTTTAGTCTGAAAATCAGATAAGTATGACCTCAGAGGACCGACAGCACGCCCTAATTTAAGGCTGTGATAACCTTTAGCCGTAACTGCTCATTAGCAGAAGCGACAATATTTTCTGCCTCTGAGGAAAAGCAGGAAGTCTAGTTTTAGTCATCAAGTCCTTCCTGAGCACAGTTTGCCAGACCCATTTATTCTGTAGATATACTAGGTGGCAAATTTGCACATTTATTGGATTATATGGCGCGTATGAACATGCACAGGTAAGCCCTAAATAACACTTAACATAAAACCTTCTCTTCCATAACCAAAAAGAATAAACCCTTCGTGTGAAACTTTACTCTCCCCCGTTCAGATCCTCAGTATCCATATCATCCTTCTGTTCGCTCATTGTCTCGTAAAATATATACGCTTCTTCGACAAACACACAAAGATGCATTCGGTTTACCACAGGACCCCCCTGTCATTTCTCAAACCCTCCAGTTTTCACAAAACAGTGATGTTTTCCCTTGTCCTGTTCTCCCTCCTCTGCTTCCATTTTCACTGGGGGTTTATTTATATATTTATATATGACACTTTGCCAGAGGCCGTTTGACCACTCGTCGCCATGACAACGGGTGGTCAAACACACGTCAAGCCAAACCAAGTCCAGATTCTCCCAACCACATACTCCGCTCTGGGTGCTACTGCTGCTCGAGGTAAATGGTTGGGATTGTATGGTTCGAATCTTGGGGAGAAAAAAACTGAACTTGATGCTATAAAGCTCGATACTGTATCAAAACTGACGACAGCAATAACATAAACCAGACCCGGAGTCTCCGGTAATCTTTTAAATGAGTCTTTACGGATGGTTCTTCAGGCTTTCTGAGGTTGTTCTTTGGGCTTTTGCACTCATTTTCTGTCCATTACCCGATTCTTTTCACCTTTTTGTGAATGTTTGTATGTTTGTTAAACCACTTAAATGTGATGAATTAGTGTGGTGTCGACACAAAAGAGACAACTTAGCGAAAAACAAGCTTTGTTACCTGCTCCCAAAGACACGATTTGTTCCCATTTATTCACCTGAATCTATGAAAAATGACAAAGATAACACAGTTTGAAACAGAATGTAGTATTTTAGCCCCAATACGATGATTCTCAAAGAGCTATTAGCTGAAAACTTGACATTCAGATGATCAACCAAAGTATGATTTATCTCTCAGGTCCTGTTTAAAGTCTTTGCTGGGTTTGTTTGTGTTTCTAAAAAACATGACGTTGTTAAACTGTTCATCTTTTGTTTTTATTTTCTTAGACCAAACAGTTCTTCTGTCATGCTCCAATTGTTTTTTTGTTTTTTGGTTTGTTTGTTTGTTTTTTAAACAAATATTGCACAATATGCTGGTCAGGTAAAATAACTGGACAAAAACTGAGTGGAAAAGCAGCCAAAGTCCAAAGAAAAACTTAGAAAAACCTTCAGAAAGCCTGGAGATCTATTGACCAAGACCACCAAAAGATTCCAGGAAAGTCTGGCTTGGAAGCAAAATATAAAGAAATCAGGTGGTTCAAACCGTTAGCTAGTGTTAGCTACCCTGCTAGTGTTAGCTAAGCTGCTAGTGTTAGCTACCCTGCTAGTGTTAGCTAGGCTGCTAGTGTTAGCTACCCTGCTTGTGTTAGCTAGTCTTAATGCTGCGTTCCTAAATATATGCGCACTCCATGTTTTAATGCTTGCTATATACACGTTAAAAAGTACTAGTTGAACGAGTGATTAAATGAGGAGCAACAACTTAAAGAATGAATATTTACAGTAAAATTAACAGAGTTTACTTAGTGAAGAGGCGACTAGCAGCCATCTTAAAATCCTAATTGGAGGTAGTCGGAGTTGCTCCCACTTAATGGGCGTTCCCATTAAAATTTGTGACTAGGAACTCGGAAATTTCCATTTTGCAGTACGCACCAACTAGTGTTACCTAGTCTGGTAATGTTAGCTAGCCTGCTGGTGTTAGCTAGCCTACTGGTGTTAGCGTGTTAGCTAGCCTGTTGGTGTTAGCTAGCCTGTTGGTGTTAGCTAGCCAGGTCCCTCAGTACATCAGTGTTCTGCTGGTTTTCTGATTTTCTACCAGGACACAGTAAAGCTGGGCGTGAAGTCATTCCCGTATCCGAGTCCTGACTGTCTGTTCGTCTCATTAGCTTACACGTTTCCTGCATAAAGATGACTGTTTCTTTACCGTTTCTTATCTCTAGCAGACTCATGATGTTCCTCACCATTTCCTCTGTACTTTTTTTTTTTTCCTCTGTTTTATAGATTTTCTCTCCATTATCTCGATCACGTTTTCTTCTCATCCTGGTCACGCTCTCCGGGGGAACGGGGGTGGACGATGACGGGAGAGAGCGGGAATGAAAGTCAGCAGATTATGGGAAAGTTAAAACGAAAAAAAAAACCCAAAGACACCAGGAGAGCGCACACCTGCGTTTGACATCTCAGTAAAGCATAACAGACATGGGAGTCCTGCTGTCCACATCAGGGGAGAGCTCTGCTAAAACTATTAACATTACTCACATACTCCCTCACCAACACGCTCCTTACAACACGCTGTCAGGAACAAAAATAGTAAAACTGCACGAGCTACTGTATGAATTAAAGTAAATGTAACACGATATAGAAAGGTGAATGTTTCCCAGCTTGTTCAGGCTTCATTTAAAGAGGTAATGTAGTGTAATGTGTGAACCACAAGCTATATCTGACTGCTAGGTGCCTCTAAGTCCAAACAAAAACAAAGGATAATCGCCAGCCAATTTGCCGCAACCTCCAACATTTCAATCTTCAGATTAACTTCAGAAACAGGGATTTTGGTGTGGGTCTAACATTAACGCGCCCCGAGCGACAAAACAATCAGCCCGTTGATCTGATTGTGTCCTATTCCAGCCGCTTATCGTCCTCACGAGTTGCAGACAACAATGAGGCTTTTTCTTCGCTTTCCTTCTGGCGAGCAGGAGAGGACTCAATGAGGTGTGCGGCGCTGCTGGCGCTCGCGCTTCGAAGGCGAGAACACATGCGGCTCGAGACCTCAGTTGCGGCAACCTGGGGCTCCGAGCGCGAGAGACGGAAACGGGCCGGCGGTGTGGGCGAGGTCGTGTTTCACAGCTGCAGGGGTCGGGCAGCCGTAAGAGGAGATGAAGCTCTCTGAAAGGGGATCCATCCAAGCCCTCTGCACCGCCTCCCCAAAATAAGTTAGTAACGACGTGGAGGGAAACAAATGATGCGCAACTCAATGTTTAAAAGACAACTTTGTTTGTTTTTTTACGGCAGAAAACTAGCTCAGGAGGTTTTCGGGTGGATGGATGTTCACCGTTGCCTAGCATCACTTCTTGTTTCGGACCAAAACTGATCTGAGAGCTAATCTTTTTCTGGATCAAACATAAAATCGAATGTCACGTTGGGAGCGGAGGAGTTTAGGTCTACTTCATGAGTGAGGGAAGAATGGAGCGTGGGATTCATCAGACGGAGTCTTGTGGACTCTGCGCCGGTCCGTTGTGGTGAAGACGGAGTGGAACTCTCCGTTTACCGGTCTGTCTACATTCCTACTGTAGTCAGGAACTCTGGGAAGTGACCGAAAGAACGAGATCACGGATACATGCGGTCGAAAGGAGTTTTCCCTACAGGGTAGCTAAGCTCTCCCTTAGAGATCAGGTGAGAACTTCAGTTATTCAGGAGGAACTCGGAGTAGAGCCGCTGCTCCTCCACATCGAGAGGAGCCAGCTGAGGTGGTTCGGCCATCTGGTAAGGATGCTCCCTGGAGGCCTCTATAGGGAGGTGTTCCAACTGGGAGGAGACCCCGGGGAAAGAACCAGGACACACAGGGGAGACTGCTGCTTCATGCTGCCTCCATGGACTAATGGATGGATGGATGTTCATTGGATGGTTGGATGGATGGGTGTTGTGAACCCTATTTATTGTATTTTGGACGGTAATGAGGTCTTTAACTCACATGAGTGGCTGCAGAAGTGAACTGTGGTCAAGGATGTTATGAAAGGTGGGTGATTATGTAACCGTCTGTGTCTTTGTGTGTCCGTTTGTCTGTCTGTTAGCAAAATATCCAAGGAACCAGAGAACGAATCTTAACGGAAATCCTAAAAGGTCAAACGTACATCTAGAACTGATTAACCTTTCGAGACGGCCTCCACGGTTAATCGACCTTAGCAAACATAAAAAAGGGCGACAACTCTTATTTTTACAGTTAATAAGATATTTGATTTAGTTCAGGATGACCCTTTTCATGTTTGTTTTTTTACAGTCAAGATTTAAAAATCATGAATGGATGAATATTCAACAGTGCTCTTCCTGTTTGGTTGCTCGGGACGTTGTGGGGTTCTATCGTGGTGTTAAATCAACTTGTAAACCAAACATCCTTTGGCAAATAAAAGCTTCCCACAGAAACGAACGAAGTCCTGACGTCCGCGTGGATTTACAGGAAGACCAAACTCCGAACCTGACATAATCACCCCGTCTGACTCCATCTTCGGCTATCTCTGAGAACAGGACCGTTCCAGGTGTTTTTCTGCATTTTGCTCACTTTCTTCTCCTCAGAACGACCCTCAGAGGAGAGTGGCCAAAGGTTTGGCTGTCAGAATAAAACTCCGAGAGGCACGTCGCCTGTTAATGGGGTCCTTCAACAGGAGGTTCATGTCACGTGTTTTAAATTGTTTTGTAGCCTACAGGGTTTGCAAACCTGGTCCTGGAGGGCCACCATCCTGCATGTTTTACTTGTTTCTCTGCTCCAACACACCTGATTTGAATCAATGGGTGATTAACAGGCTTCTGCAGAACATGAAGAGGTGATTTAACCACTGAATCAGGTGTGTTGAAAGAGAGGAACAAGGAAAAACGCAGGATGGTGGCCCTCCAGGACCAGGGTTGCCTACCCCTGGTTTACAGCATCTGTATTAAGTTACCCGCTGTTTGATTAATGCTTAAACATTATTAAAGTTGAGTCACCGAAACAGAGAATGTACAGGAGCTGACTGGCAGAAGGTCTTACCTTTAAGGAGGAGGATAAACTCCAGGCACAGCAGGGATTTGAACAGCTCCATTTGGAAACCTGAACGTCAGCAGTCAGCAGTTTATAAAGATATATTTTTTTTTCTTCTTCTTCTTTCTGGTTAGAAAGTGGTCTCCCAGAAGCTGGTGGAAATGCAGAGCTTCTGTGTCCACCTCATGTTCAGCTCCTTCTGTCCTCCGGAGGTGCGTAAAACCCTCTGAGCGCGCGCTGCTGCAGTGCCATCCGGGCGTTTTACGCGCGCGGCTCACCTCGGGACTGATTCACTCACTGAGGAATTCACAAAGAAATCACAGATGAAAAGAAGAAAGGTGGCTCTGGGGGAATGGGGAGGAGGGATTTCAGCTCTTTGGCGCGGGAAATTGTTAATATTTCCGTCCTTAGACGCGTAAAAAAAGGAGTTCTTTATTAGAGAGAGATTCGGCGGTTTTCTTGTTTCTTTTGTTTAAAAGCGCAGAAAATCCCCGCACCTGTCTCCTCAAAGGTCACAGCTCGGAGTCAGTGGACCTTAACAAACGTGGACCACCTGGATCTGTCCGCGGCGAGTCTTTGGAGACCAAACTGTCCCTCTGAGAGGAGCTCCTCCGGGCTCAGAGTTTCAGCTGCGCCGCTGGAGAAGGTTTTCCTGCAGGCTGGTGCTCCATTATACGCTCCTCCGGCTGCTCCGGGTTTACAGCCGAACTCCTCGGAACCCCGTCGGTGTCGGTGATATGTGCCTCTGGTGACGGTCCGGAATGAAAGAGCGCATTTATCCTCACACCTCCCGTCCCTCCGTCCACCTACATCCACCCCTCTCCGAGTAGCTCACTCCCTCTAACGCTTCTGTAACTGTTTTTTATCCCCAAAACTTTGGCATTTTGTCTTCATCCTTTCTTCTGCACACTAATATTTTCGCTTGAAGGAACCAGCTGACTTTGTAGACTACTGCGTTTTATTTCAGACCCGAAAAATCCACTTTGAGCAGGGGCGACAATAAGGGGGAGGCCAGGGGGGGCCAATGACCACCTCAGTAAATTTACCCTCACTATAGGAGATAATAGAATCTTGTGTTTGAAGAATTAGCAGTTTAAAACCATAATAGGTGTGAAAATATGCAATTGTCCAGTGTTATTTATTTATTTACTGCTAAAACTGTTTTTACACCATTAAATGATTGTTCTGGGGTTAATGCAACTCAAACTCATCATTTTTGTAGATATTGTTGGAAAACAGCAAATATTCCTCTTTCTTTAGTTACAGAATTGCTCCCGTTCAGAATCTCAGCTCAACTCGTATCATCTGATTTTAACTCCAGATTTTACTCCTCCAGCGTTTGATTTCCTCCCCTGAACGACTGCACTTCTGTCTCCCGTCGTCCTCGCAGCTTTAAGTCGTTGTTTCTTTTCGGAAGAAGAAGAGGAACTTCACCTTTTCCCTTTCCACCTGCCGTCTCTGACTCCGGATCATTTCACCGACTCAACATCTGTCGCGCACCGAGCCTGTCCGAAGTGAACTCGCCAACGTTCGAATGTAAACAAAGAACTCGTAAATGTTGGGAACAAAACCTGACTCTGCTGATTGCACCCTTTTTTTTTTTTACAAATTACGCCGTAGAAATTTTGTTTCTTCTGTGTTGTTTTTTATTTTCGTCCTCGTCTACAGGAGTGTGGATCACAATGTTGTTACCTTTTTTCTTTGTGAAAAAATGTTTTTTAAGTTACGGTTGAGTTGTAAAATCCTTCAACGACCACAAAGAGGAGACTCCTGAACACCAACACCACTTCCCGCTCCAATGGGAAGATATTAAATCCTAAATGTTTTTACAGTACTTTATTAATTTTGACTCCTCTCTTTTTTAAAAAAAAAAAAAAAGGTCAGGTTAAATGAAAAGTTGTTTGTCATTTGTCCAAAACAGCCAAATAAATCCCAAGTGTTATTCTTTTCTTCCAGCTGCTTTATTCTTTGCTTCAAAACAAAACGAGTGACAGGAAGAGGAACTGTTGGACCTACAGGCGGTTTGTGATCCCGTCTGACGTAAACGCATTTTAATGCAAAATTGTGCATTTTTATTTACGTATATATGTGCTTTTCCTGCTACGATACGTCCAAATGCCTGCTGTCAAAAACCCTCTCAGATCTGCTGCATGTCCAGGATTTAAAGGAAGATGCTGACGTTGTTATATTTTAGAAAAATCAAGTTTGGTGAAAATAGAGTTTGACGGAAAACACTCAAAAACCTAAATGTCAGATTTTAAGAACAATATGCATTAAACAACAAACTTAAAGTTTATATAAAGTTGGTTTTTAGTTAAATATTCCAGAGGAAAAACTAAACCCTTGTTGGTTTTTTCAGTTTTATGGCTCCATCTACAGGATATGAAACTCAGTTACACAACGAGGCCAATCTGTCAATAGTTACAGGAAAAAAGAGACCTAAATTAATGTGATATGTCTAATCAATCCTATAGAAATACAAAAGACCTTTTCCCAGTGGCATTCAAGAGTTTAAAATAGGCATAACTTAACAAATCAAGAAAAGAGGTCAAATTTACAGACGTTTGCGTTCGTTTTTTATGCCATACTATCAGCAACTTCTTTTCCATTTCTTTCTTAGTAACTGACTTTATTACAATCAATGAGAACAGTTTTAAAAAAAAAAATCTGAACATCTGACTTTGAAATAAGAAGAAACTACAGGAGAAAAAAAACATTTTCTGTTCTTTAAATGTCAAAATCAAAGATCACTGAAAGAAACTTTTGCTTTTTGGCTTCTAAGTTGGGTGAACTGTCTGCATGAAGAACACTCAGGACTTTGTTTTGTTTCTTTAAAAAAAGAGAAACAACAGAGACGCAGTCTGTCACAGACTGTTAGACCAGATCTGATGTTTTAAATATTACTTTGGAGGGGCAGATAAAATGTTAACAAGGGCCAGATTTGACCCACGGACTGTTTGACTTCGACACATTTAGTGTTTCAAACCCTACAAAATATTCCCACATTTGATGAGTTTGTTGGGTTTTTTAAAACAGTCTAAAGTTTTACAAAGTCAAATAGTTAGATGAAAGAGTACCAACCTGTTCCAGCTGCAACACAGTTTTTTTGTTCTTCTTTTTCTTTCAGCTGTTTCCCTTTTCAGGGGTCTCCACAGCGAGCCGTCCTCCTCCATCTAACTCTGTCCTCTGCGTCCTCTGCGTCCTCTGCATCCTCTGTCCTCACTCCAACTCCCTCCATGTCCTCTCTAATTGCATCCATATGTCTCCTCTTTGTCTCTATCATCCTTCTACCAATAGACCCGCTGTCCCTCCTCTGGACATGTCCAAACTATCAGTCTGGCTTCTCTAACTTTATCTCCCAGTCCTTCAACCTGTGCTGTACCTCTGATGACCTCATTCCTCATCCTGTCCATCCTTGTCATTGGAGACAGGTGACTGATTACTAACCAGGAACAGGTGTGGATGGGCGTGGCAGGCTGACTGTGGAAACTACTGAGGGGAGAAACTAAACATATAAGAAAACATCCCAAGAAAACAGAAACAGGACAGTTCAAAAACAGCCAGCAGACAAAACAACAACAACAACAACAACAACCGAAGAACACGGACTGGGACTCATGAGGCCTGTGGAAAATGACTGAATCTGTAGAGAAAATTAGAAAAAAAAGGGGAAATAAACAATAGAGAGGAGGTAGCTGTGGATTCAGAGACAAAACTAAGCTTAAAGTAGACTTTTCTTTTGATAGATAACATTAAAGTTAACTATTTATGTTTTCTTTTTATCCAAAATTATTATTATTATTATTTATTTAACAATAAGAGGAAAAAAGGTTCACATTCAAACCATCTTAACAGGATGAAACTGGTTGCCACTTTACCGATTCCACTTACCACCACTTGGTGTCGCTGTTTTCCATCTTTTGTGCTTCCTTAACCCAATAAAGAGAAGCTTCTTGGTGTCTGACAGGAAGGAAACCTCTTTTTTTTAAACCTTTTGGATGTCCTATCACCCCAAAAACCCACTTTGCGTGTTAGATGTCAGCGTAATAACTCCTGATAGTCAGCAGATGTTAGATTTAGGAAAAAAAAGTGCTGATTTTGTTCTTTCACATTTGACAAGCCTGCTCTCCTACAGATCAGCGTCCCGAACTAAAACTCATCATGAGTTGATAAATGTCCCCCAGCAGCGGGTTTGAGAGCCACTCACGAGTCGCCAGCGTGTCACCGAGTGGAGGATCGGCTTCATTTGTGTTGATTTGTGAGTCCAGTGGGAGGAAAAACGACGGTTATTAGGAAGCTGACCTCGGTCTGACCATCATTTCCAACATTTACTGCTAAACTGACATTGGTCCTTAACGGTGTCCTTCCATTAACGCCCTCCTCCTCTTTCTCCTCTTCCTCCAGCCTCTTCCAGTTCCCCTTTCCATCACAGGCGGAGTTGCCTGATAATCTTTTTTTTTTTTTTTGAGTGTATTCTCGTGACCCACCTGACACTTCTGGCATGAGGTGGAGGTTCTCGCTCCACATCTGCGTGTAAAAGTCTGACAGCCGGGGCCTTGCCGTGCACCGAGGTGGACCCGGAGTGAGAGCAAACACGAGGACAAACAGTCTCTCTGTCTCGCACACGGAGACTGTCTCGCATGGCTGTGCGGAGCGGATAGCTTTGACATCTTTTACAACCAAACTGCTGCTCCGTAAAGGTGAACACAGGTCAGTTCAGCCAAGGGAGACGCTTTGATGGGAATTTTAAAATTAAAGCTTTGCTGCAGAATTTGTTCTTAAATGCTTGTAAGGATCTGTGTTTTTACTGGTTGTTTCTTGGTAGTTATTACCACCACCAAGGAGGTTTTATTTTCAGTAACGTCTCTCTATCTATCTGAGTCCAAGATTACTCAAAAAGTTCTGAACGGATTTTCATAAAACATCAAACAAGGAGCAAGTGATCAGATTCTGGTGGTGATCGGGTCAAAGGTCAAGGTGCTCTAACTCTGCAGCTGTACAACAGGAAGGTTAAACTCCACAACTGGACACCTCATGGGTTGAGGGTGATCACTGGTGATTTCAAGGTGACGGGGGTTAAAGGTTCAGGTCACCTATGACCCAGTGCACTAACTCTGCAGTCATGTAACGGAGAAAATTAAACTCCACAGCTGGACACCTCTTAGGTCAAGGGTGATCACAATTGATTTCAAGACCTTGCAGGGTCAAAGGTCAACATCACAGTTGACCCGGTGCTCGAACTCTTCAACAGTGTGGAGGAACGTCAAACTGCCGCCGCTGCAGTAAAACCTGCAATCAGTCACTCAGATCTGTGGAAATATCTTTTGTTGTATGAAACTCATGGCGGTAAATGGAACAAAGAACTCCGATTTAAAAAATAAAAAAAAGGCAGTTGTTTTTTTAAAAAAAGTTGTTTTAAAAAAATGGCAACAACCCGTTTTTGGAGCCAATCCAAGAGCCACCTAAAGCAGGTAAGATATTAATTGTTCATATGCTTTTTTTTAGACCTCCACTGGCACTGAAACAACACCGGTTATTCAAAGCAAACAACAGACCTCCAAACCATCAAAACAATTTTTAAAAAAGCAAGAGAATGTGGAGTCTTTGGTGTCCTTTTTTTTTTTTTTTTTTCAGAAGAATCTGTGTCTCTCGCTGGAATTTCGGCCTGACGTGTTAGTGTTAGTTGGCGCGTCCGTGGGATATTTTTTTTGCTGATACTGAATCAACGTCAGACAAAAGATGACATCTGCGTGGACGGATCAGCGGAGGGCCAGCTGGAGGCCGTTGCGCCGGCGCTTCACATTTTATCCGTACGCTTGTGTTTATAGTGACGGCGTAGTGTTAGTCGAAAAGCCTGTTTTGTTTTTTTCCCCCAGCAGGTGCTCCAGAAACGTCAATCCTGCTGGTTTAGACAGGAGCTGTGCCAGGTTTCATAATGATTTTTTTTTTTAAATAAAAGTTCCCATGAAGACTGTTGGCCCCCCACCTTTTTGTTTCTCACTTGGGCCAAATGTAATGTTGCGGCTCGGAGACTTTCTTCATGTATTCACACGTTTGTAATGTTTGAACACATTCAGCTGACTTCTCCACCTCTGATGCGTCACATTTTGTCTGTTTACATTTCATCGTTTCAAGATCTAATAAGAAAAACACTGACGTTATTGAACTTACCTGCAGAAGCTTCAAACCACTTCACAATGATGACCCCCCCCTTTCTTAGGAAGATTTCTTAGGAAGCGTTTCTAAAACAGAAATAAAAACCCTTTTCAGACGTTGAGTAAGGATGTATTCACACCTGACAGTCCGGTGGATTCGGTTCAATTTGGGCCCAAAATTGCAGCATTTGTTCCATTTTTCAGCAGCTGAAAAATGGAATTTGTTCCATTTTTCAGCAGCTGAAAAATGGAACAACCAAGGTTTATAGGCAGACAAAAGTTCGCTTTTTTTTTGTCCGCATCAGAGTTGGATTGTTCACACCTCCCCAAAAGGAACCGGACTTTCTAGACAAACGAACCAGAGTTCGATTAAAGCGGATTAAACAGGTCCGGTGTGAACGCACCCTTAGGCTCACTTTGACCCGAACAGAGGCTGCGCTTTTATCCACTTCTTCATAATTTAGATTTTAAGTGTCAGACGTTTATCATTAGGCAAGCTTTTGTAGGTGCAACATTGCTTCAGCATTTATTTATTTAGTTTAAAAGGACTAAAAGAGTCACCAGAGCTGGTCAAAATTTCTGTTGGTGTGTCTGTTTTATTCAGTTTATTAGTGGAAGGAACTTGCTGCTTTTTTCAAAATGCTGATGGGCCCAAAACTAAGAAGTAAGGCTGAGAGTAAGTGGAGCATACCGACAGCAAACTAACAAAACCTCACGTGAACGTTGGTGTTCAGAGGTGTCTCTGTGCTGAATTTCTGCCTCAGGACGCTGATAAGATCCCATTCATGAAAGCTAAATGTATTTCCAGGCAGGAGTCAACATGGCTGACTGATCTCTCTCCCCTCCGCCGCCACTGCCGCCTCCTCCTCTGACCTCAGATCTTACATTCCATCTTCGGCGTCCTCAGTTTATCCAGAGTTCAGCATTAAGAGTCTGTAATCAGATTTGTTTTTACATTCTTCGCCTCGACAAAGGCCTCATTCATTTCCTGACCTGCTGAACTGCGACACCGTTGTCTGCAGAGGAGGAGGAGGACAGATCGGCGCGCTCCTGCTAGACTGGTAGGAGAAGTTTGGAGATTCTCCCGGCAGAGATCAGTCATAACTGAGCCTTTGTCTCTGCTGCGGTGAAAGCGAGAAGATTATCTTTTCCCAATGAGTGATGAAGGTAAAAGGTAGAATTAAAACGTGCCTTGCCCCTCCTCCTCCTCCTCCTCGGTCTCTGGCTCTCTGGTTCTCTCAGCTGCACTCATCTTTCCGCTCAGACGTCGAACTGAGGAGATTTCGCTGATTTGAGCGTCGGGAGAAGCTGCCAGCTGTAGGATCTTTCTCTGTCAAGCCTTCCTTAAAGATAATTAACCCCGAACGGCTCATTTTAACTGGAAACAGGACGTCTGAGGTGGCTCAAGGCTCAAGGCCAAACCTGAATCCTCATTTAGGTGTGGAACCAAAAACAAGCTGATTCTGGTGTCTGAAGGGTCAGCGGCTGCATTCTAATCAGAGAGTGGAGGGCCATCCATCCATCCATCCATCCATCCATCCATCCTCCCACTCATCCATCCATACATCCATCCATTGATTAGTCAGATCATGGAGGCAGCAGCTTAATCAGTGAAGCCCAGACTTCTCTCTCCACATCCACACCCTGAGGAGGTGTCCAGGGGGTAATCTGACCAGATGGCCGAACCACCTCAATTGGCTAGCTACCCTGCATAGAAAACTCATTTAGAACCGCCTGTATCCAAGATCTCGTTCTTTCGGTCACTACCCAGAATTCCTGACCACAGGTGAGGGTAGGAATGTAGACTGACCGGTAAACAGAGAGTTCAGCTCCATCTTCATCATAACGAACTGGTGCAGAGTCCACAACACTCCGTCTGACGATCCCACGTTCTATTTTTCCCTCACGCCTGAACAAACAGCCAATATTTTTAAACTCCCGACACGGAGAAAGCAGTCCGCCCTTTTCCGACTGAGGACCATGGCCTCAGATTTGAAGGTGCTGATCCCCATCCCAGAGCTGGAGATCACGGCCAGCAGGACCACATCATCTGCAGTTAGTGAGGCCTCGTTGACCACGACTGTGGCGATTATTTATGTCAGCCTCTGCTGTCATCAGCATAGATCATTTATTCTTCAAAGGTGCTAAACAATCTTCCAATGTTTTGTTTTTTATTTTTATTGGGAAGTTCTGTCTGTCACCAAACAAATGGCAGATATAGGGGTGAAATGTTAAAAAAAAAAAAAAAGTGAAATAAACTGAATAAGATGATTTATTTAAGGTCATCAAGCTAAACTTAGTTTAAAAGGGAAAGTTTTGGAGAGATCAAAACTTCTACATTTAGCTGAAATTGACAAAAGTAAACAGGTGTGCACTAAGTGGGATTCAAACTCTGGATTTCTTATTGTTTACAAAACTGGCCATGTGTGGTGAGCGGAGTGCTCTGATTGGCTGAGGCGCTCCTCTTTCGTAGCAGTGGTTCCTGCACTGGTTTGTGCTCAGGTTATGAATGATTTAATGCTTCACGGGTCAGATGGAATGAGCACGTGTGGGGCTGCCTGTTGACAAGCACTGAACTATGACTTATGGTCTGCTGGGTTGATGGGACACCTTTGTTTGTACTGACATTTGTTCTACAAGAGTCCAAGGAGGTTTCTGGGTGGTCCGACTTGGATTGGTGCACTTTACCTCTGTTTGGGTTACGTTTCCATCTGAGCAGCTGGGCGTTGGTGTGTAAATCAAAATTTCCGGACAGAGACGAGACACTGTCTTTCGTCGTGTCGACATGTCTGCCTCTTCCACACATAAAAAAATCTGCATTTGTAACCTTTTCTTTTTTTTTTTTCTCACTCGAGACTCATTTTCCTCCTGAGGCCTCTCGCTTCTTTACGATCTGACCCCAGAATCCACTTGACCCTTTGTGCTTCAAACAGATCGCAAATCACTTGTCTTGACTTTTGTGACACACACTCAAGTATGCAGAGTGTCCACACAATGCTGTCCTCCTCCCCGCACATAAATCATCGATCAAATGGCCGTCTGAGCCAGCCTACGGTCCCGGGCACTTAAACTAACCTGGTCTCCTACAATCATCTTCTTTTCCTTGTTACCTTGTTGGACACATTGATACTGTGTCAAATTTTCACTTAGCTTTGACAAAAGACGGCAATAACTATTTATCCTAAATTCATTTGTAGAGGTTTTTTTTTATTTTAAATCACAGTACAGTCATTTTGTTTCTTGGCTATAAAGTGTCAAGAAACTCTTTGAAAAAAAGCTCTTTGAATGAAGAAATAGACTTGATTTTGGACTGGATGGACAAGCTAATGGCTAGTCTGAGCAGGGCCAAGACCAACGTGGATTGCTGCCGTCTTAAAACGACCCTCAAAAACTTCTAAGCAGTTCACAACACTGTTTTGTAAAACTTTACATTACCGTTAGTATAGCGTTGTACAGCTATTCCGGTAGAAAGATTGTGATATCCCTGCTGCAGGTGCACCAGGTTTCAAAGGAAATGCTACAGCTAGCTGCTTCTGAAGCTATTTATGCTTACAAATAATCTCTGTAAATACCAGTAAAACAATGTTTGCACGAACTATGATGATTTTTTTTATTTATTTAGTTGGACAGCAGAAATACACTTTGGTCTTAGCCTGGGACAAACTAACCGTTAGCTTGTTTGACCAACTGTTAGCTTGTTGGACTAACTGTTAGCTTTTTGGACTAGCTGTTAGCTTGCTTTCCTAGCTAATAGTTTAAATGCTGTTAGCTTGCTGGATTAGCAGTAAACTTGTTGGAGTAGCTGTTAACTTGTTGGACTAACCATTACCCTTTTTGGACTAGCTGTTAGCTTGCTTTCCTAGCTAATAGCTTACATGCTGTTAGCTTGCTGGATTAGCAGATAGCTTGTTGGACTAACCACTAGCCTTTTGGACTAGCTTTTAGTTTGTTTTTACCAACAATTAGCTTGTTGTACTAGCTGTTAGCTTGTTTTCCAGACTATTAGCTTATTAGACCTGATATTAGCTTGTTCGATAAGCTGTCAGCTTACTAGACTAGCTGTTAGCTTGTTGGATTAGCTGTTAGTTTACTGGATGAGGAAGTTAGCTTGTTAGACTAACAGACAATCCATAATAAATTCTATTTCCCCAAACTGAAGTCGTTCAAGTAGCCGCCACCACCATCTTGTGTTTTTGCCACTTTTAAATGACCGATTCCTTCTTTGTTCATAACTACAGAACTACAGAGACCTAAACTACCATTTCTGGGAAAGGAGGTTTTTTTCTTTCTTGATGTTGTCAAACTAATTGAATGGCTCCAGTTTCTCGTTATGTTTTACACAGAATCTGCAGAAATAATAACGCGATAAACAAAGAGACTGTTCTGTTTCTTTTACGGGTTTCAGTTTGGCTGCTCACCTTCTGGGTGAGACGCAGCAGCGCTTTATGAGCGTACAGTGTGTAAACACTTCCCAGAAGGCGTGTTTTTAGCTTGTCAAGTGGATGTGTTCCTGCTTTTTTTAAATTTTTTTTTTTTACAAGAGTTCAGTCTAGGTTGGGTGTTTTGAATGGAGCCAGACAGCTGCCTTTTACTGCCCCAAGGGGTAATAAACAGAGACGGAGGGGTAGTTATTTACCCCTTTTATTAGAGCAGGAGGCAGAGGAGTGGACTTTATTGGGTTCACACTGTAACTACACACAGCTGCAGGGCAACAAGAGGTACTTCTTAAAGAAAGGCTTTTATCAACGCTGAATTCCTCTTTCAGGAATCTGTCTACTGCTAGTTCTTACTTGCCGCGTGTTTGCGTCGACTCGGCGTCATCCGTCTGTCGCGCACGCTGCTCCCTCCCCGTTTCCAGGACCCTTCGCGGCCTGATTGTCGTTAAGCACATCTGCTGTCGATCAGTTGCACCCCGTAACCCGGCTAGCATTTCCTGCCGCCGCAGACGTGACCGCTGACCTGCGCTCCGACCGCCCGACGATCGGCCAAGAAGAGGCTCGTATCCACTGACCCGCGTTTCTCCCGCGACTCTCCCAGGTTGCCAGAGCAGCAGATGGGGACTTTTCATCGATGGCGCTTTTCTGTCTGTGCGGCTGCGTGAGCGCAGAGGGGTCACGAATCAAAAAGGGAGGAACCTGAAACCTTCGACCTCTTCGTAGGGAGGGAGGGAGCGCAGCGGTGTTCAGGTCTTCGTCCGCGGAGCGAGAGGTAACCAGGATGGACCAGATATTTAACCCCAACTTGGACACGTGTCAACGATTTGGTTAGCCAAGCCAAGCTGGGCTTTTTGGGTACAATGTGTTGCAATCTATAAAACCCCTTCATGTTGGACTTTCCTTTAACGTTTCTGTAGCATCAGTTAGCTTTGAGGAAACGACCAGCCTGTTTTGGAGCCACTTCCTTCCATCCCTGCAGGGCTCTGAATCAAACCAGTGGGATTTACGACATTTATAAGTGCAGATTCTGTTGGACTCGGACTCTGTCAGGCTGCCGTTTCTCACCTTTCTGAACCCGGTGCCTCCAGCTACAAAGCTCGGTCGATCTGCGCGTTCGGCTTTTTAACAACACGTGACTCTTTCAGCCCGTAAAGTCAAATGTGTCAAAAGGAAGCGGCTTTGAAAAGCTCTAAAACTAAAACAACACTGCCCCAAAGCCTTGAGTCATTTCTCGTTTCTTTCTGTTCTGCAGCCAAGGAGCCAGACTTTCTTGTAATCTTCCGAAGCTTTCTTTTAAACTTTGGCTGCTTTTTTCCACTCATTTTCAGATTAATATTTGTCTTTTTTAAATGGATAATTCAGATTCAGGCATTAAAAGATGCCAAAACGCTAAAAATACCTCAGTATTGGGTCGACACCTAAGAGACAACTTAGCAAAGAATCGATTTTAGACTGAATGTTTGGGCACTTTGCTCCCCAGCAGTCTATCATAAAAAGGCCACAATTTCTTCAGCTGGATCTATGAAACGTACCAAACACAACACAGTTTGAAACTCATAAATTGGTATTTTAGCACCAACGAGATGATTCCATTAAAGCTGTGAGCTGAAACCCTCAGAAAGCTGCGAGAACGTTTTTAAAAGAAGACAAAAACGGTCAGGTTGCTTGGAAGCAAAATATGAAGAAATATGGAAAAAGCCCAAGCATGTGTGTCTGGATTAACTCTCAGTTGTCACCACACCAAACTTTAGCTCACAATCTGCAAAACCGACGGAAGTAGAAGCCATTTTAGTGTTCAGCACTCTTGAACTCAAAGCTTAATCTGCCGTAGGTGTTCAGCCAGCGGTTACTTTCTTAGAGTTTCCTTAAAATCCGTCCAGACGGTTCATGAGATGTTTTACGAACAGACAGACGGACAAACTGAGAAGGAGGTGAGAGGGATTAAGAGAGAGGAGGCCGATATGTTATTCTAGTTGCAGACAGCTGACAGAAAGCCTAAAAATAAAATGGAGCCACTTAATGCGTCGCGCATTCTGCAGCTACACTCACAAACCATAAACCATAAACGGGCACCGCGACACGCTTTGCTGCTCCTAACCGGGGGCTGGAGAGCCAAAAGTTTGACGCCAAGGTGAGTTAATAACGTGTTTTATTGTAAAAGTGTTTTCATACAAGCATGTTTTGCATAAAAGAGACACAATGTAGGAAAAAAAATTAAAAAACGTAATAAATGTGAAATGTCACGAGATAGACAGAGTGACAGGAAGGGAGAGGTCAGACGTCATCGCGCTGAAAAGAGCTCACGGATGGGTTTATACGTCTACGAACGGAGCCGAGCGCTTCGAACGGCGAGCTGCGACCTGACGCAACACGGAAGCCAGAGTTTTAAAAGTAAAAGCTGAGCTCGGTCGCGCTACGGTTAGCACCACGGTGAAGCTAACAGAGAAAACTGGACTAAAGCTACAGCTTGACGTCTCCCAGATCAAGAGAGTGGCGTAGAGTGAAAGAAGGGCCGGCGACGCTACAGACGACCGCTCGGAGAGCCCCAGAGGGACCGAGAGGGAGAAGTGCTCTTCATTGTCGCCCGTAGACTCTGGTGCAAACCACGTCGTCCGCCCTCATGGTCTGAAACAAGCACAGAGAGACAGAGAGAGAGAGAGAGAGGACAACAGGGAGGTTTAATGCGGGTAACCGTGAACTCGTCAACCTCCTGGAGGTGTCATCTGTTTGCTTGGCAGCGAATGAGAAGCACGTTCTGAAGCACGTTCTTAAAGAAACCCAAACGTTCCTGTAGTGAATGGGAAACGGGAATTTCCAAGCCCCTAGTCATACATTTCAGCAGGAACACCGCCTGAATCGGGACATCCCAGCTGGAAAGTGGGAGCAACCCCGACTACCCCCAGCTAGGCTTTCAAGATGGCTGCTAGGCGCCACTTCACTAATCAAATTCTGTTACTTTTCCTGTTAATATTCGCTCTTTAAGTTGTTGGGTTTTTTTCCACATTTAGAGCATGGAGCGCCTATCTATTTGGGAAGACTTCCCCGGCTCTCACCGAGCGGAGGACGGCTGCAACGCGTCTGTCACTTCGGCGAGACTTACCAGGACCAGCTCGCCGCTGCTCGTGATCTCCCGGCTCCAGGACGTCTTGGGCCCCGGTTCCTTCAGCAGCGTCTGCTCGCAGCTGATTTTGTTGGCCGTTTCCCAGCGCGGAAAACTCTGCAGGCACCGAAAACCAAGAGGGTGAGAAACCTTCTGGATGTCCGAATGAACGCACAAAACAGTTCACTGCGACTTGCGGAGGTGTGCAGAGCTGGAGCGTCTCCGGGACACGGCGGGGTGCTTACCTTGCACGGACGTCCGTCCACCGTGGTCTCGTTGAACTCCTGCCCCACGGTGAAGGTGATGTGAGTGGTCTGGACTATGGTCGACGTCTTGATCGACAGCGTCTCGCCGTCCTGCGTGATCTCCACCAGCGGCTTGGCGGCCGCCTTCGTGGCGATCTTGCGCAGCATCAAATTCACCCCTAAAGCGTCGGGCGAAAGAAAGAAACCGTTTTTAGACGAACAGCTCCCAAACTGGTGCTCCTTTCTGCTCGTTCCGCAGGGCAGTTACGGAGCAAACCTACGAAGGTTTGAGCTTGGGCTTCTCGTGCTGCGTTTGAGCGTCCCTGCTTGGTCTCAGGGAGGTTTCTTGTGTGGCCCTGGTCAGTTATCGCAGCAGAGGAAACAATGAGGTCATTGGACAAAGCCAGCCTGCACATGTGCATTCTCCCCAGATTTAATCATCTCTGAACACACGCTAACACCCACCCTCAGCCTGTTTGTGCTTCCTGCAGTCAGATGGGTTGTTTTTTTTTTGTTTTCCCAGCTTCCAGCAACAAACGAGAGCAGCTGAGGATTCGTGTCGTTATCAAAAAATCAGCCTGAAGTCTTTTCTGCCGCCACGCAGCCTGACGCCGAACTCCGTCAGCCTCCGGGAGAGTCGGGAAGCTGCCGGCTCGGGAATGAAGATGGAATAGAGGAGGAGGAGGAGGGGGAAAGTCAGACGGCCGAGGGGCAGAGGTCTTGGCACGGTGTGTGAAGATCTCTGTCCGAGGGCGAGGGGAAGTGTGTGTGCGCTCTCCGTCGACTTGGGTTTCACACACCTGACACACATTCCCGAATGTCACCGAGTGCAAACATCCACCCAGCTCCTTCTGCAGCCCGTCGGTGTGGAGACAGGCTGGGAGCAAAGAGCATTTTGTGGAAAAGGACATTTTTTTTGTAATAATTATGGAGGGATTTCTGGGCATTTAAGTCATTTTGGATGTAGAAATAGTTCAGTTTAAGGTGGATTAAAAGCAGATTTTTGAAGATCTTAATCTACCCTCCATGCTCGGCCTTGAGATACTCAGGTTCCACTTATTAATCGCTCAGTTTAATGACTTGTATGTTGAGTTTCGTGTGCAGAGAAGACCCAAAGCCCAAGCCCAGAGACCGACTTGAGACGTTACTATCGCTAAAATCAAGCTTTAACAAAGAAAAAAGGCTGACGAGGCAGCAGAACAAGACTGAAACTTTGCAACAACAAAACAAAACATGGAGGATCTGGAAGCAGAAAAACAAGACACTGACAACTGGAGGGATCAGAGAAGATTAAATACTGAGTTTAGGTGAGGAAACAGCGGCGGGAGTTGAACTGGAAACACGCTGAACCAAGACAGACGAGGCAAAGAAAAGAACCAAGTAAATAATACGGATGCAATCAGAGCAATAATACGAAACAATCCAACCCCCCAGGATCGGAACAGTATGGGAAAGAAGGACCAAAGTAAGAGAACTGTTGGCTGCAGAAGCAGCAGGAGTCTGAAGTTCCTCCGCTGACCCGAGAACTGTGGGACCAAAATCGCTTGGATTCACATAAAAATAAAACCTGACCACAAGGCAGAGCTGGGGTCAGAGGTCAAAGAGCACAGGAAGCGTTTGAGGCAGAGGGAGAAGAGGGTCTGCCCCCCCAGCACTTACAGTCACAAAGAGGGACGGAGACAGGCAGACGCGCTGATTGGTGCAACAGGAACCGTCTGCGCTCTGGACAATGGTGCCGTTTGACAGCTTTCTGTCAGTGACCCGCATCCTGGGGAGGGGGGGGGTGCGTGTTGACGTGGATTCCAGGTGTGCACTGGAAAAGTCATCCTGATTTCCTGATTAGAACCGACTGCGCTTGGACTTGGACCAAGCGCGCGCTGAGCTGCCGATCAGGACCCCCCCCCCCCAAAAAAAAAAAAAAAAAAAAA
>NC_051445.1:11332139-11334761 GCF_001649575.2 Kryptolebias marmoratus | reverse complement strand
AAAAAAAAAAAAAAAAGAGTTGATCTCAGCAGCAGGTGTTGCTGCTTTCACAGAGTGATGCCACTGTCCCGAACCGCGCTGTGTCATGGGGGCCCGGCTCAAACCCCCCACCCCCTCCGCGCGCGCGCCCACAACCTGTAGATGCGACAGACAGATGCGCCGCCGTTTGTCTCCATTGTGTCTGAAAGGCCAAAAGGGGAGATGAGAGGCGTGGGGTGGGGTGGGGGGTGTCAAGCACAAAGTTTTGAGTCCTGCCGGATGACAAAGAGCCCCCCCACACACACACACACCTCCCAACGCGCACTACAGACTGACAGCGGCGCGTGGACGCTGTGACTCAGTCTGAGGATCAGGCTGCTGCACTGACCCGGTTCGGTTTAATAAAATAAAATAAAATAAAACATCCTTCTGAGTCACTCACCCATGGCTTTCAGGAGCTCCTCGAAGTTCACCGAGCTTTTTATCTCCCACGTGCCGGAGAAATCAGGGATTTTGCGCTCCATCTTCTGCTGCAGGTGAGCTGACAGGTCCGAGGTCTGAGGGCACGCTCCTTCTTCTTCTTCTTCTTCTTCTTCTCCTTCTTCTGCTTCTCCTACTTTATAAATTGGGTCGAGGTGCGCGTCTGTGCGTCAGCTAACCCCTCTGACTCCCCGCTGGAGGCTGCTGTCTTCTTCTTCCTCCCCCTCCTCCTCTCTGGATCGTGGAGAGCGGCTCTCAGAGCTCCTGTCGCCACATCTGTGAGCGCCTGAAATGAATGGCACGGAGAGCCGACAAACATTTGTGATTGGGGGGACGCACCCCCCACCTCCCCCCCTCGGCGTGCGGGCACGCCCGGAAACTGAGCAGAGGTCCGCAGAGTTTCAGCCCGCCCCCCGCCTCACTCCTCCCTCCCCCGAGGGGCAACATGCGCATTTCAAAGCTTCGCGCAGCCGGAATTTGGAGACGCCCTCCATCCACGCGCGCGAGCAACCTGACGGCCGTGTGCGCCTCGAGGTTGTGGTCGGAGGGAGGGGGGGCTCTTTAATAACATAAACTTACATATCTAACCCAGAATGAGCGTGTTTTGCCCCCGGGCCGTGGGTCTCGTGGTTAACGCAGTCAGGGAGGATGTTCCCGCGCCGCTGCGCTGACAGAACATGTCGTCCCGGCAGGGCGGCGCAAAGGAAGGAGCAGTCAACTGGCAGACTGAGTGGATGGCAGAGAGTGTGTGGCAGCACCCCCCCAACACACACACACACACACACACACGAATACCAGTCTCCTGCGCGCCGCGACGCTGCGTCATAAAAAAGAAAAGCGGCTGTAATGAGATCCAGCTTCTGACTGCGACCTCTGGGATCCACGGGAGGAAAGAGTGCGCGCTCATCAGAGAGAAGGAGAGGGAGGGAGAAGGGGAGAGACAGAGTGAGAGAGAGAGGGGGGAGGAGAGGGAGATCCAAATAAAAAGGTGGGATCCTCTCCCCCTTGGAGCCGTTTTTGGCCCCCCGCTGCTCGGGCGGAAGAAAGGGGCGAAGGCGGGGGGAGGAGGAGGTTTTTTAAACTGGGGCAGGGTCAAGGGGGCCCGCGGGGGCATGAGGTGTAGCTCCATAAAGACAGCGCGCGCGCACGCACGCGCGCACGCAGATGATGGATGGAAAGTGGACAAAGCCGACGTTAAATATTGACTCTTGATGGATGACCCGATCCCGGTCCGTCCCCGGGAGACTTCGGGGGAGGGGGAGGTGTGTGTGTGTGTGTGTGTGTGTGTGTGGGGGGGGGCATCACGTCTACTCACAAGCTACATACGTGCACGAACCCGCCGGAGCACGGTCTCAGTGTCAACGCTGTAACGGAGACACACAGGGCGACAAAAGGGCAACAAGTCTCTGAGTGATTTCTGGAAACGCGAGCTGCGCTTTTTACGCACAGATCCGCGTCCGAGCCGCGCCAGGCCCCGCGGCTCTGTTTGATGCGGACAAAGCTTTGCGCGCACACGCGCACACGCACACACACACTGGCCACACACCATGCCACAGTCATGTTCTCACAAGACATCTCTGTTAGAGCTGTAGTTTTCTTTCCTCTTCGCTGCCACTTAAACTTTTTTTTAAAAAAACTTTTGACTCCTCACAATTAAGCTGGGACGCCCTAGTACGTTTGTGCAGGAGTCCACGCTGCTGCTGTGGTGGTCTGCGGGAAAGAGAAAAGGGACCACGTCTGAAAGAAGGAAAGAAAAAACCCGGAAGATTGATGATGTCACCAAACTGAAAGGATCTAATGGGGAGCTGGCTGGCATTTTAGAAAACTTCATCTTCATCCTCACTGCAGGCCTTCAGCATATTACCATGACATCACCAAAAATGCATCAAAGGCCACTGAATGAAAGTGACAGCATCTCCCCTGTTTGTGTGTGTGTGTGTGTGTGTGTGTGTGAGGCTTCACGTCAGCAGGCCTCAGCATTCAGGTGCACTCAAGCGTCCCCTGCTCCCCTTCTTTCTGCCTCACACACAACTCCCCCCCCACCCCCCTTTTTTTTTCTTTCTTTCTCCTCCCGCTGTCCTCCTTTTGTTCTTTTGTGCTGCTCAGACGCATTCCTCCAGGCCTGTTGAGGAGAGAACAGAAGAAGATGGAGGGGGGGGGGGG
>NC_051445.1:11330551-11331977 GCF_001649575.2 Kryptolebias marmoratus | reverse complement strand
GGGGGGGGGGGGGGGAAAGAAAAAGAGAACAGGTGAATTCTTTTTTTTTTTTCTTGTTTGTTTTTAAATCTCTCTGTTTAGAAGAAAGGGAAGAGGCGCGAGCCAACGTTTTCAGCGACAGAGGTGGGAAAAGTTGAGAAGAAAGGTGAAAGTATTAGTTTTCTCCTTTTGGTGCCAACCCTGTTTGAGTTGATCCTCATCTCCACCTGCCGCTGTCATTGTTCCCTCATTGACTCTTCACTCCCTTTTTATGTGTTTTTTGTTTTTTCTCACACTGAGGTTACCTGTTGGGACTGATATCCCTCTGCCATGACAGAAACTGATATTCAGGCTGAACCACACACACACACACACACACACAAACACACCAAACAAAGTCTATTGTCAAAGCAGAACAAGGTTTGGCTCTTTTTTTTTTTTTTAAAGTTTTTTGGCTCGAGCTGAAGCCACAAACACACCCAGCACAACCAGAAAATCCAAACCCGTTGGCTGACGTTCAGCCTTTTTGACAAACGCTTCATTCAAGGCTGCTGGAAATAAGATACTCGGAAGAAAAGAAAAAGATAAATACGATGGAATGAGTCTTAAAAGACTGTCTTACCACAACACCTATCAACGTGATGAAAGCTTGTTTATTTGTGAAAACTCGGCGTCTGATTACCGCCTTAATAGTGAGGAAATCTAAACAGAAATACATATATTAGAGGCGCCACTCTCAAAGAGAAGAACCTTAAAAACGGATTATGATCGTCCAGATAAGTCTCTACAGCTGTCATTTCTTTTTTTTTTTAAATTAAAACACACAATGTGTGATAATGAAAGACAAAGTGATGAATCTATTCTCAGAGTTTGAAATAAATACATCAAATGTAGGATTTTTTTATTTTAAAAAATGGAGTGAAAGCTACAGAAAAGCGACGTTTTCTTCTTGTGGAACCAAAACGAATCAGTTTTTGTGGTGGAAATGAAAACAGAAGCTGTATTTCTGCCTCTCCCTCGCTCACAGATTCATCCTTTCAGATTCATCATTTTAAAACCTTTTTTTTTTTAATGTTTTATATTCTGTAAAATGTAAATCCCCCCCCTCTACCCTCTTGAAACTGAAGTCTGGGTCAAGTCTGCGAGATGGCAAAGGCCTTGAAGGCTGATAAACGAGAAAACGAATCACCAGATAACTGATCTTTGGGGCAACTTTTACCACAGGTGGATGAATTGTACTTCAGGCTTGCTCAAAGGCGAAATGGCTGAAATCGATTTGAAACGTTCAGAATGTCTTCAAAAAAAGTTAAAAAACAAAAACAACTGGACTTCTATTCTGTAGCTGAAGACGTTTCGCTTCTCATCCGAGGAGCTTTCTCAATTCAGAAATAGAGAGTGTGGAGTTGAGCTTTTAAAGCTGAGATGTGATGTAAGCTGGATTGCTTGC
>NC_051445.1:11311963-11329874 GCF_001649575.2 Kryptolebias marmoratus | reverse complement strand
GGGGGGGGGGGGGCAGTAAACGGGTGCTCGACCCCCCGCCCCCACCCCCCTGGGCGACGCCATGAATGAGGACATTAAGTCAAACCCTTTGACTCAGACGGTCAGCCCGTCCCGAAGGTGTCCAGCATGACTGGACGGTTCGATATCAGCTTCGACTTTTAGTTTTTGTTCTTTTTTTTCCCTTTTTTTTAATCTCCTCTTCCTGCCTCTGATAACATCTGGGGTTCTGCTTCGCCTCAAGGCCGGAAAACAGAAGAGCAGCGTGAAGTTCAAGCGGCCTTGTGATTCCCTCACGGTCTCATGACTTCGCCACAGGCCTGGGAGGGTGACAGATACGGATAATCGTCCGCAGGGAGTTTGAATCGGAAAACCCAAAGTTCACGGGAAACCTCTCTGCGCCGCTGATCATCAGCCGATTCGATATAATTTATATCAAATGCATTTAACGCCCACCGCCACGACAGTGGGCAATCATGTCATCCGCCTGTCTGTTAGCAAAATATCTCATGAGCCACAGGACGGGTTTGATCGAAACTCTCAGGAAGCGATCCCTGGACGTTCTTCTAAAGCTGATTAACTTTTGGAGCCAACTCCATTCAAGATGGCCGCCACAGCCAACTGAGCTCAGCGAACACCAAACTAGCTCAAAGTGAGTCAGTTTTACGGTTGTTGAGCTAACATCCGGCGTGGAAGTAACGAGATGACACAGATTAGATTCTCCGTTTCGGATGTTTTCATCTTTTAAATCATTAAGTCTTATGCTAACCCTTTTGTTCTTCAGAAATAAGATTTGAGTTTGGCAGCAAAAAGTTCAGATTCGTCTTAATTTTATCTTTAGATTGATTTCCTGCAAACATGGCGTCAGTTTGCGAGCGACTCGCCGGGCAGTGGGAGCAAAAAAATGTCAGTTTTTGTTCATTTAGGAAGAATAAAGACAAAAATCTTTTTTTTACAACCAAAGTATTTAGATGCAATCAAACCACTTAGTGCTCGTTTTGTCCGTCTTTTAATTAATCTGAAATCTTTAAGTAGATTCAGGCTGAAAGAAGCCATCCGGAGAAGCTCTTTTGTGTTCGGACTTTCTCCCATCCTCTCTAAAAGCCACTCCACCGGTCCTGGAAACGCTCGGGAGTTCAGCGTTTGGCCCGAGATGCCGAGCACTCGGGAGAGGTTTCTGGGAAATGTTCTGTTGGGTTCAGCGTGAGAGTAACTCAGGTGCTGTCAGCTGGGCTTCGAAGAGGGAAGGCTTTGTTCTGTTATCGTTTGTTCCTCTGCAGAGTTTTACAGAAGAGCTCATTCGTGCTGACCGTAAGAGAACCCCTTTAAACGCCGCTTCCCGTCGGTGTCCGGAAACGTGTGAGCCGCAGGTCTGTTAGCATTTGTTTTGATTTTAATATGAAGTTTACTCCGACAAACAGTTCAGAGATCTGTTGCATGTTTCAGAGCACCGCTGTCAGGAACTAAAGAGTCGAGCCCTGCATGTTTTCCTTGTTTCTCTGCTCCAACACACCTGATTCAGAGGTTAAATCACCTCTTCATGTTCTGCAGAAGCCTGTTAATCACTCATTGATTCAAATCAGGTGTGTTGGAGCAGAGAAACAAGTAAAACATGCAGGAAGGTGGCTCTCCAGAACCAGGGTTGTCCACCCCTGGTTTAAATGCTTGAAGGCTTCCTTACAGTTCGGCTCATTTAGGCAAACAACTACGATTTGGAGGAAAAACGTCACAAAAACACAAAACAAAGACAGTTGTGGTCAGAGGTTTTCATATATTCATCAGAGGGATGAATCCATTCATTCATCTTCTGCCTCTTATCCATAGTCGGGTCATGGAAGCAACAGGTCCAGGAGGGAAACCCAGACCTCCATCTTTATTACCAGGACCAATCAAAACAACGCCCTAATCACTGCAGGTGAGGCCCCGATCCGTCGATCCATCTCCAGCTCCATCCTAACGTCGCTTGTGAACAAAACTCCCAGACACTTGAACACCTCCAGGGGAGGCAGAGACTCACCCCCGACCTGGAGGTAGCATTCCACCCGTTTCCGGTTGAGAACCACGACCTCGGTCTTAAAGGAGCTGAAAGGAGGCTGAGGATGAAGATGAAGCGTCTCTCCTGCCATCTGGTGGTGACTCACAGGCACTGCCAGGTCTCCTCTTCTTCGAGCTGAACTTTGTGACCCCTGGCCTTGTGAGGCTCCATTTACCTGCTAACCCCGTGAACCTGTCGTCGTTTCGTCCCGTCCGGGGCGCTCGGCTTCGCGTGGCGCCCAGATCCCTGCGGCGAGAGGGGGGCAGGTTCGGTCAGAGCACCTGGGATCTGTTTGCGTCTCCGTTAGAGACAGTTTGGCTGCAGAGTGGAAACAGGAAGTCATTCTGTTGATTTTGTGTGGCCTGCTCCAACACACCTGATTCAAACGGTTTAATCGCCTCCTTACCAAGTTCCCCAGAAGCACGTCCGCGAGTCGTCCGTTTAAAGCAGGCGTTTTAAAGAAAGAACACGTCTAGAACACGCAGGAGAGCATCCCCCGAGGAACGGAGTTTGACTCGTGTGGCTCTGACTGCTGCTGTCTTTACTCGCTCTGCTGGAATTACTTCTGTCATTAACATGTTTTTACTTTGTCTTTCTTTCTGCAGAAACTCCACCTGGGCCGGTCATTCTGCGTCTCCTTCCTGTCCTCTCTAACCCCAGCTGGTCGAGGCAGATGGCCGCCCTTCCTGAGCCTGGTTCTGGTTCTGCTGGAGGTTTCTTCCTGTTCAAAGGGAGTTTTTTTCTCTCCACTGTCACCAACGTGCTGCTCAGGATGGGCTTCAACTCAATCTGCTGTCTTCCTTCGATACAAAACTGTTATCGACTTTTTTTGTGACCTAATGCTGTATAAATAATCTGAACTGAATTACGTGATTACCGTGACGTAAATATTGTGATATTCCTGCTGCAGGTGCTACAGCTAGCTGCCGATGCTGCTGTTCCCGCTTGAAAATGACCTAAAGCGAAGTAAAGGTTTCTAAGTTAGCGTTCGCTGTGAATTTCCTCTGTGATCTGAGTTGTTTTCATTTCTCGGACTAGCTGCCGGCTCGTCAGTCTGTCTGCAGCAGGTAAGATATTAACGAACGTCTGAGCTGTATTTCTAAGCTCTGATTTGCTGCTCTTGTGTCGGGTTTTTTCTTGATGACCAGACTTTTTTTTTTTTTTTGGTTTAACAGGCTTGAGAAGATGCTTTTAGTCAGAGGTTTGTTTGACTTTTGGGAAGTTCACAGAGAAACACTCGCTTAAACTGCTTTTGTAAAAGCTTTTATGCATTTTTCTTCTTCATAGAAAAACCCCATAACAAATATCTGCTCATGCTCTACTTCTATCAAACTCCAAGCTGGACTGAAAATATGTGATGTGCATATAAATATAGGAACTCCTGTTAGGAACACTCCCCCACAGACTGAAATGATGCTAAAACACTTTAGGCAGGTGGGACTGCGATGTATTACTGTCCAAAAGATCCCTTTAAAAGAGCACGTTTCACCTTTTAAAGAGGTAAATCGTGCTCAGATTGGAATGTCGGTCCCGCCCCAGCTCGCAGGTAGTGTTTGAATCAAAGTCCGAAGCCGTAGATAACGAGCAGGAAAAGGAGCAACCAGAGCCACGTCATTCTGCAGCCGATGGCGCGGTTCCTTTCCTTTGGGTCCTGGCAGCCGTAGGCGTTGTTGTCAGGCCTCAGATCCGTCGGGTTCCCCTTGAAGTGGACGGGCACGCACTGGTTCTCCAGCTGCTCGCAGGCCAGGATCAGGTGTTTGGTTTCCTTCGTGACGGTTCGGACGCCGCAGGTCCCTTTGTCGCTCCTCACAGTGACGAAGGTGAACTGCTGCCGGCTGATGCACAGGTTGTCCTTCAGCACCTTCCCTCCTCGGTTGGAGCACACGGCTTTCACCCTCTCCAGGTCGTCCGGGTGGAGGAAGGACTGCGTGGGCCTGTCGCAGCTTCTCTGGCCCACGATGTACTTGTGCCACTCGTCGTGATTCAGGGAGTTGGGCGTTCCGGCGGGGAGGTGGCGCTTGAGGAAGGTTTGGAAGCCGTTGTTCCACTTGGTGGGCAGGCAGGGGGCGTCGTTCCTGCCAGATGTCTGCCGAGTCAGCAGGAAACAGACGGCGAGAGGCAGAAACCCTCCGGAGGCAGCCATGTCTGAAACACAAAGGGAATCAAGGTGGAACAGCAACGCGGACAAGTCGTCTTCTTGTCATTAACCCGCTGAGACACGAGCTTTGCGTCCGGCTTTACGTCTTTGTTTCAAATAGCATCAAGAGAAAAAGCAGTTCAGCTGTTTAAACACGAGAGCAGGAGAGAGTTTCCCTACCTCGACCGGCAGCAGAAAAATGTCCCCCCCGAGTCCAAGAGCTGCAGCTGTGAGATGTTTACTCTGCTGTCTTTCACTTCCTGTGGAACAGGGTGGGCTCTATGTGCTCACTCACTTTTTTTTCCTTTTTTTTAATGCTTTATTGAACTGGAAAAATTACAGAACACAACACAGAACACAACACTGACACCCACAGGCATAAATACATATATAATATAATCTATAAACACGTATATGAAGTCTATGCTGATACCAACAAACATGACACACATGGATATATATATACATATATATATATATATATATATATGTGTGTGTGTGTGTGTGTGTGTATATATGTATGTTTGTTGTTACATTTGTTATCATTTAGCGTGTCCTCCACAATAATTAAACTTGTGAATTTCACTTTCTATTACAGTAAAGCACTTTGGATGAACTGAATCAGTGCAACTTGAACTGATTTACGGATCTCATTATAAACTCTATGAGTACAGTTTATATTATATTTCTGCCTCATAACCCAGAGGGTTACCGTTGGAGTGTGTTCGTCCCTCTCTCTGTCCACATGTCTGCGTCTCAGAGCAGAGATCCACTTCCTGCTATAAATACACTCCAGAGTTCCCGTCAGAAAAGCTATTTTTAGCTGCTTGGTTTGTGGCGCTTGTGGGTCTGTCTCACATGATCTGTTTAGATTAGTTTAAAATGAACACAAGAGGTGTGTGTGTGTGTGTGTGTAGGCAACCGAGACAACAGCCAGGTACACAGAGGGAGGGTGGGGTTCCTATGATGTGTGTGTGACAGACATGTATTGGAGATTTATGGAAATATGGAACAAATTGCACATTTAATTGACAAATAAAGGACGATTCTGTATTTTCCAGGACAGGTGGCAACCCTGAGACAGACAGACAGACGCTACTGAAGACATAACCTCCTTGGAGGAGGTCATGAAGCAGTAAACCGAATGATCACATGGTCCAGCTTCTCTCAACAGAGCAGGTCGAGACCCTAACCCTAAATCTGCAGCTGATGAAGAGGAGGAAGTGATTACTGAAGCAGGAGATCCAGCTGCAGACCATGGGCCTCTGGTTTCACTGCTGACGGGTAAAGAATGAACTCTGATTTGTTGGTGACAACTTTAAATTTTATAAACAAGTCAGTGGAGTAGTCCAGTCGAGCTCTTTTATTGTTTCAGGTGAATCAGGAAAAATCAGACAATATTTACCTGTAAGTGGCCTTGAATGGGTGACCCATGCTTTTATTACCTGCAGCTCTCTTTATGCTTGGTTGGACAACTTTCTTCTTCGTCGCCAGCAGATGGTCCGAAACGCTGCCGCCCGGGTACGTAGCGGCGTGGGAACATTACCCCCATACTGTCCTCACTGGAGGTTTTAGGACTGATTTTAAGATTTTAATTTTGGAATTTAAGATGTTGAAATCTGTCAGGCCCCTCCTGATCTAACAGAGCATTTAATTCCAGTTGAGCAGATATGATTCCTTTATATCGCTGAACGATTTGGTTGAAAGCTGCCGAAGAAGCGCCGTCGAGCCGTCGAGCTGAATGTGAGCAGCTGAAGTTTTATCCATCGGTAGTCGACAGATTTCTGAAATTTAATGAAGCAGAAGCCGAAAGTGAAACACAAAAGCTGAAGGGACAAGAAGACTAGCATAAAGTAGCGGCAAAAAAGCAGAAATTAGCCCTGAAATGACCTTGAAATCTAAAGAGCTGATCCCTGACTCATGAGGAGTTAGAGCACAAACAAGTTTTGGTCTGATTTTTACCCTCATTAGCTTTGGCGGCCATCTTGATTTTTTAAAATTACCATTCAGTATGCGATGGGGCTCTGTCTCAGCTACCGCCACACCAAATTTCAGCTCAGTGTGTCTAAAAATGACATACTGAAGCTGAAATAAACTTTAAGGAGCACAAAACAGCCAAAATTAGCAGGTTAGCAAAAAGCACGTCTGAATTAGCAATGAGAAGGGTTGAAAGAGCTAAAGCTTCGGCTGAATTAGCATTAGCATAGTTGAATTAGTTAAAATCATAGCGGAATTAGCATTTTTAAAAAAAAATTAAAAAAAGGACAAAGAAAAAAAGCTGAATTTACCAGAGTTAAACGGCTCTGTTCATTTCCAATGAGGAAAAAAAATGGCTGAAAAAGTTAAATATCTTTAAAAGCTTAAATGGCATAAATATCTGTGCCCGAATGGCTAAAACAGCACAAACAATGTCGAACGAGTTAACACTGACAAACATACGGAATGGTTAAAGTAACGATGGATAAGAGATAAACAAAAATAAATAAATAAATAACAACAGACGAGGCGATGGCTTTATACTCTCACAGTGACACAAAGACAAACATATCGTTTTTTAAACATTCAAGTGTTATAATGTGGAGCTTGTGTTGACAAATTAAAAAAAAACAAGTGATCAGATATGCAGATGATGTGTGAATCTTCTTCTCAGCGCAGACAGAGCGCCAAGATAAAAATAACTTGTTTCCGTTGAGTCGAAGTCGGAAACATTTGTACAGCAGCTGTATGTAGAACCCAGACGTGCTTTTACATTTTCTGTGCTTTCATGACAAATTGTCTGGGTTTTTTTATTTTTTATAAATTATAGTGAAAACTGAAAACTACGTTACTTTAAATAATTAACCAAACAGTTAGTCAAGTGTTGCTTGTTGCTTTAGGGGGAAAAAAATCAACCAAAAACTGAGAAGAAAGCAATAAAATGTAAATATTTATGTATTTACACGGATCCTTCATCTGAGTCATGCTGAGTAAATAGACAGCAAAATGACATTTTCACTTCAAGTCTTTTACTTGGATTTGGTGCAAATAAAATGTCATATATTGAAAAAAAAAAGGGGGCTTTGACACTTTTAGTCGATACAGCTGGTGGCTCGTCCTGTGTTGAAGTTTCATCTCACTTTCACTTCTTCTGAGTTGTTTTGTTTGTCATTTTCTGTGAAAAAAATACCTCAAAGAGGTGAAATGTTCCTTGGTTGATGGAGGGGACACCATCCAGTAAAAATCAAATCACGGATAAAAAAGGTTTCTGGAGTTGTGCCGTCACGGCTCCGTCTGAGGAGACGGCGAAGGCTCCGCTTTCCTTTCAGCCTCCGACGTCGTGCTAAGAGCGAGGTCCTGTTTCGTCTCTTCGGACTTTTCTTGATTCTTTCCCCTAAAAAAAAAAAAAAAAACCACAACCGGATAAAACGTTTATCTGGTGGCAAACATCAGGGTTTTTCTCTGCTAGTGTGGTCCTGATGTTATCCAGAAGAGGTCACCATTTGGTAGTTTAGTCCAGTCAGTAATGTTTGAACTTGACCAGTAAACCTAGAGGGAGGTGTGTTAACAGTTACCCCTTTTGGACTGAAATTACAATACTATCCAGAAGTTTTAAACCACTCCTAGTTTCTTTAAAATTTTCCTTGCAAGGGTTCAGACTTTTGTGTAATATTTTAAAGTGGTCTGAAGGTCCTTCAAAGTTTTTTTATTTAAACTTTGGCTGCTTTTTACCTCATTTTCTATCTAGTATATGTACCTAACCATGACAGAATATTTTGTTTAAAAAATAAAAAAAAAAGAGGAAAATGGACAAGTCGAGGACAGAAAAAAAGGGTCAGGCAAAAAAGCAAAAAACAGCGAGTTTCTTAACTAGTTGTTAGCTAGCATCTTAGCTCGTGGCTTAGCTAGCGTCTTACCCAGTTGCTAGCTAGTGTCTCAGATAGTTGTTAGCTAGTGTTTTAACTTGATGCTAACTAATGTCTTAGCTAGTGTCTTCGCTAGTTGCTAGCTAGCATCTTAGCTAGTTGCTACCTTGTGTCTCAGATAGTTAGCTAGTGTTTTAACTATATGCTAGCTAGTGCCTTAGCTAGAGCTTTAAATAGCTTGTAGCTATTTTTTTAGCGAGTTTCTTAACTAGTTGTAAGCTAGCATCTTAGCTCGTGGCTTAGCCAGCATCTTACCCAGTTGCTAGCTAGTGTCTCAGATAGTTGTTAGCTAGTGTTTGAACTAGATGCTAATTAATGTCTTAGCTAGTGTCTTCGCTAGTTGCTAGCTAGCATCTTAGCTAGTGTCTTAGCTAGTTGCTAGGTAATGTCTCAGATAGTTGTTAGCTAGTGTTTGAACTAGATGCTAGCTAGTGTCTTAGCAAGAGCTTTAAATAGTTTGTTGCTAGTGTTTTAGAGAGTTTCTTAACTAGTTGCTAGCTAGTGTTTAGAGAGTTGATATCTAAAGATCCAATTTAAAACTAGTTATCTGCTAAGTTCTTATTTGTTAACACAGCACTGGTTCATCCCTTGAGTTCAAGAGACCTTTTATGTTAAGTGGTCTAACAAACAAACAAAAAAAACTGTTTCCTATTTTTCTGCAAATTACCTCTGTTCTCATCATAAAACAAACAAATTAGGTAAGCAGGTGCATTTACAGATACATTTGCAGCTTTTAAAAAGGTTTTGAAACAAAACATCACAAACACAGCTAGTGAACGTTACACAACAAACAGCTAAAAAAAAAATCCTTTACCAAATCTAACTTGAGGATTACAGGAAGACTTTTCTTTTAGGAACTGAGTGAATTTAAACAATGTCCTCTCTGTTGTGCTGCGTTTCCTCACAGGGAGCGAGTGGATTATCTTTGAGCAACATTACAGGAGGTGTTAAAGTCTAATCAAAGAGGTTAAGTCGCTGGGTGAACTGGTGGCTAAGACAAAGAGATGTGGCCAGGAATCGGGGGGGTTAAAGGTCATAATGTTGAGCAGTGACCTTGGCATGGGAGCGGGCCGGTTATTGTGCAGGACGTCCCAGCTAGAAGAAGAGCTGTCGCACGGTCACAAGAGAGAGAATAAAAAGAGCAGAACAGGGAAAAAAATCATGAGTCGAACATGTCAAAGAGGTCGCGTTCAGCTGTTTTTAAAGCTCACTCCTGCTCTCGTTAGTTGAGATTACATCTTAAATAAGTACAGGCGGCTGATTGAGATTATGAGAAGCTAATGACGGGCCCCCCTTCAAGGGTTCTCGACAAGGATCCACCATTTAACTCGCGTTGACAGAATATAGGCTGTGTGAGAAGATTACAGTTCCAAATGAGATCAGAAAACCAGAGCACACATTCACTCGCAAGCTCAATTTTTTAAAGAGATAAGCGTCATTTAGGTAATACACACATTTACGCCGATCAACTACAACATCAGAACCACCGACAGGTGGCGTTTCACCCGTTACTCCGCTCAAACAAGCAGCCGGTCCTCGAATTGGATGCGTTCGAAGAACAAAAAAGGATTTGATTTTTTTTACAAGTCAATCAAGAGAAAAGCAATGATCCTAGTGTAACGGTGGTTAGGGGGTGAAAAAAGGTTCAAGGAAGGGTCGGCGACAGGGTTAGGAGCCGTTAAAGTTCACCGTGTAACCAAAGGTTGGCTTGTTTAAAGGCTTTAACGGTTGCACAGATAGAAAGGCGTGGATTGTCGACGGATGGGGTACGTTTGTGCCGTTCGCTTTAGGACGTGAAAGAAAAAGGTTGTATAGACAAAAGGAGGCAAGCTCGTTTTGGTTTCTGGTTGTTGGTTCTGATATCGTAGTGGATCGTTTTATGCCAGCTCAAAGGGCAACGCTTGATCCAAGCAGCGAGGGGGTTAGGTATGGGAGAAACCCACCTTTCCGACCGGAACCAAGTAAAGAGGATTAAATATTTAGTGACGTTTCCGTAAGAACTCTACCAAACCTCAGCGGTCCAGAGCAGTTTGGTGCAGAAAGCGTTAGGAGTTAAAATCCGTTAAGCCCGTTTATGAGTAGTTTTGTGTTAAACCTACAGTATGTGCAGTAAACAAGCTGGCAGTGAATAAATTCTGTGTGAAATATGTTACGGATGTAAATAATACAGATACATGCCGTATGTAAACGATAAATGCAGCCTAATTTAAGATCGGATTTGGGTCCATTTTGGAGGCATTTCCACTTTTTAGGCCTTTTTTTTAACCTTAAATCATAGGAAATAAAGGTGTTTGATTTGGACAGATTTATAAAGCTGTTTCCAAACATAAATTTCGTTGGTTTTGTTTCATAAATTATGCTTCTTAGATGATAATTTACACCGATGTCAGCACATCTGTGTCCAGCTGAAGTCAAGCAACATCATGATCCACATTAATGCGTCTGCTGATAGTTATTTATGGGGGTTTTTAAAGCTGTTATATGACGGCTGCCCGGTGACGGGCGTATTATTCTCGCCGTTATCTGCGTGTGAGTAAGCGGAGAGTCGGTGCGAGCTGAGGAGCCTCGTCAGTACTGGGATCAGGTAAGCCACCTGTTTACCACGACTGTTTCCCGGTGGAGGAGTTTGAAAAATCTGCCGAGAGAAAAGGAAACGGGGTGAGTCCAGGCCGGGATCTCCTCCAAGAGCGGCGCCGGTAGCCAGCACCCCGCCGCTTAAACCGGAATGAGAAAACAAACAAACAAAAAAAAAACGTGCCGCTGGGAAAAGCGGCAATGTCTCACCGTATGGTCTTCACGACGAAGCGGACGATTACCGCCAGGCCCACACAGCCACACATGACTCCGATCACCACGGCCGTGACTTCACCTGCAAAATTACGAAAGGAGGATAAAAACAAAACAAACAAACAAAAAAAAACAGGAGGAGCGCCCACATCAGCCGAAATCAAATCAAATCTTTCAACAATCGAAGGCGTGGATGTTACTGCAGCTGATACAGATCAAATGTGCCCAATAATGTCTCGTAGTCTTACCAGAGGAGAGCTCCTTCCCTGATTCTACAAAAAAAAACAGAACATGTTATGGAAAAATGGCAGCAGGTTTTTAACTTTATGGTCACAAAATTTAAAAAAAAAAGTGTCTCAAAAAAGGTTGGCTCTACGGCGCTTCGACAGCGGTGCTGATTTCACTTTACACCAACTCTGTCTCCATTCGTCTCCGCCGTCCTCTCCGATTCCCTTTCCTGTCCTCTTTGTGTCCGTTGGTCTCGTGCCGCAACAACGCAGTCGCTGTTTGCTCCACACAAACATGGCCGTCAGCGTTTCTGCGTCGTTTCCTCTGGGTTTCTAAAGCCCCGTTCGCGCGGGACGAGCACGATCGCATAACGTCCGCTTACGTCGCGTGTTCAAGATGGCGGGCGCTAAGAAGGAGCGTAAGGCACCGGACTCGAGGAGAAACCCTTAAATTAATCGACACCTGGGGTGATTCGAAGTACCAAAGGCAGTTTGAACAAATGGTGCACAGCCATTTGTTCAAACTGGATTGGTATTATCACTGGACGTCGGAGTTCAGCGAAATCTAGGAGGTAATTTGGGGAATGTTTACTTTGCAAACTACTGACGTGGCCGATTCACACAGGATTAACAACACAGACCATCTCTGTAATTATTACAAATAGCATGGTCCCCAGGTAAAACTAATCCCGTGTGAATAGGGCTTTAACCACTGGTGGCTGATGGTTGATGCTATGAACTGTCACTGTGGAAGTGCTGATGAGACACGGAAACTGAGCTCAAACCAGGCTGACGGTGACCTCCTGCAACGTAAATCTACAAAAAGCGTCTCCACAGAAGCGCCTACGTTCCTAACCTGCAGAGAAGGAGGCAAAGATGACTCTGTGGTTGAGCGGCTGGGTTGCCCGGTAGTTGTCCTGCAGCAGCATCCTGTGGGATTCTCCGTCTCTGCTGGAGTAAAGCGTCGTCTCCATCTTCAGCAGCTGGAGCGGAGAGAAAGGAAGGACAGAGTGACGGTGCCTTCTTCAGACATGCGTACGACATCGGACGCCCTCAAAGAGAAGCGAACGGTTCGTCTCCATTTATCGAACCCAGTTCCAAAGACGTGGGACGTTGTGTTTCAAATCTCCTAAACCCAGCTCTTTAAATATTTTGGATTTTCAAACTTCAGATCGTGAAAGCCGATTTTCAACCAGCTCGTCAACCGTCAAACCGAGTTTACGCTACGAGGCACGCCGATTCTTTTTTCGACAGGACCTGCGCCTTCGAGATCCGAAGCCTTTCGTGGAACACCGTCCAGATGACGCTCTGGTGGCAGGGCGGGGTCGTCAGGGAGCCGTTGTAGCGATAGTAGCGGCCCAGATTCTTCGGAAGGAGCGACCGGATGTCAAAAGCCGGGATGAGCGTTATCTCGTCTTTAAAAAAAAAGGAAAAACAAACTCATGAAGGCAGCAGAGAGAGAGAGAGAGAGAGAGGAAGAAATACCTAGACGTCCATGAAGTCGTCTCATTTTTAGAAGGTTTACACGGCGGCGCCCACCTGCGTGTCGGACGCGGCTCATGTAGTTGACGATGTTGTTGAACGCCGGGTTTGTCTCCTCACCTGCCTGGGAAACCAAAACTCAGACCTACGCCGCTCAAAGTGCAGGACCAAGTGGCCTTGTGGTAATACGCTCCGGCTGCGCGCCGTCCCGTTACCTCAATGAGAATCCCTAAAACGGCCAGGCCGTTTCTCTGAGCCACGGCCGCAGACATGTTGGGGTAGAGCTCCGAGTTGTAGTGCACCACGTGGATCTGGACAGAAGCGAGAGACGACGAGAACGGGAAGAAAAGGATGAAGGAACGGGAGGGATTATTATTAATATTTCAGCATCCCATCCGTAAAAAAAAACCCATTCTGTCAAAAACGTAAAGGGGCTTATCTTCCCGTTACACTCTGTCCCCATCTTTTCTGCTTTTTTTCACACTTTTCTTTGGTTTTTGTTGTCTTTTTTTGTCATTTTTACCCCACTTTTGGTTATGCAGCTTCATTAGACAAGCGATGGGATATAAACCAAACATTTATGGTTCACATTTAACTGTAAAGCAATAGTTCAGACCTTTTGAAGCACAAGATCACCTGTGGCCTAGGCCTTTATCCCTGTGACCTTGAAATCCATAGGGATCAGCCTCAACCCATAAGGTGTCCAGGTATGAAGTTTGACATATTTATGATACACGGTTGTGTTGTTGTTGTCACTGCGCCCCAGTAATTTGTGGGGTTTTGTCTCATGGAAACTACTGGTTCACTTTATTACAAATCTGTTCTTAATTAGATCTAAAGTTTCTTGTTTTATTGCAATGCTTCAGTTAGATCACATTTACTTTACAAATAACAAAAAAAAATGTAGATTTTTTTTTTTTTGTTACCTTTGCTTTTATTTGATCAGCTGATTTACTGGTAGGAGTTTGTTTCTTACTTTAATAGCCCTGATTGTAACTTGTTTGAACGCACCTCTGCGTCTGCGCTCCTTCCGTCGATGGTGTGTTCACTGCCCCCGTGACCCGAACCGCCGTTGCCCCAGTGAAAGTGCAGCTGGACGGCCGTGAAGAGCCACGGCAGACCCTCCAGTCCCATCCACTCCGGCAGCTCGATGACGGCTAAAGAGGAGGGAAACAAAAAAAAAAAAAAAAAAGAGGAACCAGCTGATTTGTTTTTCCATCTCAGGGACGAAACGTCTGCTGCCGGGTTACGTCGGGGTGCAGAACAAACAGGTGGACGTCTTTGTTACCTGTGTGCCCGTTGTTGTGCAGCATGAAGGGCTGGTTTCCGTGCTGGCTGTAGCCCAGAGGGGTCACTGGACTCAAGCCGGGGTCATACTTGGTCTGAGCCATCGCCACGTCGACGGGCGACTGGGAGCTGCCGCCGCAGTCCGGGAAGTACTGGGACCAGTCGGACTGACCGACCAAGCCTTGAACGGAGAAACGAAAAGAGTGATGTCGCCCCAATCACACAGCCCACTGGCTCCTGCCTCCAGTCACGCAGGATAATCACTTCTTTCTGCTCCCTTTGCAGCGAGGGGAACAAAAAGTGCTGCACGCTTTCAAAAAAAACAACGAGTCAATGATGAACTCCCGTCAACCAAATAAACAGAACATTTCTCTTTATCTTCATCTTTATCTCCTTCATCTTATACAGCACCATCAAGCACATTCAGTAACATTAAACATCAATTAATTTTACTCATTAAAACCCTCCTTTTACACATCAAGATGAAACAATAAAACTGTGAATGAGTCTTCTAACACTTTTATTTTGGGTTCAGAATCCCTCTCACATGTAGAGTATTTGTTAAAAAACGTTTAACTCCTGTCTGATTCACTCATTTAATGTTTGCAGCCCGGCTGAATAAATAAAAAATCTAAAAGTAATAATAAAAAAAAGCAAAAATATGTTTTTATATATGAACATATTTATTTTATTTAAAAAAAAAACAACTCATTTTTTGTTGAAAAGTGGTAAAGACAAACTGCTTTGATTAAAAAAAAACAACAATCTTTTTGGGGTTAGAAACCTGCTTAAATTGGTTAATTTCATTGCTTAATTGACATGTATTGGCATTTAGGATCTATTTTCTTTTTCGCCATCTTTATTTCCCTGTAGCTCAGCTTTTATTGGCCGGACGAGGCCTCCTCCGCTCCTGTGTGAACAGACAGCAACAAGATGGCCGCCGTTGATGTGGAAACGCCATCAGTACCCGGCTCCTGGCTGGTAAAACTTAGTTCTGTCGACAGGTAAAGGATGGAATTAGATAATTAAACCTTTTTACAGGTTATTAAACCTGATAGAGGTCTTCTTTTTATAACATCCCATAAAATGACCTTGAAAAGTAAATCAAAGGCAGGTTTGTTTACAGTCTGTTTTGATTTTTATTGTTTCTTCTGCTAGTTTCTGATTGGTTAACCTGTTTTTGGCGCGTGACTTTTATGACATCTTGATCAAACTTGCTTCTAAAATATGTCATGTCAGAAAGAGGTGCGGTCGACCTGTTTTCAGGAGGGCGTTCTGTGTTTTGTTGACCCTTAAACAGCATAAAATAAAGAAGCACCTTTTAAAAAGTTACAATGGAAAACCCCGTTTCATTTAATGTTATTGTAAATAACATTAAATTTAAAAACAAATGTGTTCGGACGCGTTTAAAATCTAGTTTTCCATCATTTAAAATCTATATTGTGTGGAGGATTTTTCACTTACAGGAAGTAAGTAAATAAACCCCTATAAATAAATAAATCTGACGCTTGCAAGTCAAACTCCTTTTCAAACTAAAAGGTTTTGCAGACCTCGCTCACTTTAGTGAATAGAAAAGCCTTAAAAAAAAAAAAGAAACATGTGACAGTAAGAGAAAAGTCTGATGGAGGAGTGAGTTCATTCACTGCAAATAAATAAATAAATGAAATAAAAAGGCTGGCCTGCCTGGTGGCATGATAAAAAGAAAAATAAGAAAAGGTTAGTGGCGTGTGAGGCACAAAAACTGAATTTAAATTGCAAATAGAGGAAGGCTTTTGGAAAAAACAGGGACGCTACTGACATATTTTACCCACAGAAACACTTCTATTCAGCCGCATACCTTCAGTTTAAAACTCACAGACAAAAAAAAAACTATTTGGTGAGTTAAAAAAAATAAAATCCTAATTGTTTTTTTGAGACTACAGAGAGTCAGACGGTCTTCTCTACTCTTTATCACTTTACTTTTGCAGCTCTGCCTCACGTCACACCTCAGTTTCAAGTACCCCCCCCATGGTCGCCGTGGATGTCGCCATGGCGACCAGAGGCTGAACGTGCCGACCCGCTCTGTGGACCCTCTGCTTGCACGCCTCCCCCCCGTCTTGAATGGAAACAAAGACGCACACACACACACGGCATACTGTCCTCCTGAAGGCCGCGCCGAGCCAATGGGAGCTCGGGATGCAGCTCAGTGTCACTAAAAGGGCGTTAAAGGAGAACTAAGATGCTTTGAACCTTCTTCCTAACATCTGACCTGTTGTAGATAGCTCTTTGAGCCACCTCGATTTGGAAAAACAATCCTTGTCCCTCCCAAGGAGAACCTCAACCTCTTCAGCTCTGCCACTTCCTGTTCTGTCTCCTGTCTTTTTGTCTCCAAACTGTCCAACACGGCTGCTCTCACCACTGTCTTGTAAACCTTTCCTTTGACCTTTGACCTTTGCTGCCACCCTTCTGTCACAGATCACTCCTGAAACTTTTCTCCCTCCACTCCGTCCTGCCTGGACTCTCCTCTTCACCTCTTCACCACACTCCCCCGTCCTCCTGGACAGTCGACCCTAAGGCCTTTATGACCTCTGACCTCCTTGCAGCCTCACTGTTCCACCTGCCTCCCTCTCGTTCACACACAGATACTCCGTCTAAGTCTGACTTTCACTCGTCGTCTTTCAGGCGCGTACCTCCGCCTCTCCAGGTTGTCCCCCACCTGTTCCCCGTTCTCGCCGCAGATCACGATGTCTACTGCCAACGCCGGAGCTCACTGGTACGGTTAGACGCAAACTCGGCGTCTGCGCCGCACGGCACACACGTCGACGTACATTTTGTTGTAATTTCTGAACAGATCTGTGTGGATCCCGTTCATTCTGCAACCCAGTTTTTCCTCCTCTGAGAGAGAGGGAGAGAGAGAGAGAGAGAATCTCTGGGCCTCATTCAGCCCCACCACAGAGGCAGCCAGTGTGAGTCCACAGCACAATAAACACATCGCTTATTGTGCGCTCCAACAATACAGTTAATGCATGGTTTGCATTTGCCTCGTCCCGTCCCATCTCTCCCCCCTCCCACCCACCTCAGCTCACCACGCTCCTGCACCTGTCTCCCTTCCCCAGCCTCTCGTTCCGTCTTTTTCTTGCCTTTTAAAAAAAAAAAAGATCCGTCTCTCGCCACCTCTTTTCGGTGTGACAGCGGGGCTCGTGCCAGCCTGTTCGACTGTAACTAATTCAGACGAAAGAGAGAGAGAGAGAGAGAAGGGACTGAGGGAAAAACAGAGGGGGACACGGCGGGAGAAACACGGAGCGCAGACAAATCCCTCTGAAGTTATGGAAACTTGAAGAGATTTGGGTTTAACGGTCGGCCGCAGCCGGGTGTGTTTTCAGGAGACAAATCTGACTGTCGGACGTTAAAACAGTTGAGAAAAATCTAGTTATATCAGGAAAATTAGTGTCTTTTATAAAAGATCTGGGCTTTTTTATTTTTTTGGTAAAAAGCTTAAAAGTTTGGCCTCAGAACAAAAAGCAGAACCACCCTCTTTACTGCTCTGTGATGTTCATTACTGTCTAAATACCTTTGGGAACGATTTGCAAAGGATTTTGCTATAAAAAAAAAGGAGATTAGTAAAGTTGGACTTACCAGAGTAGGTCCAGGGGATTTCTTCTAAAAAGGAAAAAAAACGAGAGAGAAAACTTCTAAATCTCCTGCTTTGGTCAGCTTCTCATCAGCACATTCAGAAAGGCCTAAAGGAACATTCGTGTAAACATCTCATCGGTTCTAAGTAACATAAAGTGTTCGATGCTCAGCTGCAGTTGTTGTGTCGAGAACCGCCCCTCCGCCGCTGAAAGCCACTAAAAACCTAAACGATGGGCAAAATAATATCACACGAAGCCCGTTTTCATTCATTGTGAACTCACCCGCAGAATTGGCAGCTGTCCGCCGGAAGAACAGGAGCACTGGAAGGAGCAAAAGAGCCGGAGAGTTCATGTTCGCCCCCGGTGCCCATACACAGAAACGAATAAACGCCGACTGAGAGATGAGGAGCGAGCGAGGGAGAGATGGAGGACGGAGGGTGGCGGGT
>NC_051445.1:11303771-11311806 GCF_001649575.2 Kryptolebias marmoratus | reverse complement strand
GGGGTGAGGGGCCTGGGTCCAGGAAAATCCCACCTGCCACAGCTCTGTTTAACAGGCTGAATCCTCTGTGGCACGCAGGGCTCCAGAGGAAGGCCTCGGCGAGGGGTTATTCACTTCTCCTGTGCTTTTTCGTGATTTGCTTCTGTTCTTCTTGGGATTCTGGTGTTTAAAGTTCCCTCCCTGCGTTTTGTTCTCACGTCGTCCCGTTTGTTTGGTTTGTTTTTTTCGCTCCACTTCACCTGTTCTCCATCACCGATCAGTCCCAGCTGCTGCGGCCCAATTCTCTAATTAACCTCAGTATTTACAGTCAGCGTCTGCAGATGTTTAATGAAGTTTTATTAAAACCTTTTTGTCTTCTTTGAATCGCCTCTCGGTGATGTTTTAATAAAGGTCTCAGATGTATTTGTGTCCGCCACTAATTATTGTTCCACAGGTGTTCCTCATACCACTGATGAGACCAGCCAGGATTTAAGCAGCAGGCGGTGATCAGACCTTCGCTGGAGCATCGAACCTACTGGGTTAGATTCTCCGCCTCAGCGGCTAACCTGAACTCTAGCTCCTAGTGTTAACCACGTTCTTTGTTGTTGCCTGTGTCCTAGGCTTTTCTTGCCACGCCACGATTACGGATACTAAGGATCACTTACCTGGAACCACGCTGCTACTTACCTTGCTGGATCCAATTCGTCACTCCTGGAACACCTGGAATTCTCTCCTCCTCTCATCGGCGCTGCATTCACCCTCTGGATCTGTAAGCAAACAAAGAGACATTATAACCACTTCCTTGTTGCCGTGTGGATCAAGACCTGTACCCGAGACTCACCTAGCTCTCCTTCTCTTGCAGACCACTGTATATAGTCTCACCCTGTAAATAAATTCACTTACCATTACTTCCGTCTCCGTGTTTTTGGTCTTGGTTTCGCTCTTCTGGACAGTACCTCCCGAGTTATGACAACAGTATGATCCAACATGATGCCCTGAGATACAGTCAGATACAAAACCAGGATATGAGGCAATATGTTGTGAAGTGAAAAGGCTCCCAGCACGTACTTCGATTCAGCCATAAAATACCCAGGGCATAAAACCAGAATTAATGATCTGCTTTAATTTGCTGATTTTCAGCTCATTTGTGAGTCATGGAAATTCCATTAATATGAATAAAGGATGATATTGGTGGTCAGAATTAATCGTTCTCTTTTTTTTTTAAGCACTGGAAGCTGAGTTATTCGGATTTGCTTTAATTTGTCAGCATCAGGGTCACCTCTTTATCAACAAAACTGAGTTAGAAAGTTGGCTGATGGAGATACGACCAGCTCACCTCTGATTCTTTCGAACTGAAAATGCACGGCGCCGTGCCTTTTTTTTTTTTTAGAGGGAACATTCAGCTTTACGTGCACCTCTCGGGATTACGTAAACGTGCAGCATTATATGTGAAGAAAGACCCCTTTTGTTGGCTGATCTTTTACAATCTTCTTATGCTCTGTGTTGGGAGTTACATAAACTGACACAACGGGGCGGTTCTCCGCGGTGAACGCTAGGGGGAGCTCTCTCCACGGGACATGCCTCGGCTGGGTTTGACAGGAGGAAGCGCTCTTCATCCCAGTGCAGAGCCGAGCTCCAGGCCTGGACCAGCTCCACGGAGGACGGTGAGACGTTGGGCTCCAGCGGAAGGGTCTGTGTGTAAATGAAACATATCTCTGACACTAATCAACCCGAGGGAAGTTTCTAAACGTGAATTCTCTGAAACGGGGATGAACTTTGACCTCGAACCGCTGCTCGCGTTAACCCGTGAGGTCAAACTGACGAAACCGGTGAACTTTGGTTTTATTTGCCCCCTGCTCGCCGTGGAGCGGAACCCCTCCAACGTGAAGCGCTTTTCAGACGAATTACGCAACAGCGGCAGAACCCTGCCCCGCCCCCTACTCCCCACCTCCCCTCCCCGCCGCGCTCTGATTGGCCGCTCTGGGTTCCAGCGCGGGGCGTGGCCAGAGTCGCCTCTGAGCGCCGTTGGCTGCGTCCCGGCAGGAGGGGGCGTGTCCTTTTCGTTTTCATTCATAAATCCGTCAGGAGAAGCGCTCGCCGCGTGTCTCTCTGCTCCGGGGCTGTGTTCTGTGTCTCTGCCTTCCCGACGAGGAAGGATGGAGCTCCAAAAAGAAAGTGAATAAAACGTGAAATTTGCTGTGGTAGTAGCTGAGTGTGATTCACAACACATAACACAAAAAATCCCTGGCAACATCTGTTCGAGTCCACACCATCTGTTAGCAAAATATCTCATGCAGGACGGATTTCAGTGAAACTCTAAATCAAGATGGAAGCTGCAGCTAATCAGCCTTAGCCAAAACAGAAATGGCTTTAACTCAGTGAGTTTTACAGATCCATCCATCCATCCATCCATCCATCCATCCATCTGTCATCCATTCATCCATCCATCCTTCTATCCATCATCCATCCATCCATCCATCCATCCATCCATCCATCCATCCTTCTATCCATCATCCATTCATCCATCCATCCATCATTCATCCATCCATTCATCTATTATCCATCCATCCATCCATCCATCCATCTTACACCGCTGATCTGTGGTCTGGTTGTGGAGCCAACAGGTCCAGGAGGGAAACTTAGACCTCCCTCTCCCCCAGCGCCACTCTCCATCTGCTCCTGGGGGTTGCCCAAGGCATTCCCAGGCCAATTTACAGACACTGAGCTAAACTTTAGTGGGTAGTAGCTGAGAGTCATCCTCAGCACTGTCAGGATGTCACATTATCCCATGAGAACGTGTACAATGTCAAACACCTATGACTCTATTCCTTCTCAGCATAAGTCAGCTTCTGTTTAGACCCCTGACGTGAAAGGTGGCGGGCGATATGTTGCTTATTTAATCATTTATCAACAATATTAACCCCCTCAAGAAAGGTTTAGCGTCTTCAAACAAATGAGGCTTTAGATTTAAAAACCATCAGGGTTCTGTTTTCACTCTAGGAACTGGATGTGCAGCGCAGCCAAAAACAAACTCAACGTTAAAAACACAGAATAACTGTGGTTTAAAGGAGGATGAAGGAAAGTGTTGGCCTGCAGGTGCAGAGCGGGGGGAAAACAGAGCTGGAGGGTGAGTGTTTCCTGCAGCCTTAAAATGGGATATGTTTGTCAGTCTGTGTAATCAAGAGAAAAAAAGGAAAGGGAATGGGGGGGGGGGGGGTAGTTTACAGTTTAGTCACTCTTGATGCCTGCCTTAGCACAGACAGATAAGATTTCTGATGTGGTGTCTGGTCCTCACAGAAACGTGCGTTTGACCTTCATGCTTTCCCTACCTGAGCTCCTGCTTGTTTAAACTAATTATCCTCTTGTCAAGACCGGATGAGCGTAAATTTAGCCAAGCCTGAATACACTGCTTTTATGCTCTCAGTGGCTTTAAACAAGCGTGAGATCCTGCACGTTATTTTACTCCAAAAGGAAGCTTTCCACCTGGCTGAGGTGAGGCGTTCTGGTCAACAGACCTGCGACCAGTTTGAAAAAGATCGGCTCTGATCCACCTTGTTGACAGCTGCATTAGTCTCGCCACGATCACCCTTAATGGATTCTCGGCCGTGTCGGTTTAATGAGACTGGGTAAAGGAATGAAGGAAAAATAAATAAATAAATGAAAAAAATAACAAAAACACGTGGGGGGATGGGAATCAGTTGGGAGATGGAAATGATGGGGGGCGGGGGGGTCTTCTACACACATGAACTGGGAGGAGGTTCACGAGGTTCACGTGTTGCGGAGGAATTCTGTGGGGGGATGGTGGAAAGCTTTTCGAACCTGGTGGCTGCCTCCATACGTACCGACAGGAACTCTTTCCCCCCCTCGTTGCCAAAGATTAACCTTTACTGTGTTTTCACAGCTAAAGAGGGTGGGCCGAGCAGGGTTGGAAATGTTTCAAAGAACCATATTGTAAAGCAACCAAGGACGCGCCCTGCTGCGTATACGTTGAAGGGAGAGGGGGTTGGCGAGTTCATGTGTATGTTGTATGTATAGAGGGGGATGGGCAGGCTCTTCATCCCTCCAGGCACTTCTCGTGTAAAAATACACGAACAGAACGGCGTACTTCCTGCTCTGCCTTCCAACTATACGTACAGGGAAAGAAAAAAAAAAAAAACAACCAAAAAAACAAATGTCTTTGAGGTTAGATGAAATGATTGGTGTGTGTAAATAGGCTTCACTTACCGGCGCCTATACTGCAGTGCTTGTTTCAATAGGTGGTCACTGAGTTCACCCTGAAGCGAGCCAGGAGGGGGGTGGGTGGTCATGGTATGGCTCTGGCATTATTTCAACACGTTGGTATTCTCAGATCAAGCAGTGCCTCGCAATAAAACGTCCAGTTTCAGACAAGCAACAGAAAATACTCTCAAAGAGTGCCAGGATACACAACTACCTGCAGTGGCAATCGATCCACTATATTACATAAAAACAACAACAAAATGGAGTTCTCTGGGAAAAGCCAGTGGAAATGCGGAGCGCTGTGTTACTTTGCAGAAATTTCCCGAAGGAGCTGAAACGGAGTCGTTTAGGGTAAAAGCAGCAGAACAATAGCTACGTGCCGAAAGCAGCAAAATGCTAGCTACAAGTAGCAAAACGCTAGTTAAAAGTTGAAAGTAGTAAAAGGATGGGTAATGTACCAAAAGGCAAGCTTAAACCAAAAAGTAGCGGAGGGCTAGCTGAAAGTAGCCACAGCCTAGCTGAAAGCTACAGAAGAAAAAGAGTAGCTAACAGCTAACTGTCTTAAAGAGGTAGCTACAAGCTGAAAGTAGCAAAAATGCTAGCTAAAAGTAGTAAAAGAATAGCTAAATACTGAATGTACTAAAAGGCTATCTCAAACCAAAAAGTAGCAGAGGGCCAGGCGAAAGTAGCTAAAGACTAGCTGAATGCTAAAGAAGAAAAATGGTAGCTAACAGCTAACTAATACAAAGGCAACAAAGAGCTAAAAGTAGCTAAATTTGCCCCAAAGGCCTCCTCTCGCCCTGTGTCTACGGGGCAAACATTTGTAAATATAGGTCAATATTGACGAGGACACCAAAAGTTGCATCAACTTCTCCTGATTGAGCTGAACCTTATAGATATGAGTGGCTAAAATAACACAAAGTATGCAGAAGTGGTTAGATGGCAAAAAAAAAAAAAAAAGAAAAGCCAGGGAAACAACAACAACATTCAGACACTGGAAGCTGATTTAATTATATAAATCCTGGATACAAGAGGTTATGGTAAAGGTAACATTTAGGCTCATTCATGTCCACGTTATTAGAAATATCCCGTATGGGTTTAAAGCTGAAGCCCGCAGCAGACATCTGGTGACTTTGCCCTTGGAGAATCCCAGAAGAAACGATGAAGTGGGGGGGTGTTTGAGAGTTATTACGCACATTGTTGGCTCTGCAAACTGAACCCCGGCTCAAACCAAACAGGGGAGTTATTGAGGTTGCCTGGAGACGGACTGTAATTTATTCCTCCCGCCGCACGACAACAATAATTTGGTTTACGTGCAAAAAGCGCGGCTGAACCCGTTAAAAATCAGATTTACTTTTTATTTACCGGGCGCCCACAGATCAAAGGGAAATCTGCCATATTTCACTAAAAGCTTCATTTTTCTTGAAGGAATGCATGTCACACGCCGTGTTTCGTATCACCGTGTTTAATTTAAGATCCACGTACATCCAATGACTATTGTCTTTAAGTTTAACTAAAATCCAGCCTCTGGTTTATGAGATATTTTGCTAACAAACAGGGTGGACAACAATAGATATTGCAAAGAAGCTGTGCGATGTGTAGCCCTCGGAGCATATGTTAGCACCAGCGTGCCACGTTTTAGCTTGATATCTGTAAAACTGACTGAGTTGTAGCCGTTTTTGTGTTGACTAATGTGGATTGGCTGTGGCAGCCATCTTGAATCGGGGTGACTCCGGAAGTTAATCAGTTTTAGACGATTGGTTCATGAAGTATTTTGTTAATATTACAGTCCGGGTTGATGCAAATACTGTTACACAATGCGTAGCGCTCTGAACATGTGGTGGGTATGATGCTCAGCTACTACCACCAAATTGTAGCTCAAAATATGTAAAGGTGGCTGAGTTTTCACCATTATTGTGTTGCTTGAGGGGGATTAGCTGCGGTAGCCGTCTTGTATTAGGCTCACTCTCAAAGTAGACATGCATCCAGTGCATCCACTTTCTGATTGTTTTCATTTAATCCATCCATTGGTTCATGACATATTTTGCTGTTAGACAAAAATGGCTGCAGCAGACAGGTGAGGAAACACCACGCCGTGCGTACATTTCTGAGCATGTGATGGGCGATGACTCTCAGCTACTGCCGCACCAAATTTTGGCTCGACGTCTGTAAAACAAACGGAGCTGCAGCCGTTTTTTTTGTATTTGCTTAGGTTGCCTAGCTGTGGCATCCATCTTGAATGGGGTCGACCCCAGATGGTAATCGGTTCCAGATGTATGTTCTGGGATTCATTAAAAGTGGTTCATGAGAACGGCTCAGACGGACACGGACAAAAACAAGAGCGCTTACTGTCCTTCTTCAGCAAACTGATTTAAAAATATTAAAAGCATAAATATATATTTCATTTACCTGGATGTTTACAGTTAGATCAGTGGTTGGTGACTTGGGTTGCATAAGGACTCCCAATGTGTTTGTGTTTTCTCTCTGAGTGGGCAGAGTCATAATTTCAGTCAACAGTAAAAAAAACAAACAAACAAGCAAACATAAAGCATCTCAGGGTCCGACGGTGCTCTCGTGCCTGTTTACAACCGCTCGCTGTAGTAGAGAGATCCCGTTTCCCCCTCCACACACACACTGGCGACACATGAGGGGGCGGGGCCACTGATGACCGAGCCGCCGTCCAATCAGCGCTCAGCACAGCGCTCACTGGCCGACCGGCTCGGCCAATGAGGCGAGGGGACGGCAGCCAATGGGGTCGTCGCTCGGCGCAGGCACGTGGACCCACGCACACGTTCGGGCGCTCGTAAACTGGCAGAGCAAGAGAGAGCAGAGCTGGCTCGGGCGGAGATCGAACGAGCAGCCGGGGCGGTGAGCTGGAAGGCTGGGCTCCCCCGATGCTCCTTCCAGCCGCGGAGGGAAAAAAACAAAACAAAACGCCGAGAGCTTTTGTTTCCCCGCCTCGAGGAAGCCGTTTTTTACCCGACATTACTGAAAGTAAGTGAGCGTTTTACCGTTTGTTTGTTTGTTTGTTGTTTTAAATTCGAAGCTAACGTTTCCAGAAGTTGCCCGACTAGCTTAAGGGAATTTCCTGTCCCGCTTTTTTCCTCCCCTTTTTTTTTAAAAAAACAAATACTTGTTTTTATTTTTTGTAGATAACCAGAATGAAGCAACGTAGAATTCCTCAATCTGGTTATTTGCCCTCCATTTTTTTTTTTTTTTTGGTAAACCTTGTAGTGAAATGTGCGGTGGGCAACACCTGCTTCTACCTGTGCATCCCCCGTCCTCCCCCCACCCGTCTACACCCAGAAAGGCGTGGACCTGAACTAAGCAATGGTAGTTTTGTCACATGAATGGCGAAGTTTGTTGTAAATTCTAAATATGAACATACCTCCATATGGGCAAAAAAAAAGAAAAAAAATCCTGTTAAATTGTGAGTTTTATAAGTCATGTTGTTAATGGCTGTGGTGGTGTGTTTACCAGCTGAGCACATTCCTCCTCACCCCCACCTCCCCCTTTTCATTTCCCCCATATGTGTTGGTGGGATCAGCAGGCACTGGGAGATTACGCACGCCGACAGAGGAGGAAACGTCAATGGAGATATTGAATGTAAAATGTGAGAGGAAGAGTAGGAGGAGGAGGAGGAGAGCTGGGTTGTACAGGGGGAGGGGAGGACCGGAGAGGAGCACCAGGCTTGTGTGCATGACCGAATAGGATGGAACGAGAGCTGCACGAGGAGAGATGAGAGACACGCAGAAATGCAGCCGGAGAGGAGAAGAGCGTGGTTTGTGTGTGTCAGATCCAAGGGTGGGGATGGTGGAGGGAGGGAGGGAGGGAGGGA
>NC_051445.1:11295394-11303716 GCF_001649575.2 Kryptolebias marmoratus | reverse complement strand
GTGGCTAGCAGCACGAGACAGAGGAGAGGAGGGGCTACAGTGAGCACCGGAGGCTGTGGCAGAGAGGAGTGTGCCTATTCTGATTTCTACTCTACGAGCTCCCATCCCCCCCCACCCTCCGCACAGTTTACTCTCCTCAACGAAAGCCAGACATGTACCACCGTTATTTGCCTCCTGCGTCACCCCCCAGTCCCACTCTGCACCACATTAAACTGGGGCACGGGTGTTTCCACCATTTTGAGTGGTGGGAGGTAGATTTTTACTGGTGGAGGGGCTGGAAAATGGAGTGTTGCTGTAGCAGGAAGCATGCCTGTGTGCTGCATGCTTTCTTCTCTGTATGAACTACTTCTCACTTGAAGTGTCCTGCCAGTCTGTGTTGTGCTTCTCTCTGCTGATCCTAACCTTTCGTGCCGCCGCCCCCTCCCCTCCCAACAGCGATGCAGTCCCAAGGAAGCACTTCCACCCAGCCCTCCTTCGATTCCCTGAGCTCCAGCGACAGCCTCTTGCTCAGCGACTCTGAGCAGGCCGAGGACGACGCCGATGTCTTCCTGGCGGACAACTCTTCTTCCGTCAGCGGGACGGGTGCCGCCGAGGCCAAGCGAAACGTGGCGTCAAAGGGCGCCGGGTCCCAGTGGGAAGGCTTCACGGATAAAGGGGAAGAGGAGGAAGCGTACGGGCCGGAGGGTGGCGGCAAACGCCTCGGCCTGGAGGAGACGGGCCCTGCGAGCCAGAAACCGAAATCACAGGGAGATCTCCTTTTCGCTCAAAAGGTAAAGAAAACGGACTGAGGGGAAGGATGATGTAGCAATGTGTGTAAAGAGGAAATCTCAGGAGACCGCTTCTGAAGCTGTAATCCATCTCATCTCTCTGTTTCTCCGTCAGTGTGCTGAGCTGCAGGGTTTCGTCAGGCCTCTGCTGGAGCTGCTGAATGGGCTGAAGAAGGGCCGATTCGACCACGGTAAGCAGCCTGAAATCACCGTCTCCACCTGACACGTGCGGACTCGTGGGTAGAGTTGTAGGTGCGAAAATAAAAAAAAAAAAACAGAAGCTATGAGACAATTCCACTGAACTGGGGAGTGTTTCGTTGCGTTGCAGGCTGTATTGATGCAGCACAAAGTGCAGCACAAAATGACAGTCCGGCAGCTTACTCATTAGCTAGGCGGGGGTTTACCGATGCGCCGAGTGAAAGTGGTGTCTGTGCATGTGGCTGCGCGCGGCCGCATGTGTGTTCATTCAGTGGAAATGCTGACTGGAGGATTGTGTTTTTGATTGACAGGTTTAAGCAGTTTCCAGCAGAGCGTTGCCATGGATCGCATCCAGAGGATTGTTGGGGTTTTGCAGAGACCTGACTGTGGGTAAGATGACATCCACACTGTCCCACCCTTCACTTTATACTCTTCCAGCATCACTAAAGGTTGCAGAATGATTATTAAACTGTATTGGAGCCCAGTGAGGCAGTCTTTATGTTTCAAGTCTTATCTCCTGCTGCATGTTTTATTGAACATTCCTGTGAGTAGGTAGGGTTACAACATTCACCACCAGCGCAAAGAAACCAAAAGAAGGGGCTTGTAAAGCGTGTAGAAACTGCAGCTGTTTTTTTTGTTTTTGTTTTTTTTAGGCGATGGAAGAATCTCTTTATCGCGTTTTCCTCACCGTAAGCTTTCACCTTTTGTCTTGTTTGTTAGGGAGAAGTACCTGAACACCCTGCTTCAGGTGGAGATGATGCTGAAGCTTTGGTTCCCCCAAATCTGCACTCAGTCTGTGACTTCGTCCTCGAGCGTCGCCACTTCCCCCGCTCACTCCCTCCTGGACACGTCCAGCTACACCCCGCCACATAAACACAGGGATCAGTTACATATTCCCGTTAAGGTGAGAACCCGTGCATGCCTGGGAGTCCGAGTGCCTACTGGGGCGAGTAGGCTACCCCCTCCCCGCCCACGCGAGTCGCGCTAACACAGACCGAGCTTTTCATTCACTTGCTTTCTGCCCTGTTGGTTTTTTCCAGAAGCGCAGACTTAGCTGGACTGGCACAGACTCCCCCACGCCGTCCCCCGTGCCCACCAAGTGTCCCCGTGTCGGCACAGACGAGAGAAGGCTGAAGCACAATCAGGACAGAAGGGACCTGTCTCCCTCTTCTCCACGTCTGACGTGCGACGCAAACCAGCACCTTCCGGACGTGGCCCGTAACAGCCAGGCGAAGGGAGGTGACAGCGGCAACGAGGAACCGGACGACTTGTCGGCGTACAAGGCCGCTCAGAGCTCCGAGCCGAGGCTGACGTGGGTGCACGTCGCTCCCATCCCGTCCCCGCGGAAAGCCTGCCTCTCGCACCAGGGCGCGGAAAGGGAGGGCGTCAACAAAAGCGTCCTGACGCCACACGGGACGAGCAGCCCGGCGACGCAAGACAGCTCCGTCTCGTCCACCACTCCCTCGGAGCGCCCCGAAACCCAGAAGAAGCCGATCCAGTGCCAAAGCCAGCCTGTTCTCGGACAGCAGAGCGGGATGGAGACCACTGGGACATGCCACGGTCAAAACCAGTGTCCGCTCGTCACGCTGAAGCCTCCGCCCGGGGTGAGGCCCTCCACCTTAGAGACCTGATGCACGAGCAAAGAGCCGGCAGCTTCCGTCTTCTTACATCACCAGGCCTAAAGCTGCTGCGACACAAACAAGGGAAGAGGGTGACGGCCTGAGATCATAAACGAGTTTTACGAGGAGGAAATGAAAGAAAAGTTTCAAATAGATGTCAAAATTATTATTTCAAATGAGATATATCTAATTAGATCTATTAAAGAACAATAATGGTGTAAAAAAGAGAAAAACGCACAAAAGAGGAAGCAGTTAAAAGAAAGAAAACTTAAAGATACTTGAACTGATCGTTACTTTTCAGCATGAAAGCAATCAAATATATTCAAAGATGGCTGTTTTAGCACAACTCTAACTTGAAGGACTAACGCTCTGAAAGCAGAAAAATCTGATGTCAGTATTAAAAGGAGAAGCTTAAAATCGTACGACTGAATCCAGAGGAGAGAACGGAGCTGGTTCTTTTTTTTTTTTTTTTTTTTTTTTTTTTGGCAGACTCGGCATTTACTTGTAGATAGACAAGAAGCTAGCAGAGCAAGAAAACAACAAAAAAAAAGAAGTGATACTGAAGTGAGTGAAGAGCATCTTCTTACTAACGACGCGAGAAATTCAAAACGTTGATTACCGTACTGTAAATGTGGTGCGTTAGGGTCGGTGGAGGGGGAAACGATGCAACGAGCCTCGAATGTACTCCGAACGCTCGGCCGGCAGATCGAGAGGAGCGACGCTGTGGCATCTGAGGTTCACGCGAGAGACTTCCCGCTGTGACGCGGACCAGACCGGCAATCAGGGTCGTAAAAAAAATCAAAAATCAAAAAAAAAATAAAAAATTAATAAGGACTTTTCTTAAAAGGCCAGCTTGAGGAGAACGAAAACAAGGACCACTCAAAGACACTTGACAGTTAATTTATTCATGTTCTGATCAACCGCTGCAGCTATTTATTATTGTTTCTATTTATTGATCGGGCAGCTGATTATCTCCAGCTGTGCAACCGCGCAGTTTGGCTCATGGGCTTTTTAAAGGCAATTTGGAAGAAGCTTTTTACATTTCATTTTGTTTTATTTTTTATTTTTTTTATCGCTGTCATGAAGAGTAAGGAAAGAAAAAAACAACAACAAACAGGTGAAATATTTCGACTGGACTATTGGACTACTGTGCCTTTTTTTTTTTTTTAACGATGTGTTCAGCGAAGTTCTCTGGTGCTTTTCGGTGCATTTTGATTGTCCGCGTTTCCCAGAACGAGAACTCGTTTGGTCCGGTGGGCCTGCAGCACGTGCAGGCTTTGGTTTCCGACTTTCAAACAGATACGCACAAAACCAACAGCATTATCAGTTAAATAAGACGTTTAAAAAAAAAAAAAAAAAGGGAGAACAAATTAAGTTTAATTAAGTAAGTATTAAGTTAGTATTCTGACAGCTACAGTTCGTCCACGCTGCCCACGTCTCCAACTAACACCATCAGCAGTGATTACTGTCTTATTATGAACAACTAAGCCTTTTTTTAATTTTTTTTTATTTTGGAGCTTTTCTTTTAGCTCTTATCAGTGGAGGAGCAGACTGAACTGCACTTAAATTGATAGTTCAGATCTATTAGGGTGGAGAGGTTAGGAGTTACGAACAATTAGTATCTAACCTGTTGCAGATGCAGTGAACAGCAGTTTAATTCTGACCAGAGTGATGAGCTGACAGCTAGTCGGAGTGGGGGCCAAAGCGATTGTATCGTGGGGAGCCCCCAGGCTGCACCGAAAGTGCTACAGCTAGCTGCCGCCGCTCTCCGCACCGGCAGATAACCGCAGAATCCTTCGTAAATAACCGTTTGAAACTCTTAATGTTGCAAAGGTTTTTTTTTTTTTTGGTTTTTTTTAAATGACATTTTCCCTGAACCGTTAAGAGTTCTTCTGAGATGGCGAGGATCCCGCTTTGGTCAGACTAGCCATTAGCTCATCATTCCGGTCAGAGTTAAGCTCAGTTTCCACAAACAGATCTTGTTTAAAGAGATATCTACAGCGGGTAAGATTCTTAATTGTTTATAACCTTTCCACAGAACTCCACTTCAATAGGTTTTAATTATCCCCCTGAAGCTGGTGCTTTTAAAGACTTGAAAAAAACAAAACAAAAAGAAAATGTCGAAAAACTATATATTCTGTAGGAAATCTTTATTCGCCTTCCACTGCTGCTCGTATTATTCTAATTCCAGCGCTAACTTCGATGTTTCATAGGAAGCCCCTCACCTTGTTTGGAAACACACTAACGACATTAATATTTTTCATTGACGCGACTGAATCTACACGTGTTGCCAATCGTATTGTAGATATTAAACATATTTTTTGAATTGGTGTGGGTGGTTCGAGCCGTAGGGTCAGCCTCACTCCTGTTTACTGTCGGAGCACGACAATTGCACTTATTTACATCCTTTTCGTTTCACGTTTTCTACTGTAGCGACCGCTGCTGATCGGTCAGACAATAACGATGTCCTGTTTCAGTTAGCTGCCTTTTTTTCTTATTAAAGCTGTAGAAACTGACTGTAAAAAAAAACCAAATCCTCACCCCCAGGCCTCCCCTCCCCCACTCACCTCCCTCCCTCTCTCTCTCTCCAATGTCTCCCTCAATCCAGTTAGTATCTTGTCTCTAACCGAGCTCCGTCTTCGTTTCACCTCATCTTTAAGGGGTAATATCTTCCTGATCTCTCTCTCTCTCTCTCTTTTTATGTTTTGTTTCGTTTTTGCATTGATAACACGCGAAGAAAACTCTCTTTTAATAAACGACACATGTTTTTTGGAAAGCCAAGCCCTGTCTTTCTTGCTTGTTTTTGTCGGTGACACCGGACCTGTGTTTTGTGAAAGCTCGCTTCTCGCTCAGCAGATGTGAGGCTCAGCGGGGCGCAGGTTTAAAGACCGGACGGGTTGAAGCGTGCGCCAAGGAGGGGCTGCGGGACCGCGGCCTCTAATCGGACTGAAAGTGGTGGTGGTGGTGNGCTGATCCTCCAACCAGCTGCCACAGCAGAGACCGAACACCCCTGCGTGGAAGTCTCCGTTCATTTGAAGTAATTGTAATTTCAGGGGATCATCCTAATTAAAGTAAATACCTGCTATAAATAGAAGAAATAAGTCTGGCGAGGCGGCGTCTTGAAAGCATCAGCACTGACCACTTTCTGTGCGCGCAACCGCGATGTTTTAATACAGTCAATTAACGGGAAACGACCGATTTTACTCCCAAGATGAGTCTCCAAGATAAAAGGATTGTTTTAAAGATGGATTAGAGAACAAACGCTGAGATAAATCGAGAGAATTAGCATTTCTGACGCATAGAAGTTGTCAGAAATCTCCCAGTCGGGTGGGAAATCCCTGTTTGAACCTTTCGGATAACTGCTTAGGAAGTTTTAATACGACGTAACTGAAAAGCGATCCAACGACAGAAAGTATATTTGGGTATTTGGGCATCGTTCGTAACCTGCGTCACGCCAAAAACAACTGGAGTTTCACGTGCAAAGAGAGAAAACACAAAAATAAAATAAAAAAATGTCATGGATGAGCCAGGCTGAGTTGACGCTCTACAAGCAGAGGAAATAAAACTCTTTAAAGCTTGGTGTCATTTTGATGTGAGGCTGATAGAAACTCCAATCAACTGCAATAAAAATGAAGTTAGAATAATAAAAAAAAAGACGAATGTGTGACCCGATGCCAGAAAAGATGACTTTCTTGGATCTTTTTGCACGATCCGAAGCACTCGTTCAACAGCACAGGTGGAAAAAAAACATGGCTGAATTCAACCTGTTATTGTTGTACGGTATAATCTATAAACAGATCATGAAGAGCTTTAATAAATTGAAGTGAGTGAGGAAGAAACTACCAGGTCTAAGAAGTCTCTATGCGCTTATAAGAATCAGAAGTCTGAGTTTTTAAAGGTTTTATTTTATCGTTTATGTTTAACGATACATACAGATAATTTGTTTGTTGTTTTTTTTATTTAGAAATGTGAAATTCAGGCAGGGTTTTGACAAGCGCCCGCTGCACACGCGTTCCCTGCTGCTCGGCGGACAGGCTGACACACTGACTGGCTGATTCTGTGGCGGGCCCGTCTGTGACACACTGACTGCGCAGCGTTACGTTAACAGAGCCGACCCAGCCTCCATCCCTCTCCACCCCCCCCCTTGTATCCATGCAGTTTTTAGCAGAGCCATCGCCCTGCTTCTCCCCAACAACGCTACACCCCCCCCCCTTTTTTTCCCCTTCCTCTGGAGCTGGGAGAACGAGGGGTTAAGGAAGAGAAGGACGCGCAGAGGACGCGTGGAGGACAAAAGAAGGACACTTGACCTTGCAGCAGTTTAGGAGAACATGAAGGGAATCTGTTGCAGCTCGTTTTTGATCTAGCTGTTTGTGTTTGTGGGTTCGAGCGGCCCAGTGAAGCGATCAGCACTTTATTAAAGTTTACAGTCAAAGAATATTCCTTAAAGTGACAGTTTGGATGTCCTGAAGGACCACCGTCCTGCACGATTTAGGTGTTTCTCTGCTTTGACTCACCTGATCTGAATGACTGAGTGATTCACAGGCTTCCGTAGAACCAGAAGACCTGCAGGATGGTGGCCCCTCCAGGACCAGGACTGGTTTAGATCATTTGAAGTGGGGGTTCTGTGGAGAGGCTACGAACGAGTATTGTCTTACCTGTTGTGGACAGCGCTTTGAAAGACACCATGTTGACGAAATGGAGCACTTCGACTGAGGTCATCAGTGTGCGAGAACAGGATGTGTCGACACCGTGCTGGAAGAGGAACAAAGCACATTAACAGAGGAAGGACTTTGAATGAGATGGGTTCTGTGTGCAACATTTAGTTAGTTATTTTCTGAGTTTGGTGTCCCAGAAACTGGGAAAAAGTTGAGGTTATTGAACGACTTTGACCCCTATGAAGATGTGCGAAAACGGAAGGTTTTATTAAACTTTTCGCATATTAATGGGTTTCCAACTCGAGTTCGGACCTCAAGGCGTGTCCAGATTTCCCTCCCGGACTGGTTGCCTCCGCGTCCCGACCACGGACAAGAGAGGGAAAATGAAAAAACAGATGGATGTTGAGCACAAACAGCAGCAGTTCGCTGTGCCGCTTCCTGTGCAGCCTGGTGCGCTGCCAACGAGGATGTTAAAACGTTTCTGCCAGAATAAACACGTAAAGCTAAAACCGGTAGTTCGCGGATCCACATTTCTGTGACTTATTATGATTTTTCAGAGGGATTGTAGTTGTTTCAACGCAGCAGCGCTCCACGTCGGCCTGAACCCCACTCAGACTAGACTTAAACTCCGTTTCTGAGGCCGTGTATTAAAACGTCAGGATTCCTTCCACGGAGGTAAAAGCTCTGAACTATCCCTTTAAAGCACATTTAATGGTTGTAGATGTTTTCACTTAAGCAACAAGCATGTGTGGGGATTATTTGAGCCTGTGTATGTGAGTCCTTGCACGTAACGAACTTGCTGCACTTCTTATCCCCTGTTGTGTGGCTTTTATCTGTGGGTCTGCGTGTCCCCCCCCCTCCCCCCGCCGGACGGGTTTGACCTGTTTAACTGTGTCGTCCGCCCCGCGTGACGAACACGTAAGGACGTGCGATGACACAATGAGGTGCTTCTTCATTTACACCCAACTCGCCCTCGTCACAAACCAGCCCCTCCGTTAATTAAAGCTGCCCTGAAAGGGAAAATCTAAAATCTGAGCTGTTTCTGAAGTCATCTTCACCTTCAGGTAGCTCTCAGAAACAGAG
>NC_051445.1:11270752-11295342 GCF_001649575.2 Kryptolebias marmoratus | reverse complement strand
GGGGGGGTTCTCTGCCCGCCACCTGTGGTCTCCATCGCTGTGATGTCACCGTTTGGGTGAAGACTCGAGGCGTCAGGACTCGGCTTTCAAGGACTCACGTGTATGTCCTGACATTGTCTGTGAGATTTGGGGGGGCGCGGCCGAGCTACGGGCCGATAACGTCCTCATCAGTTTCTCTGGCCTGGATGTGTTCTCGAGGGGCCCGCGCCGCGGTGACGCCGTCTTCCACCACTGCTCGGATGTCGCCAGGTGTGATGGACTGACAGTAGGTGTGTGGAAACAGCAGAGTGTGAAGCCCTAAAATGGTATAAATAAATAAATAAAAACACTGAAACTAAAGGGCTCGGCATTCTTGAAGGAATGCAAACTGCTGGCCGCCTTTCATGCAAGTTTTAAACTCAGATCTTTTTATGAGTTCAACCTTGAAAATATCATCATGTGTAAGTTCTCACATGATCTGTAAGGGCTCGGAGCACGTGTTGTGAATGACTCTCAGCTACTACCGCACCAGCTTTTAGCTCTGTAGCTGTAAACTTCAAGCAGGTGTAGCCCTGTTTGAGTTGAGGTGGACTGACTCCAAAAAGCGAATCAGTCAATATTTGCTTTCATTAAAATCTGCTCAGAGATACATGAGATATTTTGGTACCCACACACACACGCGTGGGTAAATACACCGTCGCTCCACCGCAGGCAGCGGGCGACAGCAAACAGAGTCGTGAGATAAAAAGGCTTCGTTCGTCGGTGGGTGACTTGGAATTTATCACGTGCGAAGAGCGAACGCTCTGAGGTCCTGGCGGCCCGAGGTGGGAAGTTCAGACAGCGGAGTCCCCCGCGACCGGATCTTCCAAGATGATTTACGGCCCCTGTCAGACAGCAGTGAAAGAAAACTGGGCCAGCATGATGAAATATACCAGACTGCACTTTGAAAAGCCAAAAAAAAAAAAAAGGCTCAGCGGAGGAAGATGAGCAATACAGCCAATAGGGCCATTTGTAAAAAAAATTATAAAAAATTACAGCGATAAGACCAATTCATAACAGAAGTCAAGCTGGTAATTAAGATCAATGTGAAATCAGACACTCGTGAGACTCAACGGATGCTTTTGCAGATCCTGGACACCAAGTGGCGACTGAACGTGTCGCGTTCCTGCGTTACAGAGCTGGAGTTCAGATGTTTCATGAAGAGTGTGTGTTTTGTTCTCCCGTCGTGCAGAAATATCGGCCATGTTGTCGCGTTTCGTGCCGAGGTGTCATTATGCAACAGGGCTGGCCGGACAGACGGGCAGGTGGGGAGACAGGAGGGGGACAGGCGGGACGTGCGGGGGACAGATTCGGGTGAGACGGAGTTTGTGTGCGCTGCCGGTCGGCTCGCTCATCATTTAATCCCAACCTCCGGACGCGTCCCAGAAACACAGGGTCTGACTGAGAATTAGGGTGAAAATTTGAACCAAACAACTGAAAAAAGCGGTTTTGCGTGGACATTGTAACAACTTTGACAAACATTGAGCTTTTCATCTAAAACAAATAAAATAAATAGTTGTTTTGGGCATTTGAAATGAAATGTTAGCAATTATTTTCCTGTTTATGTAACTAAAAACTTTTCTTTAGTACTTTCTTACAGCAGTAATGCACAGAAAGTGGTCTGCAAATGATTTTCTACATGAAATAAGTCATCATTTGGGTTGCAGAATATCAGTAACTTAGACAACATTAAAGAACTTGCATTCTCTGAAGGAATGCTTATCACCCGCCACCTTTCAGAACACAGTTTCAAACTAAAATCAAGCCAAATTTATAGCCATTTTGGTCAAACCTCGAAAAGAACATTAAGCAATATATCACGCTCAGAGTACATGTTGGGGATCACTCTCAGCTACTACCACATCAAACTGTAGCTCAGTATCCATAAGTTGTAGCCTTTTTTTTGTTAACAAAGCCTGGGTATCTGTGGTGGCCATCTTGAATCAGGGCGACTCCAAAGATTAATCAGTTCTAGACCTACCTCCAATGGTTGCTTTCTGAGAGTGTTCATTAAAGTGGTTCATGAGATATTTTGCTAACAAACAAACAAGGTCAACGTCATTGGTTAACGCCAAAGTTTAAACCAAAGATTTTGCGCAATGAGCAGAGCTCAGAGTATGTGTTGTGAATGACACACAAAGACATTTATCAAGATGGTGGTGGTGAGGTAATATAAAGCATTTTACTGAAAGTTTCTCAAATCTCCTTGTATTTTATTTTTTTATATTTCTAATAAGAAGCTTCCTTTATGCTGCTGAATCATCTTTTCAAACGTCCAGCTGAAGGGCTGAAAAACACGGGGAAATTTCCCTCTGACTGGTCATTTACGTGCTCGTGGTGCGAGTCTAATTACAGTTGAGTGAGGAGGTAAACTCTGAGCGGATAGGAGTGATTATCTGAGGCGTATGGGGGATAACAATGTGGGAGTTGCACCGTGTTGAAGGAGTAAACACAATAGGGTTAAATGTCTAACGTCCTAACGATAATGGATAAATCACGTTTTATTTGCATACAGATTTGTCCTTAGCACTTTGACAGCGTAGGTGTCTTGTAGGAGGAGGAAGAGGAGGAGAAGGAGGAGGAAGGGGTCAGACTGATGTAGCCTCAGGCTCGCCATGACCGACTCACGCTCACACTGCTCCACGTTCACTCACTTGACCCACATCACGCAAAGAAAGCAGAGAGGCAGGGGAGGGGCTTCAGCGCCTGATAATCTTTGTTTTGTTAGTCACCTGACGGAGTTCATGGCCACCCAGTGGTTAATGGGATACTAAGGCAATGTTTAACCTGAGACTGACTATTAAAACTAGTTAAAAAGATTATTATTTAAGCTTGCACAGTGACAGGTTACAGTTAACCAGGACTGTCCTAATCAGGATTACTTATTTCAACTATTACTTAAAGTTGATACATAATGAATGACTCTATGAAGTTTGTATTTGTCAATGCCAAATGTTTCTTTTAGAAACTTTTAGGTTTTTTCCTTTTTCAGTCAGATTTCTAGTTTTGTTAAATATGATGTGAGCAGTAATTGATTTTTTTGTGGCACTTTATGAATAGTTGTTTTAATTCGTTTTAAACTTACATTAAGGAACGAATGACACATACTTTAAGTATGTGTTTTTGTTGTTGTTGTTTTAGATTATTAAAAGTCCCTAATCAATAATAACAAAAAAGCTTTATTTAACCCCAAGGTTTTCTCCTTTTTATGTTGCTGTTTGAGGCTCATTCATTCATTCCTTGTTTTGTTTTAAACACGTTCAAACATTAACCTTTGGAGTTATCTCATTTCTTTCTTTTGACACCTGTACCTGCCCTGTTACACGTCTCAGTTTACGACTATTTCAACTTTTTGCTCCAAGTATGGTGTTTACTCACTAAAACAAACAAAACCCACATTTTTGCCATCTTATACAATACTATTACTGTACAGTTCTTCACCTTAATGTTTAATTAAAAGATGTATTTTATTGATTCTCTTAAACTGGTTCATGTTTGGACTTTGTTACACAAACTTTTCAGAGTTGTCATTATTGTTTGATATATTTGAGCTTTAGGGTTAGTGAAACCAAAATTATTTTGATGGCATTACATTTTCTTCTAATCCTGTGTTAAAATTCTACTGACTGAAGAGCTAACTTTAGCTAAAGCTAGCCGTTAGCTAACATGTAATTTACGATATAAAACAATCGGTAAACCTATAATTTCCATAACGCTGCAGCTAGCAGAAGTTAATAAATAATTTCATATTTTTATACTTAAATAATTGTGTTAAAAATGGCAGGAAACGGGACAGTTCCTTACCTTGTAGATAGGCGGTGAAAACGACATTCGGCCCTGGAGGGGACTGCTCGCGAGAAGCCACGAAGAAGAGTTCGAACGCTTCCATTTCCGGTTCCGGGTCTCCCCTCGAACAGAAACGTCGTGTGAACGGCGCGGCTTGCACAGAAAGTTCACAGGAATACTTGTCGATTGGAGTAATTTACGAGTTTGAACTTTGATTATTTCCGTGGGATTTTGACGGGATTTTCCGAACCGTTTGGGTTACAGACAAATCCGACAGGTTTGTGTCCTCAACGGAGCCGGTGTTTGTTGATGTTTGCACAGCCAGTAAGCTAATGTTAGTTAGCATGTAACCAGTCGGGGGTTGTTTTTAAGCTCATGTTAATGTTTTTAGTTTGCTTGTTGTGCCTTGTTAGTTCAGCCATCTGCACACTTCAACATAATATTTATTAACTCATAAAATTTACAGTGTTTGTTTGTTCTGTATCTCATGTGTTAGCCAAGTTTAGCTAACGTTTGTGCTGCTCTAAATCGGTAACAAAACAAAGATTTTACAAGTAATTTATTATTGTTTTGCCTATTTGTTACTATTAAACATATTTTATAGTATTAAACTTCTGTTTAACATCTACTTTATAAAAAAATGTTCAGAACATATTAATGTTCTGATCTGGTGGCAAAGTGGTGTCACTAAATTGTTGTGTTTTGCAGGATCTGAGGATGTCTCTGCCTAAGCGGGAGGTGGAGGAGTTGAGACCCTGGGTGGAGCGCACTGTGAAGAAGGTGCTGGGTTTCTCTGAACCCACTGTGGTCACTGCGGCTTTACACTGTGTGGGAAAGGGGCTGGATAAGAGGAAGACTACAGGTTGGTATACCTCGTATGTGATCCAACTAAGGATGTTCAGTCCTAACGTTATGGACCACCCAACTAACACTGATTCTGTGCTGCGTGTGCTGTCAACTGAACATTGATTACTATTCAGGGCTTGGACCAAAAGATGTTAAACTATGTCTGTTCTGTTTCTGATACCAGAATGTTAGCAGAGACTCCCTGTTGGATGGTGAAGGGGGTCTTTAGTGGGTTGAGCTTGCTTTCTCTCAAATGCCTTCAGTTGGAATCCTGAGGAACACCTCAGACCGTTTAGTGGGTTCTTTAAACCATATACTGTGCTGGGAATGTGCTGTTTCTATCTGGTATGAGGCAAAACGGAGTTGTCAGTATTTAGTTTGGTGGCAAGTGTCAAAGTAATATCCAGGAGAACAGCACTTTACCTGACAGTGGTCATGAAATTGTATCTGGCTTATGAAAATTTGTTCTTATTGTTGTACAGCTAAAGTGAAAGATTACAGTTCCTATTTGGCACTAAAACTTGGCAAGACACTCAAGTTACTGTAGATGCTTTTCAGTTGTCTTTTTTGCAATTTTCTTTCTGGTAGTAATAGGTTGTTTTCCACTGATACATAACAACATTCTAACTTCTCTTTAAGGTTTCATAAAGTATGAAAATATTTATTAATTTCAGTCTTTTTTGCTATAAACATGCAATAAGACAGACAAGACTTTTGTCTCTCTCTGTTCTCTGGTTATCTACCAGCAATCTTTTCTTTTTCCGCACTGCTTTCCAAATGATTGTTTGAGGAAAATCAATTTTGGCAACATTTTGCCAGGATGATAATCAGATTATGACTAAATTTGTGTTAATTACTTAACACTTGTTTGTCCTCAGACCAGCTGCGTCCTTTCCTTGACGACTCCGCCGGAGGTTTTGTGGAGCGACTTTTTGAAGCTCTGGAGGAGAGCCGCAACTCCCGTGGCAACAAAGGAGCCGGAGAAAAGAACCGCAAGAGAGAACTCAAGGTAACAAAAGTCAAGTTTCGAGACTTATATTGTTGGCTAGTCTTTGATATTAGTCATGACATTAAAACTCAAATATTTCTGTATGTTGAGACTGTTATTTGTATTTAAATTTTAAAAAAATCACATCCTAATGTGATATATTATTACTTAGCTAACTAATTGTGTGGATGCTCGTGGTTTGGTTGTTTGAACTCAGGATGTCTTTGGAGAAGAGGTGGACTCGAGTGCCATGAAAGAAACGCCCGAGGTGGGAGATGGGACGACTGTGAAGCGAAAGCGAGTCCCTCGTTTTCAGGAGGTCGAGGAGCCTGAGGTCATACCCGGACCTCCATCTGAAAGCCCAGGCATGCTCACCAAAATGCAGGTACAAGAATATTGGTGCAGCTTGCAGGAACTTCATAATCATTATGTTTGTTGATTTATAATTTTGCAACTGATGTTTTTTGTTCTTTATCGTCTTTTAACAGATCAAACAGATGATGGAAGCCGCCACAAAGCAGATCGAAGAAAGAAAGAAACAGCTGAGCTTTACGCCTTCAGCCACATCTGCATCAGTAAAGAGTTTTTTTTTTTTTTTTTCAAAAGCTCCAACTTTGTGCTCTTCAAGAAAATACATTTTTAAAATATCAGACGTTTCAGCATGACTTTCACTGTTTCATTATTTTTGATCTGACTTTAAGGTTTGTGTATTTTCTTCTAACCACGATCGCAGGTCGACGCTGCGACAGTCACACGGCTTCTCGGGTCTGGCGGAGTTGGCGGCGGCTCGTCTATCGCCCCCTCCCAGGCCGCCAGCTTTATGAACGACGCCATCGAGAAGGCCCGCAAGGCCGCTGAGCTACAGGCCCGCATCCAGTCCCAGCTGGCGATGAAGCCTGGGATCCTCGGGACTTTGGGGAACACCGGGCCTCAAAACTTTGTCGCGCTCGCCAATCTGCACGCAATGGGAATCGCTCCACCGTAAGTAACATCAGATAATTAAGACGTTGTCGGGTAATATCTGTACGCACACAAGGAACCGAAAATAGATTTTTTTTCTTTTCTCTGTGCAACTACAGGAAAGTAGAAATTAAAGAGGTGAACAAGCCGACGCCTCTGATTCTGGACGACAAGGGCAGAACTGTTGATGCTTCGGGCAAAGAGGTTGAACTCACACATCGTATGCCGACGCTCAAAGGTATGTAATCGGTATCTTTACGCTCTGGGGTTGTCAAAAAGCTGTTTCTCAAACGATTACTACTAATAAAGTTCAGATTTCAAGGATTACTTTTCAGCATTATTAAAACAAGAGTTGTCAGGTTTCCATTCACAGCTGAAGCAGCGTTGCTGTCACCAGGTTGCTCGAGGCTGCAGGAGGAAGTTATCTAACTGGAAACAAAACTTTGAGCAGGGAAAAACAACTTTGTTGGACATCCCTAAGATGCAGTGGTCAAGCTTTTCCACCATCATTAGTTTTTATTTTTGGGATCACAGAGATGTTATCTTGGACAACATTTTTCAGTCAGAGTTTTTTCCAGCTGTGCTATGATTAGAGGATTATGAAACGGTCCAAAAACGAAACAAACACCTTACCTTATGTAAACTCATAAACCTTTTTTGCATACCATGTTCATTATAGATGTTGTATTCATCTTTTAAAGTCGAATAAGGAATGGCAGTGGTATCCCAGCTAGTGCCATCTTTCTCCTGTCCAGTTGAGACACAACCTTACACTCCATTTCTTCAGACAAATATCCGCTTTCCTCATTAGCAGCTGAAGACACAAGCACTACCTGACATCCACAGATGACAGGGACTGAAAAAATAAGGATAATAAAGGGATAATAAAAGGACTAAATTGAGCAACCGGGCACATCATTGAAGTTTGAAATAGTTTTGGAGAAGAAACAGCGTTTGCATGCACTCGTGTGTGTGTGTGTGTGTGAAAGAAAAATGCAGAGTTGATGTGAGCTTTTTGTCGTCGTAGCGGTGCCAATAAGCAGTTTTCTCTCCCTTCTTGCCGTGATCTTTTTCATTTTTCAGAGCAGACATTTTGATAATAAACGGAGACTCGAGAGGGGATCCCTGTTTTTAAAAAAGGCAAAAACCTGCACTTCCTTCCACGAATCACAAGTTGAAATGGGGAAGTCATTGCTCGGACAGTAATGCAATGCATATTATAAATTGCTTTTAATGTCTCCAGCCTTTAGGGGGAAAAATAGTTGGACTTGACCTCAAACTTTAAACTTGAAATGCTTCAGTCAGAAGCGTGACAGCAGCTGGAGGTGTAAACTCTGACTCATTGGAAAAGATGCTGATGTGTCAACCTGTGAACTCATAGCACTATTTATTAAATATGAACTGCAGTCATCTTAAATGTTTTGTTAATGAACAGAAATACCAACGTTAAAGATGTTTCTGTTCGGAATACCAGTGCTTTTAGTTTGAATGTTGTCCCTTTAGATTAAAAACAAATCTAAATATTGAATTAAATCATTTCCTGCTTTTCTGTGCAGCTAACATTCGGGCCGTGAAGAGGGAGCAGTTCCGTCAGCAGCTGAAGGAGAAGCCCGGGGAGGACCTGGAGTCCACGTCCTACTTCGACCTGCGTGTACCCATGGGTCCAGCTCAGCGCACTCGCAGGAGCTTCAGATTCCACGACCCGGGCCGTTTCGAGAAGATCGCTCAGAGAGTCAGAACCAAGGTCGGACAAAAACCCTTCGAGCTGCGAACGGTTGAACCTTCCAGCTTCGTGAAACATTTGAACTCGCGATTGTCCGTGTCTAACGCGTCTCTCGCACGAATGCCTCCCTTTTTGCAGGCCCAGCTGGAAAGGCTGCAGAATGAGATCGCCCAGGCTGCGAAGAAAACGGGAATCCAGGCTTCTACCAAACTGGCTCTGATTGCTCCTAAAAAAGAGATCGAAGAAGGGGAGGTGCCCAGCATCGAGTGGTGGGACTCCTTCATCTTGCCCTCCAATATAGCAGTGTAAGACATGACATCCCTAAAAACCTGAGTTTAGAAATCTTTGTGACACAAATAAAACATGTAGTAAAACAGACTTACCTTTTTTTTTTGTCTTCCAAAGAAATCCAGACACAAAGTTTGAAGAGTTCGATTTGTTTGGCGTAACCAACCTAGTAGAACATCCCGCCCAAATGAGTCCACCAGGTAAGTGCAGGAATGGTAGAAACATGTCTTGGGAAGTTTGAACATTCCTGTTTCACTGAGATCTATAAAGGATGATAGAAATACACTCAAAGAAAGCTCACAGGGAGCTGGATTTTTGTATTTTTTAGGTATTTCAGTAAGCGCCTACTATGAAAACAGTCATAGTTGTACACAAAGCAGCTAGTCTGTGAAGGAAATGTCACCAGTAATTATTCAGTTGTACATTATTTGTTTATTTTTACTGCCTTTCCTTCCCCTGAGCTCTGAGGTGTATATACTGTTAAGGTTTTTTTGAAGCAGCTGTGCATTTTCTCCATGTTTGCTTCCTAAAGGTGGTTATGTCCTTTCTACGAGTAACATTTCAAAACTGTGTTTTGTTTTCCTTTTTTGCAGTCGACACGGATAAGCCGGTAACACTGGGCGTGTACTTGACAAAGAAGGAGCAGAAGAAACTAAGAAGACAAACGCGCAGAGAGGGGCAGAAAGAAGTGCAGGAGAAGGTCCGTTTGGGACTGATGCCTCCACCAGAACCCAAAGGTAGGTGCCCACAAATCGTTGTTATTGCTAACGGTTGCGCCGTCTGGCAACGCAAACCGCAGCTGACGATTGTTGTGTTTGACTTCTTAGTACGCATCTCCAACCTCATGAGAGTCTTGGGGACGGAGGCGGTCCAGGACCCCACAAAAGTGGAGAGCTTTGTGAGAGATCGGATGTTCAAAAGACAAAAGTTAGTGACTCGATTAAGCTCTTCTGTTGTTGCCTGTTTTCTCTTACTGAAAAATCTAAACAGATGAAAGCCTTTGTTTTAAGATGTTTGTATCTGTGTCTCTTATTTGCAGAATCCACGAGGAAGCCAACGCAGCTCGGAAGCTCACGGCGGAGCAGAGGAAAGAGAAGAAGGTCAAGAAGTTAAAAGAGGACCTCACTGACGGTGTTCACATCGCAGTTTACAGGTGTGTGTGTTTGTCAGGAGGAAACACACGATGCGGCTGAGGACCGATATCATTTCATGCGTGTCGCAATCTTTTTGAAATGCCACCTCTGCTTTCATTCCCAGGATCCGATATTTGCAAAATCCCGCTAAGAAGTTCAAAGTCGAGGCTAATGCTAACCAGCTGTACCTGACGGGCACAGTTGTTCTGCACAAAGACGTCAATCTCGTTGTGGTGGAAGGAGGTGAGGAAAGACGGGGGCCTTTTAGCTTCATTATGCCGACTAAGACTGCGGTTTTCCATTTATTCTGCAGACTGTTTCAACGGTAGCTCTGTGTAGGAATATATTTGCATAATTCCAAGAGTATTTTATTTTTTAGTGAACTGATAACATGAACAAAATGACTCATTTTCAACTGACGTGCTGTCTGATCTGTTGTTCCTTTAAAGTTTGTTGGGCGACTCGTGACTCAAAATCGTAAATTTCAGCTTTTTTGTTGCACTGATTAGTTTGTTTTCTCCATTTTAGGCCCTAAATCCCAAAAAAAGTTCAAGAAGCTGATGCTTCACAGAATCAAGTGGGAGGAACACAACTCTAAAAGAGATGGTACGAGTGATTCACCGCTTCATTTGTGCTACTTGTCACATTTTATTACTTTATTGTCATTAAGCTGTTTCGCTTATTATTTAGATCCAGATGGTGATGACGATGCAAAGAGGAACAACAAGTGCTGGTTGATTTGGGAGGTCAGTGATCACATTTTACTTCCCCGCTGCGTGTCGGATTGTCCTGTTTTGGGTTCTGATCTCTTTCGGTTCACGTTATTCCTCAGGGGACAGCAAAGGAGCGTAGCTTTGGCGAGATGAAGTTCAAGCAGTGCCCCACTGAGAACATGGCCCGGGAACACTTCAGGAAGCACGGCACGGAGCACTACTGGGACCTGGCGCTCAGCCACAGCGTGTTGGACGGCACCGATGACTGAACCCCGCCAGCGGCGCACTTCTCGGGTTTCTGTCGGACTTCTCTCGTCGTTGAGCCTGCAGATTCACGGCCTCTCAGCAAAAACCGCCTCTTCCCCCGCTGGCTACTGGAGGGGACTCGATTAAAAGACTTGACAAAGAAAAGAAAAAAAAAAGGATGAACAGTAAATGTGTGGATGTCTTTTGTAAGAACGAGACAGCTCAGGGCGTGTGGAGCGGAGCATGTGCGTGTAGGTCTGCATCAGTGTTGATTTCTTTGGTGATATATAGGCTTCTCTGTCATATTTTTTGTAGACAGATGGCACTGTGTGATGTAAATACCTCTCCCGAGACTGTATGCGAGAACAAAAAAAGATGTTATGACCGATGTTTTGTGATTTCGATTCACCATAATCCCTGTTCGAGTTAAACGATGAGTAAAAAAGGCACCCCATCGACAACAATTTGCACAGCTTGTGTGCTGAAACAATAAGACCTGGAGGCGTACCTTTATAATGTAGGCACTGCAAATTTTCAGGTTCTTAAATGCAGTTTTTCCTTTTAGAGAATTGACCTCTTTTTTTGTCTCCGCTGTAGCCACATTTTTCTGTAACAGTACAGTCACTGCCTTAAATAAACAAAATGTAACCCCATTTTTTTGCCATCTAAAATGTTTATAAAACCTAACTTACTGTCGCACGGCTTTGCACACAGCTCACAGTCGATGATACAGTTGTTTTGACGTAAAAAAAAAAAAAGTGAAAGCAGAGGGGCGTGTTTTCCCCGAGTCGTCCTCTTTACTCCGGCTCCTCTATCCCCATCGTTAACAGTCGGAGCTGGGAAGATGGCGGCCGGTTCTGGGCCTGCGAGCGGCCCGGGAGCGCGCAGCTCCACCGCTGCTCTGGAGGCGTCGTTGGACCGCCGCTTCCAAGGAGTATCCAACACTATGGAGTCGATACAGGGACTCTCGTCTTGGTGCATCGAGAACAAGAAGCACCACGGCCTTGTCGTTCGCTACTGGATGAAGTGGCTCAAGAAATGTGAGTAAGCTAAGCCGCTAGCCAGCCAGCTAGCTAGCTAGCTAGCGCACTCCAGCTAATTCAAATGCATTTATGCCCTCCCCTTTTTAATTTTTTTTTTTGCAAGGCTTTTCTAGCTATTCATGACAGAGTGCAAATCTGTTCCACTAGAGACGAGTTTATTTACCATAACAGATTTATAATTTGCAGTAGACATCATGAACCCCAGCGTTGTCATTACTTAAAATTAGCTGCTAATAGCGGCCAAGCTAACGTGTGACTAATGGTACTGTTTACACCGTCGGGCCTCCGCGGGGCTCCGGGGCTGTTCATGCGTCACACTGCTGCTAAAAAATTGAAATAAAATTAAAACAGAGCAGGTGTTTTGGTTCGGATCTAGGCAGCTGACAGGCGTTTCCCGGTTAAAGCTGCCCAAAAGTCCGCCTGAAACTGTGTGATGCAGTTGAGTAGCGGATTGGCGATTAAAGGGGCATTCCGTCTAATTAAAGCGCACTGAATGGACCCGTAAACCGTTGTTTGCCCCAAAGCACCATAAAACTTTATTATTCTCTCGGTTAGCACAGTTATTATAGAACATTTCCTTAGATGCAATTGCAAATTTGGTGCCATTTTTTTTTTTATTTTTTCCCCAAACTGATTTAAATACTGATTCTTTATGTCAAATAACCTACAAGTGTTTGACCGTATCTCCTATTCAGAGGATTTAACATGTATTTAGTTATTAGGTTCAGATGCACAAATACTGACCTGAATCCTAACCTTTTAAACTGTTCAAACCTCAGGTAAATGAAACATGTTAAATGTTTACTTGCTGTGGTATTGCTACTCATGTCATGGTGGCTCTTTGACCACTTCGCCTCGTTTTCTTACATTTCTGTCCAGTATTGTTGTTTTCTGTTCGAACTGTCTTTTTAAACATCTTGCAGCACCTCCGTTGTAATATATCCTTTTTGATACCAAACTGAATTCACACATTCAATCCAGTTTTTCCTGCAAGTGGTATTCCTGTAGTCCTCTAGAACCATTAAGCACTGCTGGAAAAAAAGTTTTTTTGAATCAGGCAAAGTTCCAGTTTGCCCTTGTCGTTTGTTTACATGGACAGGCGGTACTTAAGAATTGTACTGGAGCCAGCAACTAGGGGGCGCTCACCATTTGTGGCTTCAGCTTCTGACCTACGGTCTTCTCTCTAGTTGTATATCTCAGTGGTCTATAGTACCTACCTGTGATAGATGTTATAGATCAGTTGATATGTGGCAAATTGTTAGTTTTGTGTGGTACGTTGTAGCATCAGTTGCTCTGTGTCTTGGTCGCGTTGATTTGTTTTTATTTATTTATTTTCTGGACGTTTATTCTTCCTCTGTGCTCGCAGAACAAAGCATGTCCTGTGGAGCCGATTACGAAGAATGAGCAGCTGTGTGCCACCGGTGTCTTAGTTTTAGTATTTATTTACGGCGTTTGGCGTGATTTGGTTAAGCTAATAATAGATAAATAAAGGGGGAAAAAAATCTGTTAATTGAACCAAAATCTGCTTGAAAGGAGCGCATTTTAATTGAAGAAACTCTTGTTAGTCCTCACTTTGCAGTGACTTTATAAGGTTATTTATTTATGTTATTTCATGACTCAAAGTATTTAATTCGATAAAAAGGCAAATTAAGAATTTAGTATTTAAAAACAACAAAAAACACAAAACAAAACTGATTTATTATATGTCCAAAATGACAAAATCTTCATGTAAATTGCTTTTAAATCTTTTATTTTATTATTTTGAATTTTAATTCAAATAGTTTGTTTTTTTGCACTCCTTGTATTGGTTCTCATACGCTAATAAATCTGCAAAGTTCAATAGTTTAGTAAGCAAAGTAAATACAAAGGAGTCCTTTAAGTGATATTATTTCATATTTGTGCAGCTTTGAATTGATTTTACTTTGACTTAATTATCTGTAGCATATCTTTTATTTCTACAACTATAAACTCTTTTCTCAGTATTTAGTTCTTAAACATAAGTCACTGAGTCTGATAAATGGAACATGAAAAACCAACAATTGTAACAATAAAATTTAAAATATTAAAAGACAAATTTTTTGTGCAACGAACTGTTTATATTTTGAGGCACTGAGTGCGAGGCCAAGTGAAAATAAAGTTAAATATATTTATTTTTGCCCATTCTATGCAGTGTGTACACCAGAGTTGTTGTAGTTGGTGTAAACGAGGCAGGGTGTGTGTGTTTGTTTTTAGTTTGAGAGTTGGTCCGTGTGTTGGACAACGAGCCCCACACCGTCCCAGATTTATCCCAACTTATCCGTAACTGTAAAGGAAAAAAAATGTGCTGCAAATGAGACTTGTAAGATGTTGTGGAACATTCAGCACTGAATGGAAGCGAAGGAATGTAGACAAAAAAAAAACAAAGAAGCAGCGGCCATCGTCAGAGACACTTACTGAAAACTATCCGAACAAATACCTCCTCTGGATTCATCAGAGCATTATTCCAGGGACAGTCTGTGTCCATCCGAGGACACGATTCCGCTCACATTCAGATTTTATTTAATGATGTCGAAGAAACTTCAACAGCTTCTGTTCCTGCGTGTGTTTTAAAAAAACTGCTTTTTAAAGCTCAGTGAAAACTGCAAAATATTTAACGAAAATTACTTCTTTTAAACACAAAGCACAGGAATGTGATGCAAATTATTTACTTTTAATAACTGAGATGGGCACCAGGAGAAGTGGGTTAATGGATGGATGATGGATGGATGGATGGATGGATGATGGTAGGGTGTGTTGGAAGTTTTACTAAATGCTTTATCAAAACAAAAATCTGTTGAAGCTTAAAATATTTCAAAAATTGACAACAAATGAAGCTGCTGCTCAGTCTGTTTAATCAGTCTTCCACAATTTTTACAGGTAAATATCAATATTTACCAAAAAATACAAATTATTCTTTGTTACTTTGGTGTTTGTTGTTTTGTTTTTTGGGATTTCTAACACTTTTATTTTTACTGCATGTGGTATAAATAGGGGAGCAAAGTCGGATCAAGTGACAGTAGCTGACTGAATAATTTATGTTTGTTTGTTTGTTTATTAGGAGGCAGCCTGCTGTGATTAACTAGTGACAGAAATATCTGTAGGTAGAAGTTTGTGACGGTGTAATCAGACGTTAAACTTTATTCAGGTGAAATTTGAGAAGTCAGTTTTAGGTGTTGGGTGGAAATACCGGGATGAGGTAATACCCTGCAGGGAAAAAATTTAATTTTTAAACGATTAAGTTTATGTTTTGTGTGCTATAACATGTTTATTTTGGCATCCAAACGTGTTATTTATGTAGCGGGTTAGAGTCTGTGTGAACATTTGTCCTGTCTTTAAGTACAGGACTAGCGTAATAATGTTGTTTTTACAAATAGCCATTTTTGTTTGTGTAAGAATTAGGATTGTTGTTTATCATTATTGACCCTTGTCCTGATCTAGGTAGATAGATAAATATACATTTGCTTCCCATTCTGAGCTATTTTAGTCTGTTTATTGGCTAATATAGAGTTTAGAAAACTTTGTTGAATGAAAAAGTTTAAATAACCGTCTGATCTGACGGGATGCGAGTAACGATCTGTGTCTGGTCTCAATCAGGAATGTTTTTGTCCCTTTAGAGCGGAACAAAATACTCAAAGCTTTTTTTTTTGTATGTGTTCAGAGCTGTTGTGTTTGTTCAGGATTAGGTTTTGTTGAAAACTATCCCTCCTAAATATCACAGTAGATCTGTCTGCAGATCCCTCTCCTGGTGGCCATGTTGAGGGACTCGACTGTAAACACGGAGGGGAAACTTAAAGTTCCATATAAACAATCTGTCGATACATATTTAAAAAGAAAAACATATTGGTTCATAAACGGTTATCTCTAGCAGCGTCTCATGATTACTTTGAGTAACTTCCTCCAGGCGTTAAGGTCAGGCGTTTGCAGATATCGAAGGTTTCTGGTTTGAAAACGTTCCCGTGCAGACGGTCGGCGACAGGATAGAAAAAAACCCGAAGTAGAGAACCACAACGTTTATCACTGCTTAACCGAAGCACTGGGTTAGATGGGTTTATGTTGAAATGTAAATAAAGTTATTAAAGTATATGGAAAAGGACGAATAAAACCGTAAGAACTGGTTCTGAAACATGGTTGGATCAGCCGACTCGTGCTAAAATCTAGCCCTGTATGAAACACAAGCCGAACAATTGTTGAACTTGAAACGTATTTTTCTGATCAGTTCTTAAATTAATACGGGACACTATTGTTTTCCTCATAAAGGTGGAGTATTTATCTGTGACAAAGTGGTCATGGCAGACATAAACATCACACTGTCGTCAGGATGTAGCTGTAGTACGTTTATTTGTTTATTAGTAGGTTTATTTTCGTCTTCCTCTCCTCGAGCCATTTTCCCACCATTTCCTTGTTTCAGGCCTCGTTTTGTCAAATGGAAATGTGTAGAAACTGTGGGCCTGTTTACCTTTTTTCATCTTCAGTTGAAGGCTTGTTTTCACGGGAGGAAGTGACGCACAATTTAGGCTTTTTCTACAGTTGGAGCTTGTTGTTGAAATCAGCTTTAGTCCCTTTAAAAATGGCGACGCGGCGTATAAGATGTACTTCCTCGTGCGTTTGATCACATGACCGTTTGGCATGAATGGAGACAGATCTATAATCAATATGACCCAGACCCCTACAGCCTGGTTTATTCGCCTTTTTAGCAAGTTAACTTAAGAAAAAGTTGCATTTCTCTTGAAGCCTTTTTAAATTATTTTTTTCCCCCAATACAGCAGGCGCTTTGAAACCTCTTACTGTTTGCACTTTTATAAAATATATCTCTTGCATTATCGCTCAGAATAACGTGGACATGCTCCCTGACAGTTTTCACCGCGTTTAGCTTCTTTTTAACATTTTATTTAATTTGTTGCATAAAACTGCTTAAGAAAATGGCTGTTGTTTTTTTTTACTCACAGCCATGGACTAGTCTTAAAGCTTTATTTTTAACCTGTTTCCGTCCTTGGAAAATTGCTCCTTTTTATTTTAATTTTCCACTTGTGCTTTTTTTTTTTAAAGCTACTGCAAAAAGGCTTCTGATTCACCGCCTCTGATTGAAGCATTAGGAGGAAAGAAAAAACCCTTAATTGATGCTTTGATTATGTCTTGACTGAGTGACTTTAATTTAATTTAATTAACACAAGAACTTTCAGACATTATAAGTGAATGTTAGCAGTATTTCCATAAGGCAAACATGAACTCAGTCCTTATAGTTTATTAAAAGAAGGAGTTTTTTATTAAAGCTGACATGATAACAGATACTCGTAGTTGACTTTAAATCAGTCTCTCCTGTATAGATTCATTAAAATGTCTCGATTTGGACTTTTACCTGATGCATGATAGAACTGAGATGCATTTAAAACAGTTTTTTCCCCACACTGACAGCTTTTTGTTGCCTTTTTTTCTGGTTACACAAGTTTGCAGCGTCACCAAACATTAACTATCTTTTTGTAATGACAAGTTCAAGTCGAAATAATGACCTTCCCCTTTATTGTTAAACTAATTTTATTTATTAAAAAGTTAAAACCCTGCTTGGAAGACAGTGGTATTTAGATTTTAAAGTTAAATAATTCAAACCCAGTCTTTGTTTTGTCCCTGGTAGGTTGAGAACATTAGTTAAAATATTACAAAATGTGACAAATCCAGTTATTTTTCCACTAGAAAGTCAGAATGTGAATTCTGCTTTTACTGATTGGAAGTGGACTCAAACTTGTGAAAATAGAAGTGATTATTTTCCAATTTAGACTAAATTATAATGTTTTATATATATATTTTTTTTTATTTTTTTCCAGATTTTTGTAAATCTCTGACCTGACAATTTTAGCTGAATATTTTCTTGTATTTAACAACATGTTTATTTTTATTTCTGGTTGAATTAACTGTATGATTGTATGTGCATAAAAACAAGTTTACAGAATCACAGTGCTGCGTGGACGCCAGAATACTTCAACACAAAAACAGGGTTTTTTTTCAGTAGTTTTATCATAAGAATCGCCACCTTCAGATTTACAGCAGCATCTAAAACGTTGTCAAGACTTTAAAGTCTTTAACTTTACTAAGAGAAGAGAAAAACAAACTTGATGCTGAATGTTTATTATTTCTTGTCTAATAGAAGCGCCGTCGATCTTCCAGCCCACGTTTTATCTAAGTTCCCTTCTACAAAAAACCCCACAGATGTCACTGAGCTGAGAGTAAAACTTTGATAAGTTGGTTAAAAAATATATAATTATGTTGTTTAACTTGTGCATGATTCTATGTTAAAACAGTAAAACTCTTATAACCGTCTTTGTAGTTAAAGGTGATGAAAATAAATAAAAATACATAAAATTGTTGTTTTTCAATTCTTTGAGTGGTCTGAATTCATAAAAACGTTTATTCTGATGAAAAGAGGAGTGTATTTCTGACGCGACAAAATCCTTGAAATTTAAAACTAGTGCCTGAGTCGAAGAGGGCGACTATAAACCACCTTTTTGTTGGGATGATTTTGATAATTCAGGCTTTCTGTTCTGTCCTGTTGATTTGTTGTTGCAGATTTAGAAAGTCTCCAATTCAAGTTTAGTAAACATTCAGCATTCTGTGTTAGGTGAGTTAATGCACGAGGATGTTAAATCCTCAAATAGGACATTCACCACAACAAATATCACATTTATCGCTCACCGGTGAGTCATTTCTTTGGTGTTTTCATCACCTCTGTGCAGCGTAACGTCACGTATGACGCTCAGCATTTAAGGGCCGTTTGTGAACTGTACAAATGCAGTAAATCAATCTAAAAAGAAATAGAAATTTCTCTAAAAAAGAAGCTTTATTGCATGTTACCCAACAGGAATTATTATTTGAGTTATATACACATACCAACCAGATAACATTTACCAGGTTTGTTAAAAAAGTGCCCACATTATAACTAAATCGTACTTAAATCAGCATAAAAAAAAATCTTAAGGGATAAATGCTTTTGGCAATTATATTATTCTGACTTAACAGTTGATTCATGTTCATTTAAAATTAAAATAGTTCAATAAATAAATATCAGTTTATATGTACATTTATGATGACGATCAGATTTTTCTATTTGCAGGCCTGTTTATTTTACATCAAACTGATAAAAGGTTTAAAGTGATAAGATTTTGATTGATCCTCAGATATTTTTCAATAAAACACATTTTGAGCAGTTTGTAGCGTACGATTTGCTGTTTTTCAGGATCACTTTTAGAGAGGTCCAAAGTAATTCAAACTTCTAATCTGATCTCTTATTTATCCCCTTTTTATTTTTTTCCAGCTGACAACAACCATCGTTTGAATCTGTTCTACCTGGCCAATGATGTGATACAAAACTGCAAGAGAAAGAACGCCATTGTGTTTCGTACATCCTTCTCCGATGTTCTCCCAAATGCTGCTCAGCTCATCAAGTGAGTGCATTCTTTTTATTTTTATATTTATCCCCCTTTTTTTAATGTAAAAATGTGCACAAATTGTTCTGAGTCCTGCTGCTAACGAGCTTGTGCTTTTCTTTGGTTAGAGACGGCAAAGTCCGCAAATCGGTGGAAAGGATCTTTACGATTTGGGAGGAGAGGAGCGTGTACCCCGAGGAGGTGATCGCCAAGTTCAGAGCCAACTTGAACAAAAAGGAGAAGGAGCGAGAGAAGCAGAAAGAAAAGGAGCGAGAGAAGCAGAAGGAGAAGGAGAAGGAAAAGGAGAAAGAAAAGCAGAAAGAAAAGGAGGCGCCTCCCGGTAACTGTCAACTTTTCCTTTTTATTTCTGAGTTTTTATTTTTGTCAGACTCAAAAGAAGCTCTCTGAGACTTCAAAAGTTGCTGAAAAGTTTATAAATCCTTACGAAGTTTTATCTATCTTAACAACAAGCTGTTTCAATGTCTTCCCTGTTTTGGCTTCTGGACGTCCCTCTGCCCTCTCCTCTTCAGACTTATCACTTCTGAAATGACACCCAGACACAAATAATGAGCTCTTTTTTTTTTTTTTTTCTTCTGACAGCTGGTTGAAGATGCATATTCGATCATATTGTTGTAACGTGAAATCATTACACAACTTTTCATGAAATCAAGCGTAATCACGGCAAGTTTAATATTTAAAGAAACGGGACGAGGGGCAGAAATTGGGAATGAAAGGGGTCCAAATTGCAAAATCAACCCTAATAGAGCTGATATTTTGAGGTGAATTTGTCAGTTTTGCCTCCTGAAGACAGATAAAATATTTTAGGAAAGAGGAGAATTGTTTTCTCTCAATCAAACATGGTGGTGGTAGTATCATGGCTTGGGTTGGGTGTGTTTATAGGACAGTGAGTTCTGAATTATTCTATAAAACTTGTGAACAAAAATTATGTTAATGATAGAAATGATTACAATCATGGAGAGTAGAGAGAGTAAAGACAGCAGCAGAGGGAGGAAATGTGGTCAGTTTGTCCTCCAGCAGTCTGAGCCTATAGCATGGCTCAGGAAACCCAAAACAACCCTAACTATAGGATTTAACAAAAAGGAAAGTCTTAAAAGCAGACTGGGTGTCAGTTTCACAGATAGGAACTGGAGGTTTGTTCACAAAGAGAGGAGCCTGAGAACTGAACGGTAGCCCTGTTCTACTTTTAGAAACTCTAGGAACCACGAGTAAACCTGCAGTCTGAGACCGAAGGGCTCCGTTAGGAAAAGATGGAACAATAAGACCTGAAATATAAGCCGGAGCTTGGTTGTGGAGAGCTTTTATGGATAGTCTTTGGTAGAAAATAAAGTAAAAGATTTTTGTTTTGACTGTTTTTAGGACGTGTGAAATCTTGATGTCGAGTTCAAATTTATGCAGAAACAGAAACAACTATAAAAAGTTGACAGAGGTTACTCCACTGTAAATTACAAACTTGTATTTATTTATAAAATATTGTGTTTATAAGTGTATTTTTTTGTTTTAGCCCCCACCAGTGCTAAAGCAGCCCTGAAGTCCAAGATTGTTGCAGAGTTCACGGTAAGCTTTGGTTTTTTTTTTTTCCTTTCCTCTGAAAATGCGCGTAAAGCAAAGGTTCGGGGCGTCGCCTTGATTGAGCTGCGCTTCTCTTCTAGCCCCACTCCCTCGAAGAGCAGCTGTCCAGACACAAGCTAGCCGTTGCTGAAGAGGAGTTCAGAGAGAAGCAGCTCGCAGCGTTCAGGCTGGACGCCTACAACGCCGAGGCCTTCAAGAGGCTTAAAGGTCAGACGTCACCGGATTTGTTTTCTGTCGGGCAATACGACACAAGCCTTCTTCTTGTTTGTCAAAATAAAAGTTTTACTCCTCGTCAGCGGGGGTGTGACGGTCATTTACTGCTCCGCCTGCTGAAAGGGTTTGACTCAAATTACTTCCTGTTACAAAATAAAATCAGAATCTTTGAGTGTCATTGTTTCTGACTCGGTCTGTGGATAAGGCCACATCACCTTTTTTCATTTCCAACCTTAGAATCTGGAGGAAACCTTGTGTTTTAACATTGATGTCTCATTTGTTAGACAAAGCAGGAGGGAACAAGTTTGCCAAGGACTTCGAGGACGGCAGTCTGAAGTTGCAGGAGTTTATCAGTTTCCTCGAGAAGGAGTTGAAAAACGGTCCGTCTCTGCTGGAAGCTTTGGGAAATGCAGACATCTTCTATGAAATGCAGTACAAAGAAGTAAAAATCGTGGCAAACGTGAGTATTGTTTATTTAAAACGTGCTGTGATAAGATCTTATCACTGGTGCGTGACAGCAATGGTTGTTTTGTGGATTATGGCGTTTTTTTCTGTTTTGGAAATAAATGTCTCATGTTCAGCTTTTTTTTTTTTTTGCATTTCTTGTTTTTGATCCTGCCGTTCTCCTCAGGCGTACAATGCCTTTGCCAACCGCGTAACCAGTCTCAAAAGGAAACTGGATTCTCTGAAGGCGACGCTGCCCGGACCCGAGGACTCTCCCATCCCCTCTCCTTCTGAGGACGCTCCGTCGCCCACCGGATCGGAGTCGCCCTTTCTGGAAATGGGTGTTAGCAGAGCTCAGGTGGATCCAGACCTGGACGGCAAAGCCATGGATGAAGGAGATTTACAAAATGACAACAGGGACACGGAGGACATGGATCTGTCCGATGAGGAGGCGAATGCTGCTGCAGCAGCAGGTTAGTTGCTGCAGAGTTTTGTAGATGCGTGGTCGACGTGAGGTACTAATTATTGTCTTTATAACATCACAAAGCCACAATATTGTCCAGTATTTCTAACCTACTTCTTACATTTTCCTCTTAAAGAGTTGGGATTTTTAAGCTTTCTGAGCTTCATTTATAGGATTTTTTTAACAGTTCGAATGATTTGCGAACATATCAGCTTCTTTTCTTTTCCTTACAGGTGACAAGAAAGACAAGTCGCCCCCTTCTGCTGCCAAGACTTTGAAGTCAGAGTCGACGTCGAAGCTTCCAAACACGCCTGCAAAGGTGTCCAAGCCCGTCGCTTTGGCTTCTGCTGCCGCCACAGCAGCCCCGGTGACGCCCACATCCGCTAAAGTCACAAGTGCTCCGACCGCTCCTCTGGGAGTCAATCTGGCCAAAGTGGACCTCGGGAAGATCAGCTCCATTCTCAGCTCACTTACGTCTGCCATGAAGAATACAGGTGTGTCTGTGAGTGGGAGAAAACGGCTTAACAGGGAGGGGGGGGTATTTTTGGACTTCAGAGATCTGCCACAAGACGATATTAACGTTGCATAACAGTCAGTTTTTGATCTTAAAGCAACTCAAAGTCATCTGTGCCCGCATTGTGATGCTTAAAAGACAGATAACCCCCTACCCCTTGCATTCAGTGTATTTAAAAAATGAATAAAAACATTTGAAGCACCTTTGATCTACCTTCTTGTCTTTGCTTGCCTGTCAGCAGCTAGTCCATCACCTCGACCATCCCCTGGGACCCCCACGACCCCGACTGCCCAATCAGCAGCCTCCAAGGCAACCCCACCAAGTCCTGCTTTGGCCAGCATCCTGTCACGTGTTGACATCACCCCTGAGGGAATCCTCAACGCTCTGTCGAAAACCAACACGCCAGGTTAGGCTCGTATCATGTTCTGTGACTTGGTTAAAAATAAAATTAAATGTATTTCACTTTTTTTTCTTTCTTCTTCTTCTCTGTTTTTATCTCAAAACAGCGTTTTCCTCTCTGCTGCAAAGTGTGACCAACACCTCCTCTGCGACCTCCACCCGAACCTCTCCGGAATCGGCAAGCGCCAAAACGCCAGTGACCCCGACCACCCCGAAACCAAAACCCCCTCTGAGTAACAGCCTCAAACAGGACGCGCTTGGAAAGAGCAGAGACTGGGGGAAGGAGCGACAGCTTTCGCCTCCCCCTCCTCCGCCTCCACCTCCTCGTCCCGTTGCCCCCACGGTCTCTCCCCCCAGCTTAGAATCCAAGATCAACAGTTTCTTGCAGGGCAATCCGGGCTTTAGCGTGGTCCTGGGCGACGACAGTCCCGACGGGGTGGATGGGACCCCAGTGAGGGACGAGGCGGCCGGCACGCCGACGCAGGACGAGATCATGGACACACCCGGAAGCATGCCCGACTCTTTAGGCTCGGCTGGAGGTCATAACCTCTCACCCACGGCCTACCGCAGTGAACCCTGGGATGCTGCCGTCACCCCGTCGGGAAGCAGCAGCAACAACGGAGACAGCCTCAACGACTCCTCTTCCAGATTCGGAGCTGTGAAAAAGAGCAGCACGCTGTCAAAAGACGACGAGGCAAAGAGGAAGCAGGTTTCCTCTCCTGACATGAAGGGTAAGAAGGATGAAAAACACGGCCAGCTGAGGATTATGGGAAACAGCAGAATGATGGGAGAGAGGAGACACTCTGCCGGCTCTCGTAAGGCGAGCACCGGCTCCGATGATGATGGCGGTCTGGGTGGAAAGAAACAGGGCAACGGGAAAGAGTTTCCCGACGGAGACGCAAAGGGGGGTCAGTACCACCGCATCGAGACGCTTGTGTCGCCCCACACTGAAGGAGCGCCCATCCAGACTCTGGGCTATTCTAACCGCCCGCTGGCCGGAGAACGCATCAAGACGGTGGAGAGCATCCGCGTGATTGGTCGAGGCTCCCGGCGAGGGGGAGGGGCTGGGGGTCGAGCAGGAGCTGCAATGTGGTACGAAGAGGAGGAGTACCTGGAAACTCGGCCCCCCTCGTCCCACATTATACCGCCGCCTCTTAACCTCGGCCAGGGAGGCGCAGAGGACATCATCCCCTCCATGCCTCCTCCCCCCCTGCCGCATCTCCTGATCCCGCATCTCCACCCTCCTCCACCTCTTCCCCTCCCGCACCCTCTTCCTCCTCCCCAGGCTCACTTCCACATGCCGTACCACACAGAGACCATGCAGACCCCTCCTCCGCCACACCTCCAGCATCATCCTGCATCCCCTTACTTTAGCATTCCCCCACCGATCCCTCGACCCCCTCCGCCTCCCGCGCTGCAGCGCCTCTCGCCTCCACCCACTCACTCCGCTGTGCCCTCCGCAGTTATGGTAGGGGGAGTGCTAGTCCCTCTCGATCCTGCCCCGTCCATGCCCCCCTCCATGAAACCCGAAGGAGTCGAGCGCGGCGGGATGGGGCCCAGAGGAAGCAAAGTGACCCCCCCACCACTCATGTCCTCGCTGCTCGGCGAGCCCCCCAAGCTTCCCCGCCCCGGCACGGTCAAGGAGCCCTTTGTCCCTCGCCATACGCCCCCCCTCCACCGCCCCGGCACCCCCGGCGTTCCTCCACCTTTGCTCGGCAGAGTGAAGGAGCCCTTGATTTTGCCCCTCCCTTCCCCTTCGCCCTCCCCGACATCCTCCACCACCTCCCCCC